>NC_138185.1:98679166-99165321 GCF_964194105.1 Spermophilus citellus | reverse complement strand
GGTCCACGTTGGAAGACTGTACCCAGGAATTTCCCTTGGGTTCCTCTCATGTGGTGGGGGAGCCAATTCTTAGTCCCCTACATTATCTATGGATCCTATGTTTCCTGGTCTCAGATTCAGTCTCCAGTCTCTCTAAACCCCCCGTCCTTCTGAGTTCTGGCCGGACAGAACTCTCCCAGCCAGTCCTGCAAGCTGGGTGAGTTTTCATAACCAGTTGTCCCTTGTGTAGACCTCTCTCCATGTTTGATTTTCTCCTGGTCACTTAAGTACACACTATATTGTACAGCGTGTGTTTACTGTGTCTGTATTTTGGGCCAAACTTGGGTTTGCCCCTGCACCACAGCTGCAAAACGGTTCCTTCCTTGGTCCTCACAGGCCTCCTGAAGAGATGGCAATGGCTTCTTTCCAACACAAGGATATTTTGCAGCACACCATTCAGGTTTTCTGGGCAATATCCTTGTTCTCTTAATACTCCATACCCAGATAAGCTTCAGGCCTCCCCAAAATTTGGGTTCTTTTAATTCCCTTATCCCTCCACTTTGCTGATGGAAGGACTGGTCTGGCTGGTGCTTCCAGCCTAGCTGAGGCAGCGGCTGTGCCACAAGGGATTTCTTCCTTATTTTATTATACCCAACCTCCTGAGTCCCCAGTCTGCTTTCAGTGTCTAGTTTTAAATTCCAGTAAAGTCCTCCCCCACACTTATATTGTTTGCCCTCCTTCCAGAGAAGTTGCCTGCTTGCTTTCTTGGCTTCATGCCACAGAGCAGCCAGGAAAGTGACCTCCTCTATTCCACCATCTTGAAGATCCCATTGCATTGTGATTTCTGTTGTTGTTGTTGAAAATTTGGCATTTGACTATTATAATGGAGAAACTAATCAGATTCTTCCTCTTTCTCAGAGTTTTTAAAATTTTGTTTTGTTTTGTTTTAATGGTTGAAGGCTGTAGTGGTTTCTTTGTTTGGAAACTTCTCCAAACTATTTTTGAAAAGACTCTTGCCTTTGTGTGACCTCTAAAATCTTTGTTCATTTAGTTCACATTCAGCTGATGTTTTGACAGAGATTCTTTGAATGTCAGAAGCCAAAGCAAGCAAACAAAAAAGAAAACAGCCACTTCTTCCAATCTTTTGAAGACAAGCTCTGTGCCAAGGGACTTCTTCACCGTCTAGACAGGTTTGTTCTACATCTAGGAATCAGCTTGAAGTGAAAGTATAATTTTTTTTTCAGGAATATTTTGAGCATGTCTTTTGCCTGAGCTTGTCTGTCATCTCTTGCTCTTGGTGTCTATGGGTTTGTAGTCCACTTTGAAGTTCTTCTGAGAAGGGCTATTGCTTTTTCTGCCTGAATTTGAAGGATTGTGATACAGAGAGGAGCATCTTTTACCAGGCACCATCCTTCAAGGATGCCCAAGACAACCTAGAAGACACACTACATAATTTTCAGATAAATTCTGTTGTGCTCCTTCTGATTTGAGAGGAGAAACTGGAATTGCTCAGGGGCAAAATAAGGCTGCTTCTGATTGAGGCTCTTATTTGCTTGCTGTATATCTTCAAGAAATCCAGGTAGCTGCTTGCTGGGTTTTTTGTTTTTGCATTTTTTATGTTTCTGTGGACGAATGAGAGCTTAGAGCTTCCTAGTTGGACATTAGCTCTCTCTTTCCTTTTTAACATTTTATTTTGCTGGCTGTGGAATTCTTGACTGACAGATTTTATTTTGGCAGTAATCTGCTCTGGAGTTCCTCTAGTTACTTTTCATTTCATTTATTGCATTTTATAGATCTAGAATTTCCATTTTTTAAAAAAATACTTTCTATCTTCATTGATACTCCATTTGGTGAGATAGGATTCTCATACTTTTATTTAGCTCTTTACATAAGACTTCCCTTAGTTCTTTGGATCATGTTTAAAATAGATGATTTAAAGTCTTTGTCTAGGTTTTCAATGTCTGGCTTTCCTTAGAGAGGGTCTCTATTTACCTTTATTTATTTACTTTTTTTCTGAGTATGGGTCATACATACTTATATATGTCGTCTACATATTTGTTGAAATTGGAAATTTAAAATAATACAGAGTGGAAACTATGGAAATCAGATTCTTCCTCCTTTCTCAGAGTTTTTTTTTTAATTTAAAATTTTTATTGTTGCTGTTTTTTTAGTGACTTTCCTGAACTATTTTGTCAAACCTGAATTCTTTGCTGTGGATGATGCTGAGTTCTCTGTTCAATTGGCTTAGTGATTGAACAGAGATATTATTGAATGGCAGAGATATTCTTAGGATCTACAAGGTGGACTACAAATTCACAGACACTAGGAATTCCCCTTGTTTTTGCCAAGGCACTACTTGTGCATGTCCAGGGAAGCTTGCAATATTCAGCTAGGCATTCTGCCTCATTCTTCACTTCCTACCCTGGCAGATCCTCCAGGTTGTCCAGATAGGAGAGCTTAGGGCCTTCCTGGGTCTTTCTTGGACACATCCACAGCCCTGGACATGTACACAGCTCCTAGGAATGCATGTGGCCTTTGACATTCCCAGGAATGTATTGGAACTTTTTAAAGCCTCTTATGGACATCTCATTCCCCAGCTGTTCCTTTTATGTATTTTTGGTCAGCATCCTGTTAGTCCCAACTGATAATTGCTGTGTCAGGAAGTTGTCATGTTAAACAACTGCTGCTGATTGAGACAAATACCCCTGAGGAGAAGGCTATTTACTATAGGAGCTGAGTCAGGTCAAATGCAAAAACACAATGGTGTTTTAGTCAGCCATAAAGATGAATGAAATTGTCATTTGCATAAAAAAGAAAGGAACCTGAGAATATTGTGTTAAGTGAAATAAGCCAAACTCAAAAAGTGAAGGGTCCTATTTTCTCTCACATGTGGAAGGTAAAGAGGAAAGGGGAAAAGAAAAGGGTGTGTTTGTGTGTGTGTGTGTGTGTGTGTAAATCTCATGAAAATTGATGGGAAAGAGATCAGGGGGAGGGAGGAAGAAAGGAAGAGGGGAAATACTTAGAAATGCCACTGACCAAATTGTATTCTTATATCAAGTGCATGTATGAATATTTAATGATGAATCCCACCATTATTTACAACTATAATACACCATTAAAAATATGGAAAAACATAGGCAAGATCTGTGAGTGATGTTTTCCAAAGTACTTCCAGATGGCTCAAACAGTGACATTTCTCTAATAATGGAAATTTGGAAAAGTTCTAGCACACTCCTGCTCCATCCAGTGGCTGCTAGGACTTTAGATTTTTCACCAAAGTAGGTTTGTTAGTTTTTAGGCCAACTGAAGAACTGGGTAAAGGGATCTAGAAATAGTACAAGTTCATTTTTTCTAGTTGCTCCATAGCTAGGATTCAAGCATCAGGATTATGGTTTTTCAGTGAGGTAGGTAAAAGGAAATTCACTAAAATTTAATATTGGGCAGTCAGATTGTCTTAGAGACTCAGAAATTCAGGTGCATTGAACAAAAAACAAGAAAGAGTACTTTGGAGCCAATCTGGTTGCAGCAATGGCAGCAGCAGTACTGGGCCACTACAGATTGGAGGGATAATGCAGAGAGAAACACACTGGACAGATTTGGCACTGAAAAATCTATAGACCAGAAAAGCAGCCTGAACTTAGCTGATCCAGGGGCTGCACAGAAAACTCGTGTTTGAAAAGTGCTGTGTATTTTTTAACTGACAAATTGGAAGCTGAGATGGGAGCCATCTTGAGGAGGCCATGCTGCAGGTTGCTGCTATGGGAGCCTGGGAAATCATAGCAAATATTTCCATACTGTCCCAGTAAGTGTATACCACAAATATTTCCATACTGTCCCAGTAAGTGTATACCACAAATATTTCCATACTGTCCCAGTAAGTGTATACCACAAATATTTCCATACTGTCCCAGGAATTGCATACCACAAATATTTCCATACTGTCCCAGTAAGTGCATACTGTTTGGCCTAAGGTGTACCTAGCAGAACATGGGTAAAAAAGGCACAAAGATGATTATACCCAGAGGGATTCAAGTCAGAAAAATGGAGGGTAGTGCAACTCACTCTCCCTTTGAGTCTGGCAGCTCACATGACCAGAAGAAGAAGGTAGGAAACTGAACAGGCAGATGTGATTACACTCAGACTAATCCTGGAAAGGCTGTGTTCATGGGCAGTTGTGTGTGTGGAGGATTGGGTCCATTGACTCATGAAAAGAATTCTTGGGAGGCTTCAGAGATCTAGACTCCCAGACTCCCAGTAGAGATTGGCATCTGTCTGGCCGTAGCCATGTGTTGATCTAATCTCTCTAGAGCAGATGCCATTAAAAAAAATTTAAAAATAAAGCCTGATTAGACCTAAACCCAAGCCATTGGAACTCCCCTCATAAAGTTCAATAGCAGCCTCTGGGAATGCATCAATATGTCTGGACAGAAAAACTCCAATTATAGCACTTCCCATTTTACCTTATCTTATTCTGGTGAGAAGGGAAGCTGAGAGCTATTTCAACCAGATTTGGTGTTAGACCACTCCTGTTGGCACCTCAACAAGCAACATAAAAACAGGGGGTTAACAACCCCCAGCCCTTGCTCTTTCTCCCTCAGTGTATATTGTTTTTGCTGTCAGCAATTGCTGACCCTACCATTCCCAAATAGAGGAGACAAAAAGGCAAACTAATTACCAGGTTCCAAGGAGGAACAGCTAGGTGCGGGAACTTAGGTCTTACTTATGGACATCCATTCTTACATTGAAAGCACAGAGGTTAACACAAGTCTGTGGATACAACACCTATATGGTGGTCTCAATCTAGATAACTCTAGGACACTTTGGCAAGAGAATGCCATGCCATAAAAAGGTCCACACATAAGAGTGAAAGAGAAAATTTATCCAAACAGATGCGTAAAACTCAACAGCAATAATAATAAAAAGGTAACATGATGCTTCCTAATGTCATAATTCACCAGCAGCTGACTCTAAAGATACTGAAGTGGATAAAAATATTAGAGAAAAAATTCAAAAAGACAATTATAAAAATGATCAATGAATTTTAAGAGAACACAGAAAAACAACTGAATGAATTAAAAGTCAGTATAAGTTATAAAAGACAAATTCAATAAGGAAACATGAATCTTAGAAATTGTGTTAAATCAAATAAAATGTTCAGTTGAAAGTCTCTCTCTAATAGAGTGGACCTTACTAAAGACAGAATCTCAGAGCTGGAAGACAAGAACATTCAGATTGTATTAAAGAAAAGAAATAAGTCACCATGACCAGAATATACAAGAACTCTGGGACAACATTAAGAGCCCAAATGTAAGAATCATTGGAATTGAAGAAGGTTGTTAGATGCAGATTAATGAAATGGATTGTCGCAACTTGGACAACAATTTGTTCAGGGGTAACCCAACCAGTTGATGAGGAGAGGATAAAAGACAAAAAGACACATGAATAGAGAAAAAGACAGGGCTTGGGGGTTCAACCAACTTCTGATGGAGGAAGACTGACCACAAGCAAGCTTAGCATGTTTATAATATAAGTTTTATCATTAAAAGGGTTATTATGGGAAAGTTTCTTCAAAGCAAGTGGAGCCAAGGTCATGAGTATGAGCAACCTGATTATGATTATCAGTGGGCACCCATTATATTCTACCCCAAAGCAACTGGCATCTGAAAATCAAGGTTAAGAACTGAATAGCATCATGACTTGCACAGAACGCCCTCTTGAACAGGAAATAACCATAGCAACTGAGTTATCTTTATCGGCACCTTCACAATGAGGGTTCTCCAGAGGGGCATCACCTCTGTCACAGGACAGTTTCAAAACCCATAATTCAGTCACTTCTCTCAACAATGAATAATTTCTTTAGGGAAACAATAACAAAAACATTTCAAATCTGAGAATGAGATGGAAATCCAGATATAGGACACATTCAGAATTCCAAACAGGCAAGATAAAAAACAAAGAACCCCTCCATAATACATTATAATTGAAATTCTTAATGTACAGACATAGACAGAATTTTAAAAGCCTCAAGAGAAAAATATCAGGTCCCATTTAGAGGTAATCCAATCAGAATTACTTCTGATATAGTAGCACAAACTCTAAAAGCTAGGAGTGCTTGGAATGATGTGTTTCAAGTCCCCAAATAAAATAACTGTTAATAAAGATCACTATATCTGGCAATCTATCCTTTAAACAGAAACAAAGTCTTCCAAGATAAGCAGAAACTAAAAGAATTCATGACTACTAAGCCAACACTACAGAACATACATAAAGAAATACTCTGCCTAGAATAAATAAAAACAAACCCAAGAACTTACAAATGGACAAATCTAATTTGAAAAGTAGTTAAGAAATGAGAAGTAGGACCAAATTAAGCATTAGAAATAAATTATAATGGCAGGATTAATAAACATCTCTTTATAGTAACATTGAATGTAAATTGCCTCAACTCTCCAATTAAAAGACCTGTGCTGGGGCCTGGGGATGTGGCTCAAGCGGTAGCCTGCTCACCTGGCATGCGTGCGGCTTGGGTTTGATCCTCAGCACCACATACAAACAAAGATGTTGTGTCCGCCGAAAACTAAAAAAAAAAAAAAAAAAAAAAAAAAAAATTAAAAATTCTCTCTCTCTCTCTCTTAAAGAAAAAGATCTGTGCTGTCAGAATAGATTAAAAAACAAGAACAAACTATATGCTGTCCACAAGAATCTTACCTTTCAGGCAAAGACAGCCACAGACTGAAAGTGAAAGGACCGAAATTGACATAGCATGTGAATGGAGGCTGAAAATAAGCAGGAGTAGCTACTTTCATGTCTGACAAAGCAGAATTAAAGTCAAAATTATTTAGAAGAGACAAAGAATGACACAGATTGTTTCTTTTGCTGAGAAGAAAGTATATGGCAAAGGGAAACCAACAAGAATATATAACAAAAGTAAATACTTATGCCCCAAACATTGATGCTCCTAATTACATAAAAGAGACACTACTCAAATTAAAGCCTCAGATAGACCCTAGAACAAATATTAGGTGATTTCAACACACCTGTCTCATCAATAGATCATTCATCCAGACAAACTTGGTAAAGACTGTTTGGACCTGAAAAATATTAAAAACCAAATGAAGTTAACAGATATCTATAGAAAACTTCATCCAACAATAGCTGAATATACTGTCTTCTCAGCAGTTCATGGAACCTTTTTCCAAAATAGACCATATTTTAGGCCAAAAAGCAATTATTTGAAAATTAAAAAAGATATGACTTCTAATGGTGCTGGGAAAACTGGAAATCCATATGCAACAAAATGAAATTAAACCCCTATCTCTTATCATGCACAAAGCTCAACTCAAAATGGATCATGGACTTAGGAATAAAACCAGAGACCCTGCATCTAATAGAAGAAAAAGTAGGCCCTAATCACCATCATGTGGGATTAGGCCCCAACTTCCTTAATAAGACTCCTGTGGTGCAAGAATTAAATCAAGAGTCAATAAATGGGATGGGCTCAAACTAAACAGTTTCTTCTCAGCCAAAGAAACAATCTGTGAGGTGAATAGAGAGCCTGCGTCTTGGGAGCAAATCTTTACCTCTCACACATCAGATAGAGCACTAATCTCTAGGGTATATAAAGAACTCAGAAAGCTAAACACACAAAAAACCAAATAACCCAATCAATAAATGGGCCAAGGAACTGAGCAGACACTTCTCAGAAGATGAGATACAATCAATCAACAAATACATGAAAAAATGTTCATCATCACTGACAATGAGAGAAATGCAAATCAAAACCACTCTAAGATTTCATCTCACTCCAGTCAGAATGGCAGCTATTATGAAGACAAACAACAATAAGTGTTGGCGAGGATGTGAGGGAAAAGGTCCACTCATACACTGCTGGTGGGACTGCAAATTGGTGCAGCCAATATGGAAAGCAGTATGGAGATTTCTTGGAAAATTGGGAATGGAACCACCTTTTGACCCAGCTATCCCTCTCCTTGGTCTATACCCAAAGGACTTGAAAACAGCATACTACAGGGACACAGCATATCAATGTTTATAGCAGCACAATTCACAATAGCTAAACTGTGGAACCAACCTAGGTGCCCTTCAGTAGATGAATGGATAAAAAAGTGGCATATATGGAATTTTACTCAGCAATAAAAGAGAATAAAATCATGGCATTTGCAGATAAATGGATGGAGTTAGAGAAGATAATGCTAAGGAAGTTAGCCAATCCCAAAAAACCAAATGCTGAACGTTTTTCTTTGATATAAGGAGGCTGATTCATAGTGGGATAGGGAGAGGGAGCATGGAAGGAATAGACAAACTCTAGATAGGACAGAGAGGTTGGAGGAGAAGAGAGGGGGCATGGGGTTATTAATGATGGTGGAATGTAATGGGCATTATTATCCAAAGTACAGATATGAAGATATGAATTGGTGTGAATATACTATGTATACAACCAGAGATATAAAAAATTGTGCTCTATATATGTAATAAGAATTGTAATGCATTCCATTGTCATAAATAAAATAAAAAAGATATGACTCCTTGAATCTTTAAAAAAATTTTTTAGTGGTAGATGGACACAATATCTTTATTTTTATGTGGTGCTGAGGATCAAACCATTGCCTCACACATGTGATGCAGGTGCTCTACCACTGAACTACAACCTCATCCCTTAATAATACACTTTTGAATGATGAATGAGTAATAGAAGAGACCAGGAGAGATATTAAAAAATTCTTAGAATCAAACAATAAGAATGATACAACATACCAGAACCTTTGGGACATTATAAATACAGTTCTATGAGGAAAGTTTATAGCTGTGAGTACCTACATAAGAAAATGAGAAAGAGTCCCAATATTTTTATTCAAGTCCCTTGAAAAAGAAGAAGAAATGAATTCCAAAATCAGCAGAAGGAAGGAAATAATTAAGATCAGAGCCAAACTGAATGAAATTTTAAAAAGAAACAATAAAAAGGATCAATTGAATGATAAGTTGGTTCTTTGAAAAGATAAACAAGATTGATAAGCCCTTAGCCAAACTAACCAAAAGTAGAGAAGACTAAAATTTAAAAAATTAAGATAAAAAGGAGGAATCACCAAAAACATCACAGAAATCCAGAGAATCATTAGGGGCTATTTTGAAAACTTACATTCCAATAAATTGGAAACCCTAGAATAAGTGGATACATTTGTGGACACACACAACCAACCAATATTGAATTGAGAAGACATAGAAAACCTAAACAGACCAATAACCAGCAATGAGAAACAGGACCAAGTTAAGCATTAGAAATAAATTAAAATGGCAGGATTAAAAGCAATAATATTGGGCTGGGGATGTGGCTCAAGCGGTAGTATGCTCGCCTGGCATGGGCATGGCGCTGGGTTCGATCCTCAACACCACATAAAAATAAAATAAAGATGTTGTGTCCACCAAAAAAATAAATGTTAAAAAATTCTCTCTCTCTCTCTTCCTCTCTCTCTCTCTCTCAAAAAAAAAAAAAAAGCAATAATAAAAAGAATAGTCCATGGCCACATAGATTTCCAGCTGAATTCTACCAGAACTTTAAAGAAAGAACTAATGCCAATACTCCTCAAGTCATCCATGAAATAAAAAAGGATGGAACAATTTCAAATTTATTCTATGCAGCCAATATGTGAAGCCAATATGTAAATCATACCAAAACCAGTTAAGGACACATCAAAGAAAGAAAGCTTATAGAACAATATCCCTGATAAACTTGTATGCAATAATCTTTAATAATATATTAGCAACTTTTATTCAACAACATATTTAGAAGATGTACATCATGACCAAATTAGTTTTATCCCAGGATGCATACATACACAAATCAAAAAATGGAATTCATCACATGAATACAATTAAGAACAAAAATCACTTAATCATCTCAATAGATCCAAAGAAGGCCTTTGACAAAATCCAGTCCACATTTATGACAAAACATTGAAGAAACTAGGGATAGAAGGAACCTACCTCAGCATCATAAAACCTACATGTGAAAAACCCGAAGCCAATATAGTAATGAATGGAGAAAACCAAAAGCATTTTCTTTAAAATCTGGAACAAGATAAGGATGTCTACTCTCACCACTCCTATTTAATATAATGCTAGAAATTCTAGCTAGAGCAATTAGGAAAGAGAAATAAAAGGGATAAAAATAGGAAAGGAAGAAATAAAATTATTACTGTTTGCAGATGATATAATGCTATATTTAAAAAATTCAAAAACCTCTGCCAAAAGACTACTAGGACTAATAAACTAATTCAGCAAAGTATCAGGTTACAAAATCAATGTACAAAAATTGATAGCTTTCCTATACACAAATAACGAACCTGCTGAGAAAGAAATCATGAAAACAATCCCTTTCACAACTTCCATAAACAAAAAACCAAACCAAAACAAAACAAAAACCTAGGAATAAATTAACGAGGAGGTGAAAGGCCTCTACAATGAAAACTGTAGAACGTTGGAGAAAGAAACTGAAGAAGACACAAGAAGATAAAGAACCTCCCATGGGTAGGCAGAATTAATATTGTTAAAATGGCCACACTACCAAAAGCTATATGCAAGTTCAATGTAATTCCCATCAAAAACCAATAAGATTCTTTACAGAACTAGAGAAAACAGTTCTAAAATTCATTTGGGAGAACGAAAAACCCACAGTAGCCAAAGGAATTGTAAGTTAAAAAAGCAGTGCTGGAGGTATTATAATACTCAACTTCAAATTATAATACAATAGAAGACACAGAGACAAATTCACACAGATACAGTCATCTAATTCTCGATAAAGGTGCCAAAAACATACATTTGAGGAAATACAGCCTTTTTTTTAAACAAATGGGGCTGGGAAAACTGGTTATCTCTATATAGATGAATGAGATTAGACCCTTATTTCTCACACTGCACAAAATCAACTCAAGATGGATTAAAGACCTAGAAATTAGACCAGAAACTATGCAATTCCTAGAAGAAAACATAGGGTCAACACTCCAATGTATAGGCACAGGTAATGACTTTCTCAACAGAATCCCAAAAGCTCAGGAAATAATGTTAAGAGCTAATAAATGAGATGGAATCAAATTAAAAAGCTTCTGCACAGCAAAGGCAACAATTAAGAACATGAAGAAAGGACCTACAGAATGGGAGAAAAATCTTTGCTAGCTACTCTTCTGACAGAGGATTGATTAAAAACTCAGAAAATTTAACACCCCCCCCCAAATAAACCGTTAATAAAGGGGCAAATGAATTAAATACTTCTCAAAGGAAGGAATACAAATGGCCAACAAATATCTTAAAAAATGTTTAATATCATTAGCAGTTAGGAAAATGCAATTCAAAACTACTCTGAAATTTCATCTCACACCAGTCAGAATGGCAGTCATCAGGAATACAAACAATAATAGATTATGGAGAGCCTGTAGGGAAAAAGGAACACTTTAATACTCTTGGTGGGACTGTAAATCAGTACCACGACGCTGGAAATCAATATGGAGGTTCCTTACTGATTAGGAATGGAACCACCATATGACCTCAGTATTTATCCTAAGGAATTAAAGTCAGCACACTGTATACAGACACAGGCATACCTATGTCTATAGCAGCACAATATACAATAACCAAACTATGGAGGGAACCTAGGTGTTATCAATAAATAAAGGATAAATAAACGGATAAAGAAAATGTGGTTTATATTCACAATGGATCTTTATTTAGCTGTAAATAAGAATGGAATTATGTCATTTATAGGAAAATGGATGAACTTGAGAACAGTATGTTAAGCAAAATAACCCAAACTCAAAAATCTTCATATATTTTTTCTCATATGTGGAAGCTAGAGAAGAAAAAGGAAAAGAAAGTGGGTCTCATGAAACTTGAAAGGAGATCAGTGGAGTAGAAAAAGGATCTACAGGGAGGGAGGACGGGGGGGGGGAAAGGGGAAATATTAAGGAGTGATATTGGTTAAATCATATATTGTGTGCATGAATGAATATGTAACAAAAACTCCATCATTATGTACAACTATAATGCACCAATAAAATACGGAAAAACAAACAAAAATAGGACAAGTTAAAATGTTCTTATTGAGATGCATCCATTTTTCTTGAATGAATGCCTCTTGGAATGACTTTGGTTAATTTCCAGAGTTCTGGGAGTATTGCTTTTGGACCATTTTTGTCACTGTTTTTGTTGCTTTTACAGAAGAGATAATTTTTTTTAACCAGTCCTTACTCTGTCATTCCTGCTGTCACCTACTCTTGCTTTTATTGGAAAGGAAATTTCACCTTATAAAGATAATAATTTTGAGACACTAAATGGAAGTGCTTTTCTATCTCTACAAGCATGCTGGAAAATAGGATTTGGCTTAGAACAAACAAGTCATTGCTCAATTTTGTGTTTCAAGTTAGGATTTAAAAAGTCTATGGTAGCAGGAGTATAGTTGTCCCTACCAAAACTCATGTTGAAATTTAATCCTCATTGTGAGGTTATCAGGGGGCTGGAAACTGAATCTGCTATGGCACTTGGCTATTTGGGAGATGTTTAGGTTAAAGGAGACCATAAGGGTGAGACCATAGTTCAATGGGATTGTGCTTATTCTTCATTGATTTGAGACAGGTCTTACTATGTTTCCCAGGCTGGTCTTGAACTCCTTGGCTCAAGCAGTCCTCCTGTCTCAGTCTCCTGAGTAGCTGGGACTGCAGGAGTGCACTACCATGCTCTGTGGGAATGTGGCTTTATAAAAGGAGAAGAGATCTCAGAAAAAATGTTCTGCCTCTAGCAGAGATGTTCTGCACTTTCTGGGGACTCTGTGGATAGTCCCTACCAGCAGAAAGGCCCTCACCAGATGTGGCACCTTGACTTTGGACTCCCAACCTCCAGAACTATAACAATTTTCTTTCATTTATAAAGCACCCAGTTGTTGGTATTCAGTTACAGTAACAGAAATGGAATAAGGCAAGAACTTTGCAAGACTGGCAGGGAAATGTTGGTCTGACTGGCCATGTCATAGCTTGCAGTGACCTAAGCAAGTATATGGTGGCATTGTGGGGCAGGTGACCTCATGGGTGATCTGGGGCAGATCTCCAATCCTGGGCAGGCATGCAGGGGATCTCTACCTCCCGCCTGGTGCAGGGGATAGCACACAGTCTGGCAGGGACCAGCAAGGTGATGTGTGAAGACATTGTACCAGCAGGGGAAGCTTGCCCAATGCTCAATGTGGATGCAGCTCAATTGTGATGAAAGGCAGGTGGGTGTGTGGTCATTTTCCATGACCTTTCACTTACCTGGTGCCATTTTGTGTACAATCAGGGAGACATTGTCCTGACTGGGAGTTTGAACTTTGAATTGAATGAAAGCACATATAGTTTTAAGTAGGAAAAGACCGAGTAACTACTAATCAACTTCACATTCTACCATTCATCTAGGGGACTAGGGGCCTGAAGATAGAAACTAGAGCTAATTAAACTCACATACTGTACAATGTTGATTTGGCCAATTATGGACCCATATCTAAAGGTAACACATAACTCTGGTGTGTAGAAGACCATCTATCTAGGATTGTGTAAATACACTCTTTCATGTTTGCACAATGACAAAGTCACCTAATGTCATATTTCTCAGCTTGTGTCCCTATCGTAGAGTGGCACATAATTGTAATTACACACAATTACAGTGGGTGTTCCAACTCTGCTCATTCTTCCTTCGAAAATGACATTTGCCCTCTCTTTCTTGGGTCAATATAATAGAGAATCTGCAAAAGACTTTTAAAATGGGGGAGCAAAAGACATTAAGAAGTCTATAATCATTCTATTTGCTATATAATTCTTATGTAGCATATCATTTAGTTAATCTTTTGAGTTGTTAGATTTATCAGTAGGGTTAGCTTGTTCTCTTACTAATTTTAGGCTTACTTCTAGGCTTTAATTTTTTTTACTTTGAAATAATTTTAAAACTACAGAGAAGTTGCAAGAATAGCACAAAGAACTCCCACATATTTTTCATCCAGAAATCCCACTTGAGTTTTGCCAATTTTCCTGATAATGTCCTTCCTTTATAGCAAAGACCCAATTCAGAGCCCCTTGCTGTATTTAGTTGTGATGTTTCTGCTTCAGTCTGAGACCGTGGGATCAGTTCTGCATCATTGTGATGTCATAGCCGTGATGCTGGGCTCTTCTCCTTATACCCCGCTGGGTGGCAGATGGTTTTGATTTGTCCCGTTGCTGCTGATGGTCACTTTGATCACTGGATTATGGTGGTAGAAACTTCTCCACTGTACAGTGGCTTTTTTCCCTTTTGTAATTCACTTCTTGTAAGTGTGTTTGTATCTCATTCCTCATCTAACTTTTTCACCCTTTAGTTTTAGCAACTTCTGATCTTGTCTAAATTAACTTTTGCTATGATGGCTGCTTCCTGGTGATCTGGATGGTCTAAATAAATGTTCCTTTAGCAGGTTGCAGGGAGGCTGGGGTCAGCTCCAAAATATTTTCCTACAGGTCAGTTTTGGGAGCCGGCAGGATCTCTCAGGGAAATGCCTCCTGACTCTGGAGGTGTCTCCTATTTATTTGCCTTTAAAGGTGATATGGAAAGCAGATAGACAGTCTCTGATTTATGATGGTTTGACTATATTTAACCCTTTCCCCCAATACAGTTTTTTGACTTGATGACTTTATGATGGTCTAAATGGCCTTTCTCTTCCTGACTGGTGGCATTGTATCATCATACCTCTTTGTGTCCCTGGGAGGTCTTAGCACTTGATTCTTTCTCTTTATACTCTCGTCATAGCCATTGTCATGAGTCACTCATTCTCCCATGGACACTCCAGCTGTAAAGTCCCTGACCTCTGGTGGCTTTTCTCCACATGCTGGGTGGATGGCCCACACCTATGGCTGTCCTTGCTGCAGTTAGCCCTTAGCTGTTCTTCTGGTAAGTGCTGAGGTCTAGCCTTCCTGAGTCTGACCACATGTGTCCCCATGGCTTTCTTATTTCATGCACATGGAGTGACCAGCCTTCTTCCACATGCTGCACTATCTTTTCCTCCTTTCACAGTGATGTTTCCTGCTTCTACAGTATATTCTTGGGACTGTGTCACCTTGTCACTCGGGCTACGGTGTGCCCACTGCCCTCACATGCTCCTCAGCTCTCTCTTAGCTTTGAGTCTCTCACTCTAGCCATGGGTGTCAATCACCTACACAGAGCAGAGTTTTCACATTAGTAAACTTCCAACTCCACAGAGTTCCCAGGAGCAGCCCTTTCATGAATCAATTCTGTGTTCTCTTAATATTTATAGCCCACAGCGTAGCTCTTAAGCCCTTCTCAGTTTTCTCAATCTTTCTCTCTTATAGAAAATGCCTTCTCTTCTACTTTAGAGAATTTGGACCACCAGGTTCAAATGCCCTGAACTCTGTTTCTGTGCATAACTGGCTGGTGACACAGTGTGAAATTTCAGATCATGTTCTCTCTCCAGTTTCAGGGAGAGGTTGGCCTCTCACAGTTCACAGTTCTCCTCTACCTCTGAGCTCGCCCCCTCCTCTCTGTGGTGGGCAGACCCTGCCCTGTCTTACAGAGTTCAATGTGGACTGGATCTGTCTTTTGTGAGTTATCAACTTCACATACCAGGATCATGAGGAGTGGTACCCAGAACGTCTGTGAGCCTGGTGAGAGATCTGCTTCCTGTTGTCACGTGCAGCGTGGCTTTGGGTAGAAGTTTCTAACAGGGGCCATCTCAAGCCTACCTTGGCCCACAGTCTTGTTCCCAACTCTACTTAGTTGCAGCAAATGAATCAATGTGAATTCTGGCAATTTTAGATGTACTTTTCTTTTACCTCAAAGAGTCAAGTCACTACCCATGTTCTTTGACTTATGATAGGGTTACAGTTTAATAAATTCATCATAAGCTGAAAATACCCTAAGTTGAAAAAATGCATTTAATGCATCTAATCTGCCAAACATCCTGGCTTTCCTAGCCTGCCTTAAATGTGCTCAGGACACCAACATTAGGATAGAGTTGGGCAAATTCTAACGTGAGGCCTATTTCATAATAAAGTGTTGAATATCTCATGTAATTTTTCAAATACTAAAGTGAAAAGCAATAATTACATAAATATGATTTCACACAATCATAAAGTCAACAATGGTTCATATTTGGTTTGGGCATCACTTGTAAAGGAGAACAAACAAAAAAATGCCTCCAGGGTCAGCAGGCATTTCACCGAGAGCCTGCCTGGTCCCCAACCTGATCTACAGGAAAAGCCCCTGGAACTGACTCCAGTTCCCTGCAGCTTCCTGAATGTTCCCCCAGAGTAGACCTATCCTGTCCTTCTGCTGTCTGACCCTGGCAGTGCTGTAAGGGCTCCCTGCTGCTGCCCTCACCTCCAGATTCTCCTGCTTGCATTCTCCACCCCCACCCGCTCCTCTCCCGAGGAGAGGGATAGCTGGGTCAAATGGTGGTTCCATTCTCAGTTTTCCAAAAAATATCCATGCTGCTTTCCAGATTGGCTGTACCAATTTGCAGTCCCGCCAGCAGTGTATGAGTGTGCCTTTTCCCTCACATCCTCGCCAACACTTATTGTTGTTTGTCTTCATAATAGCTGCCATTCTGACTGGAGTGAGATGAAATCTTAGAGTGGTTTTGATTTGCATTTCTCTCATTGTCAGTGATGATGAACATTTTTTCATGTATTTGTTGATTGATTGTATCTCATCTTCTGAGAAGTGTCTGTTCAGTTCCTTGGCCCATTTATTGATTGGGTTATTTGGTTTTTTTTTGAGTTTATCCTTCTTAGTTCTTTACATACTCTAGAGATTAGTGCTTTATCTGATGAGTGAGGGGAAAGATTTGCTCCAAGATGTAGGCTCTCTATTCACCTCAAAGATTGTTCTTTTGCTAAGAAGAAAGCTTTTTAGTTTGAGTCCATCCTCATTTATTGATTCTTGATTTTAATTCTTGCACCACAGGAATCTTATTAAGGAAGCTGGGGCCTAATCCCACATGATGGAGATAAGGGCCTACTTTTTTTTGGTATTAGATGCAGGGCCTCTGGTTGTATTTCTAAGTTTTGATCCATTTTGAGTTGAGTTTTGTTCGTGGTGAGAAATAGGGGTTTAATTTCATTTTTGAAATTAATTGCATATAGATTTCCACTTTTTCCAGCACCATTTGTTGAAGAGGCTATCTTTTCTCCAATGCATTTTTTTGGCACCTTTGTCTAATATAAGATAATTGTAGTTTTGTGGGTTAATCTATGTGTTCTCTATTCTGTACCATTGGTCTACCAGTCTGTTTTGGTGCCAATACCATGCTGTTTTTGTTACTATTGCTCTGTAGTATAGTTTAAGATCTGGTATAGTGATGCCACCTGCTTCACTCTTCCTGCTAAGGATTACTTTAGCTATTCTGGGTTTCTTATTTTTCCAGATGAATTTCATAATTGCCTTTTCTATTTCTATGAGGAATGTCATTGGAATTTTAATCAGAGTTGGATTAAATCTGTATAGTGCTTTTGAAAGTATGGTCATTTTTATAATATTAGTTCTGCCTATCTAAGAGCAAGGTAGATATTTCTGTCTTCTAAGGTCTTCTTTGATTCCTTTCTTTAGGGTTCTGTAATTTTTATTATATAGATCTTTCACCTCTTTAATTAAATTGATTCCCAAGTATCTTTTTTTTGAGGCTATTGTAAATGGGGTAGTTTTTCTTGTTTCCCTTTCTGAAGATTTGTCACCGATATACAGAAATGGGACATATATATTTATAATTGTTAAGTCTTATTTGTGTATGATTCCCTTGAGCAGTATGTAGTGTTCTTCTTTATCCTTTTTGATTGACTTTAGTTTAAAGTCTACTTTATTTGATATGAGGATGGAGACCCCTGCTTGCTTCTGCAGTCCATGTGAGTGGTATGATTTTTCCCAACCCTTTACCTTCAGTCTGTGGATGTCTTTTCCTATGAGATGAGTATCTTGGAGGCACCATATTGTTGGGTCTCTTTTTTTTTTTTCAATCCAATCTGCTAGTCTATATCTTTTGACTGTGTTTAGGCTGTTAACATTCAGGGTTATTATTGAGACATGATTTGTATTCCCAGCCATTTTTGTTAATTTTTGGTATTTAAAGTGACTTGGTTTCTCCTCTGATTAGATTTTCCTTCAGTGTAATACCTCCTTCTGCTGATTTTCATCATTGTTATGCATTTCCTCTTCTTGGGATATTTTGCTGAAGATGCTCTGTAGTGCAGGCTTTCTAGTTGTAAATTCTTTTAACTTTTGTTTATCATGGAAGGTTTTTATTTCATCATCAAATCTAAAGCTTAGTTTTGCTGGATATAGATTCTTGGTTGGCATCCATTTTCTTTCAGAGTTTGGTTTATATTGTTCAAAAATCTCCTGGCTTTGAGGGTCTGGGTTGAAAAATCTGCTGAGATACGAAATGGTCTCCCCCTATATGTGATCTGATTCTTCTCTCTTGTGGCTTTTAAGATTCTATTCTTATTCTGTATAATAGGCATTTTCATTATAATGTGCCTTGGTGTAGATCTGTTGTAATTTTGTCCATTTGGTGTCCTGTAAGCCTCTTGTATTTGGTTTTACAATTCATTCTTCATGTTTGGGAAATTTTCTGATATTATCTCATTGAAGAGATTGTGCATTCCTTTGGTTTGAAACTCTGTGCCTTCTTCTATCCCAATAGCTCTTAGATTTGGTCTTTTGATGCTGTCCCTTAATTCTTGGATATTCTGTTCATGGTTTCTAATTTCTTCACTGTGTGATCAACTTTATTTTCCAGATTGTATATTTTGTCTTCATTATCTGACATTCTTTCTTCCAAATGATCTAGTCTGTTGGTTATGCTTTCTATTGAGTGTTTTATTTGATTTAATGTATCCTTCATTTTAATGATTTCTAACTGTTTTTTTTTTTTCAGAGTCTCCATCTCTCTTTTGAAGTAATCTTTTGCTACCTGTATTTGCTCTCTTATCTCATTGTTGGAGGGATCAATTTTTGCCTGTATTTGCTCATTTAGGTCATTCTTTAATTCACAGGTCATTTAAATTATGAACCTTCTGAACTCCTTCTCTGAAATTTCATAACTTCGCTGTTCATGGGTTCTGTTATTATAGTATCCTGGTTTGTTTGGGGCATTTTCCTCCCTTATTTTTTCATGTTTTCTATGTGTCTTTCTTTCTTGCAGGGTGGATCTGAGGTATTACAGTTTCTTCCCTATATTCTTGTAGTACCTGTGCAGATTCTTTGTACCTCACCTTGATGTTGGGCTTCCAGACACTGCTGGTGTCCCTCAATGTATGGAACTGCATCATGGACCTGAGTCCTGTGCAAGTTGGTGTGGGTGGATCTGGGCCGCTGGGCTTGTCCACCCATGGTAGTCTGCTGGTCAGAAGGGGTGGTCCTGTGCCAGAAGGTAGGCTCTGGCAGGTGTCTGACCTGCCGGTGGAGGGGTGGATTGGGCCTCCTGTGAGCCTAGGTCCCCCACGTGCTGGTGTGGGCTGTCTGGACTGGATCTCGGTTTCCCTGGTAGTCTGTTGGTTGGAAGGGGCGGGCCTGTGCCAGAGACTAGGCTCTGGCGGGTGTCTGCACTGCTGGTATAGGGGTGGATTTGGCCTACTGTCCCTTTTGATTTACTTTAACTTAAAGTCTACTTTATTTGATATGAGGATGGAAATTCCTGCTTGCTTTTGCAGTCTATGTGAGTGGTATGATTTTCCCAACCTTTTACCTTCAGTCTGTGTATGTCTTTTTCTATGAGATGAGTCTCTTGAAGGCAGCATATTGTTGGATCTTTTTTTTTTTAGTCCAATCTGCCAGCCTATGTCTTTTGATTAGTGAGTTTAGGCCATTAGCTTTCAGGGTCATTATTGAGACATGATTTGTATTCCCAGTCATTTTTGTTATTTAACTTGACTTGATTTCTCCTTTGATTCATTTTTCCTTTAGTGTAATACCTACCTCTGCTGATTTTCATTGTTTTTAATTTCTTCTTCATAGAATATTTTGCCAAAGATATTCTGTAGTGCAGGTTTTCTAGCTGTAAATTCTTTTAACTTTTGTTTATCATGGAAGATTTTTATTTCATCATCAAATCTAAAGCTTAATTTTGCTGGATACAAAATTCTTGGTTGGCATCCATTTTCTTTTTGAGCTTGATATATGATCTTCTAGCTTTCAGGGTCTGGGTTGAACAATTTGTACATGACCTATTTGGTCTCCTCCTGAATGTAGTCTGATTCCTTTTTCTCATGGCTTTTATATTCTCTTCTTATTCTGTATGTTAGGCATTTTCATTATAATGTGACTTGGTGTGGATCTGTGATTTTGTACATTTGGTGTCCTATGAGCCTCTTGAATTTGGTTTTCCAATTTGTTCTTCATGTTTGAAAAGTTTTCTGATTTTATTTCATTGAATAGATTTTCCATTTCTTTTGGTTTGGAACTCTATTACTTCCTCTGTTCTAATAATTCTTAAATTTGGTCTTTTTATGCTATCCTATATTTATTGAATGTTCTGCTAATGGTTTCTTACCATTTTCATTGTGTGGTCTACATCCTGATCTCCTTTTCTGTCATTTCACTGCTGTGCCGGTCAGGGATTCTAATAACTTAGTATCTTTATTTGTTTGGGGGCACTTTCTTCCCTTTTGTCTTTTCATGTTGCTCATATGTCTTCCTTTCTAGCTCTGTGAATCTGGGGTGTTACTGTTTTTACCCTATAGGCTTATAGTGCCCCTGTAGGGTTCTAATACCTCACCTTTGAGGGGAAAGACGATGTTAACAGATCCCAATATAAACAAAATACCACCTAAATGGTTGTTATTAAGATGTTTACAGTTTGTTCACAATGCACAGAGATGGTGAATTCAATTATTATCTACAATATAGTCAGTAGGTTTGTAAAAGGGTTTACAGTTTCTGATGGTGGACAAAAAAACTGGGGGTGATGTGTAGGAAGATATGCTGAGGAGGTATGAGATGAGGATATAGAGTTATTATATCTTAGGAAATGTGAGAGAAAAATCTAATGAAGAAGGTTAATAACAGGAGAATAGAGAGGAAGTTATTTTGGGTAGACAAGTATGATGGAAGGCAGTGGAGTACACATATGTATTAAGAAAAATAAAAAATGTTAAAATAGGAAAAACTGGAGAGAAAAAATAAAAAATAAAAGAAGAACAAGAAAAAAAAAGAATATACAACACAACTATAATATACTATTCAGTCATCTCAGTCCTCAATATCCTAACTCATGTAAAGTACTTGGTTTCACATATGTTGGGCATGTGAGGGTGGGAGAATAAAGAGGGAGAAGAAAGAAAAAAAATCTTGAAGGAAGAAACAAGAATTGTTTTGGTTGGAGATCAGTATCTTTCCTGCTTCTCTTCTCATCCAGTAGGTGGGGTTATCTGTTCTTAGTTGGTATCTCTGCCCTCAGGATGGTGGGGGTTACCAGGGCGTGAGGGTTGGTTTGGGGTGCAGGGCACCTGGAAATATGGTATGGCACTGACTGGTCCCATTGGGAGACTGCACTTCAAGGATCTCCTTTTGAGTTCTGCTCCTGTGACATTGGTGCCAGGTCTTATCTCCTCATCTCGCCAGTAGACCTCACAGTTCCTGCCCTCTAAATTAGTCTCTAAAGTGTGTCTCCCTCACCCTCTCCCTTTCTACTTCCTAATCAGGAACATTTCTCTCTGGGGGTCTTGTGTGTTACACTCTGGTGGCTGCACATCTGTCGTGGAGGGCTGTTTTGAATTGGGCAGTCACTCTGCCAAGTTAGCAGCTGCAGGGATTGGGAGGAATTAGAAAACTATGGGTACCTGGCTATCTGGTGTTCCAAACTGGTAGTTGCCCTGACTAAAGATGGTGATGGAGGTGGCCCAAGATGGAGCCTGCTGCTTTCAGCGATGGGGTGTCGGGTCGAGTGGGGGGAGCCGGGTGATGGCGTTGTGCAATGTGTTCAGAGATGAGCTCTGTGGAGTGCACTGTTGTGGCTGTCAGCTTTCTTATGAGCCTTTGATGTCCCCAGGTGCAGGCAGGCTACCATGAGTAGAGGACTATGGCAGTAGCTGCCCCATCCCAAGATGGAGATGATGGGGGAGCCCCACATTAATACATGCGGGTCCATATGGGAATGGCGGCTGGAATTCCTGCGTGTGGGTAGTGGCTGAGTGTCCTTTGTGGGAGTGGCATGTGGGAATTCTGTGCTGGTGCTGAGGCCAGTGGTCCTGCTAAGTCACCCAAGAGACCTGTGTAGGCAAGTAGTAGGGAGTCAGGAATCCTTTTCTAATGCTGAGGCCCAGGGTCCCGCGGCAGCCCTGATTCCTGCATGGGATCAGCTGTGGAGAGGTCCTCTATCACCCTCAGCAAAGCAGTATTCCCACTATTTGAGACCTGGGTGACAGGGCGACACAGAATGTTGCCTCTCTCTGGACCGCCATCTTGGATCTCCCTCTGGGTTTCTTCTTCTTCTTCTTTTTTCTTCCTTCCTTCCTTCCTTCCTTCCTTCCTTCCTTCCTTCCTTCCTTCCTTCCTTCCTTCCTTTCTTCTTTCTTTCTTTCTTTCTTTCTTTCTTTCTTTCTTTCTTTTTCTTTCTTTTTTTTAAAAAATATTTATTGTTTAGTTGTAACTGGACACAATATCTTCATTTTTAAAAATTTATTTATATGTGGTGCTGAGGATTGAACCCAGGGCCCCACACATGCTAGGCGAGCGCTCTACCGCTGAGCCACACCCCCAGCCCAGCCCTGGGTTTCTTCTTTTAGGCAGAGGAAGCCCTGGGCTGCTGGGATACCAGAGTGTGCTCTGTCTTGCTCCCTGATGCTGAGAACTGGGGTTTACCACTGAAGTGGGATGAGGAGGTGATGGTGTCTGAGTCCAAAACAAGAGCAGTGCTGAAGCACAAGGAAGGCCAGAGCCAGGCTGGGATGGTGGCTGTGGGGGCCTGAGCCAGGCAAGGCATGGTGGTCAGCTTGCCCCTTGCTGACACCTGTTGAGCCTTAGGGAAGGTGATTTCTGAAGCTGCATTAGAAAGCCTCTGTACAAAAGGCAAGTTAGAGAAAGAGAGCTCAGAAAAAATGTGGCCAAGGACTCCACCACAAAGGATGGAAGATTCTTAGTGGAAATCTGAGTACCGCAGCAGCCAGGTAGCCATGGCTTTTGGTGGGCTCCTTCCCTGTGGGCCATGGAAGAACCCCGGAGCTGGCCCATCACTCACAGACCTGGCAGAACACCTCTCTTACTACACAGGCTTGCCTTGGTCATTCAAGAGGCTGTGTATGCAAGTGGCATTTCCTCAATATCACTTATTTCATGTTGAGTGGTCCCTTAAGCCTATGGAGTCAGTCCCTCAGGCACTTGTAATTCCCTAAAAGGACATCTCCCGGCCTTGAAGGGCACCATTTGGCACTTTTGTGGGTTAGGGATTCTGCAAAGACCTCAGCCCTGGATAGATCCCATAATTTGCTTCCTGCCGTCCCAGGTACTAAATAGCTGCCTCTTGGTGAGTGCCAGCTGTTTACAGATTCAGATATTTGAGACCACCCTGGAGGTTTACCTGGGGAGGAGTCATTCTTGTTGGATAGTCTACTCTCTCCTTCCATGTTACCTGTGAGTTTTTGGAGTAATAATCCCATCCTGTCTTGGTAATGATGGTCATTATTCTCCCCTGTGCTCATTTGATAGTGGCCACTTACCTGTCTTGTTCTTGTATTGCTAATATCCAGCAAAGGTTTGCTCTCTGTGAGCGGAGGCACATCTTATTCATGTCTGTGCCTTCTCTTACCTGCCAGAGTGAATGCTGGATAAATATTTGAATACCAGAGTGGTTTAGACATATTTGTGAGTCAGATTTTTTTGGAGAGAATGCATTAGTCCATTTTTCTGCTGCTGCCAAAAATATCTAAAGCTGAGTACTTATGAAGAAAAGATGCTTATTTAGCTCACAGTTTTTGAGGTTTGAGGGCATGGTGCTGGCATCAGCTTTGTTCTGGTGGGATCCCTTGACTGTGTCAGTGGTGGATCGTGATGGTAGTGCTTGTGAGGAAGCGATCACATGGTGAGACAGGAAGCTAGAGGGAGACCATGGAGGGTCCATTATTGCTATTTTTATAAGAATTGCATTAGTTCCTTCTAAGAGCAGCACCCCTAGTGACCTCCCATTAGGCCCCCACCTCTTAGAGGTCCCACCACCTCTTAATATTGCCACAGCCAGGACCAAACCTCCAGCATACAAATCTTTGGAGGATGAAGTGAATCCAAATTATAGCAGAGGGTATGCACTTCCAGGCCATTTCCTGTTGAGAAGTAGTTGCTTTGAAAGTGTAGGAGTTTTATCTGTTGGGCTCTTTCAGCCTGAGAGCAGATTGCAGTGGGGACAGTACTGGATAGGTGAACCTCCTGGTCTCTAGAACCACAGGTGTCCTGACAAGGATGGTGATGTAGGCTCCATAGAGAGCAGCTGTTATGACTGACGGGTCATGCCTTGGGGTATCATGGAATAGGATCATTGTTTTAAAGATGTTTTTCTTTTTTTTTCCTTTTTTTATTGGTTGTTCAAAACATTACAAAGCTCTTGACATGTCATATTTCATACATTTGATTCAAGTGGGTTATGAACTCCCATTTTTACCCCGTATACAGATTGCAGGATCACATAGGTTACACTTCCATGTTTTTACATACTGCCATACTAGTGACTGTTGTATTCTGCTACCTTTCCTATCCTCTATTATCCCCCCTCCCCTCCCCTCCCATCTTCTCTCTCTACCCCATCTACTGTAATTAATTTCTCTCCCTTGATTTTTTCCCTTTCCCCTCACATCCTCTTATATGTAATTTTGTATAACAATGAGGGTCTCCTTCCATTTCCATGCAATTTCCCTTCTCTCTCCCTTTCCCTCCCACCTCTTGTCCCTGTTTAATATTAATGTTCCTCCCTGCTCTGTTTTTAGTTCCTCTCCTTATATTAAAGAAGACATTTGGCATTTGTTTTTTAGGGATTTGCTAGCTTCACTTAGCATAATCTGCTCTAGTGCCATCCATTTCCCTGCAAATTCCATGATTTTGTCATTTTTTAGTGCTGAGTAATACTCCATTGTGTATAAATGCCACATTTTTTAATCCATTCATCTATTGAAGGGCATCTAAGTTGGTTCCACAGTCTAGCTATTGTGAATTGTGCTGCTATGAACATCGATGTAGCAGTGCTGCTATGAACATCGATGTAGCAGTATAAGATGTTTTTCTCTGAGAGTTGGATCCTTGCTCCTACAGGTTTTAGTCAGAAGTCAGCCTTTTCTCTGATGTGTAAAAACCTGACAATAACAATTAGAGGAGGAAAAGTTTATTTTGGGGTTCACAGTTTCAGAAGTCTCAGTCCATAGATGGCCGACTCCTTTCCTTGGGGCCTGAGATGAGGCAGAACATCATGTGTGTGGTGGAGGAAAGCAGCTGGGGAGCTGGCAGCAGGAAAGAGAGAAAGAGAGAGTGCTTTCCTTACCATGGCAAAATATAAACCCCAAAGGCATGCCCCCAATGACCGGCCCCCCTCCAGCCACACCCTATCTGCCTTCAGTTCCCACTCATTTAGTCCCTATCAGGGGATTAATGCACTGATTAGGTTAAAACTTTCATAACCCATCATTTCACCTCTACACCTTCTTGCATTGTTTCACAGAAGAGGTTTTTTTTGGGACATCTAATATCTAAACCATAACACAGGGATTCTTGTGGATCAAAAATAACGAGACCATCACCCATGAGCAGGAAAGGATTGGGACTGGATAGTTTTATAAAGATTCCTTCTTTAAAGTATTGGCAGAATGTAAAGCCTAAAAGCACTTCCTGTTTGAAACCTCTTAGAAATCAGACTTTGGGTGACCAAATCCTATTTTTCTGAAATGTGTATTCCATCTTGTATTATCAATCATTCAGGCTTTGCAACAAAAGAAGTGTGTTCAGGAAAGCTGTGAAAAGTTAAGGCATGCATTCCCAAGGGCTCTTCTAGAAATGCAGCTACTGCCTTGTCCAAGCTAGTTACCTCTCAAGTGTGGAAGGGCAGGAGAAGATGCACCAGCTGCCCAGGGTAGCACAGAAAGAGTGTCCCTGTGTTCCCATACCTGGCCCTGAGAGATGCTCAGCATCTTGTTCAAATACTGAATCCTCATATAGTACTAAGCATCTTGTTGGTGTTCTTGGTTCAATCGAGAAAACTCAGACTTCAGAAGATGAAATGCTAAATATGGTATTGAGAGGGAAGGAAAGAAGCCTTTGAAGAACTCAAGATTCTCAGTGTTCTGGGACAATATGTCTTGGTGGTACTGACTTTCTCATGCTGTCTGCGGGGGACATGCTATCACTTTTTAAAAGCCCCACCTCTCAACACTGTTGCATTGAGAATTAAGATTCCCACATATGAATTCTGGGGGATACACTCCAATCATAGCACAGTCTCAGCTATATGGGGCTCCCCTGGTTGCCTGCTCACCACAGTCCTGGGCCCTACAGTGTGGGGAAGGCCAGCTCAATTCCTAGTCTTTCTTAGTTCTTTTCAATGCTGTCTGGGAATTGGGCTGGCAATGGGTCATCTAGCTTCTTCCATCACTGGACAGCCCTGTTTTGCTCACCCTGGCAAAGACTTGCTGTGTCATGTGCCCATAGGGAAATCCACTGTGGTGTCTAGGGGAAGGCTCGAAGGGTGTGAAGCCCACAGGTATTTCCTAGAAGGTTGGTCCTGAAAAGTTAGCCATGCTGGCAGCCTGTGTGCACACGTTATCCATGAATACCTTCCTGATTGGTTGGTTTTCAAAAAGCAGTGGAAAGAAGGAAACAAAAGTGCCTCCAAATCATCAGAATGGGCAGGTGTGCAAGATGCCATGCCTGACATTCCTGAGCTGGGAGTGGCTCTCTTTGTCAGGCTTGTGAACCTACAATTTGGCAGAGGTTCAGTTTAGCCAGGCTGGCCCTGGTCCATGAGTCCTGAGAACCCATCTTCTTTTTCTTGTTGGTAACTCTTCCTGGAGAAAGGTTAAATGAACATAGTGATAGAAACATCTCCCAGCCAACCAGCAACTGCATTTGGCTCTGAATGCCAATGCTATGCAGAGAGACCTATGTTAGTAAGAGTTCTTGAGGTATCAGAGTAAAGTGGACAGAACACGTGAAAAAGCTGTGTACTTGGGAAGTATACAAGGCGGGTCCCTTGGTCAGCTCTGGGGCTTGGTGGTTCGTCTGGCCTCTGGGGGAGCTATGTGGGAAGTTTTGGTGGGCTCCAAACCTGTGAGGCAGGTGCTTTGCACAGCAGGGTGGACAGTACCTAGAACCACCAACCTCCCAGGTGATCAGGGTCTAACTCTACTCTAGGTCTTCCTCTTTTTGCCTTCTTGTCTCTTTCTCTTTTCTTTTTTGCTTTCTTCCACAGTCAAACCCTGGTTCAGTTCTGGAATCCCAGGGCCCTCCCTTGGCAGCTGTAGTGGATAATCACTGGCCATTTCTCTATCTCCTCTAGTGTTATGGTCATTTATATCTGAGTCTTATTTGCCTGGTTAATTATCCATTATTCCCTATTCTAGATCAGTGCTTAGGCCGATACCCATGGAGGAATGACAGGCGACATGCTCTTATGAAATACAGCATTGCAAAATTTAACATTTCTCAGTTTGGAATTTGTCTACACTTGAGTTTTCTTAGTATGGGGCAGTTAAATATCAAAAATGCAGAAGTAGTAATATATAGTATTATTGTATTGCTATTATTTGCTTTGAGCTATTTGTAATTTATAGTGTCTGATGGGTGGAATTATTTGGGGGAGCTTATGGATTTATTTTCATGTTTCCCAATCAACTCTTTTTTTTTTTGAGAATTTTAATATTTAGTTTTTAGTTTTCGGCAGACACAACATCCTTGTTTGTATGTGGTGCTGAGGATCGAACCCGGGCGGCACGCATGCCAGGCGAGCGCGCTACCGCTTGAGCCACATCCCAAGCCCCTCCCAATCAACTCTTACTGGTTTCCCCTCTTAACCTGAGGATTTGCATTTGGTTGATTAGCTCTGAGGTCAACAGTTCATAGTCAGACTGAAGTTGATCACTGCATGATTCCAAGCTTAGAAGGGTCATGAACAGCCTCTCAGCCAAGGCCTGATTACTTTTATCTGTGACTGTACTGTAATTAGAACACAGCTGTGAGAGTTGATAGTTTATAAGTTTCTAATGAGCTATTTCCTTCCCCAATCATATTAGTTGGGGAGTTAATTAGGTCCATCTGGTGTATAACTCACAGTGTCTTTGATAATCTGTGATTTAAAAAGTCTATGGGAAACTTGGACTCTTGATGCACAAGAGGGAGTTTTGGTGTCTGAACTCAGAGGAAGAGTCTAATAAAATGCAGGGAGAGTGAATGGGGACTGAGCAGGGGCCTGCTTTGCAGGAATGTGGCCTGGGAACCAGGACCCCACTGAGGAAGCCAGGGCCAGTCAGCACTCTAATCAGTCTCCAGGATCTGGTGCCCGAGAGCAGTCAGAGTGCAGTGTCCGCCACCATGCCCAGCGTCAGACAGGAGAATATGCAGCAGGTTAGCAGAGTCGAGGGCTGATATGTTGTTTTAGTCAGCTTTTCCACTGCTGCGACTAAAGGACCCAACCAGAACAGCTGTAGAGGAGGAAAGTTTATTTGAGGGCTCAGGGTTGCAGAGGTCTCAAGCCACAGACAGCAGGCTCCATTCCTCGGGGTCAAGGTGAGGCAGAACATCATGGCAGAAGGAAGTGGCTCGCATCTTGATCTAGAAGCAAGGAGAGACTCCTTCCCAAATATGAGTGTATATCCCCCAAGCCACGCCTTACTGCCACCTCCTCCAGCCACACCCTACCACTTCAATTACCACTCAGTTAATCCCTATCAGGGGATTAATTGGTTGATTGGGTTAAGACTCTGACAACCCAGTCATTTCTCCTCTGAACCTTCTTGCATTGTCTCACACATGAGCTTTTAGGGGACACCTCACATCCAAACCATAACGTACATGCATGAGATGCTGACTTCTCTTCTTGCAGAGTCTCTGTTTCTGATCAACCTGCAGAACACTGTGCTGCACAGGGCTGCATGAATTAACTTGGGGAAGATGGATGAAACACCTGTTCAGGTTAGGACCAGAGCAGTCCCAAACACCCAGTCCTCCTAGGAGCTGGCAGGTCAGCCCTCTGCAGAGAATTCCAGGCTGACCCTCTGCAGAGCCTATTCCTGGGGGCTTGGGCTTCTTCCCTCCAGGGAAAGTGGTAGAACACATTTACTGCTTCATTGGCATTAAAAATAGGAAACGAGTGGAGATTTAAAAAAAAAACAAAACTGTCCTTTGATTAACACACACACACACACACACACACACACACACACACACAGACTCACACACACTAATGTCTGTAGATTTTCCAACTGCTTTTGCCCCTTGCCAGGAAGCCTCGCATACTGAACAGCATCATTCTCTGGAGGCCAGGGAGCTCAGGGCCAACCCCACACAGTGTTCTCTAAGCCTAAGAAGACTTGCCCTATTGCCTCAACAGGTCTCCTGTGGGAAATGCCCCATGGTAAGCCCACAGGCCCCATGCTGTCCTGACCTAAAATAATCCAGCTCCAAGTGGGGACGCAGCGGCTAGCTTCAGCTGGACCGCCCCGCCCTGGGGCTGCAGAGACATGCCTCCACGCAGGTCCTCTCACACCTGGGTGGGAGACTCCATGAATCACCGTGCCCTCTGCTGAGAGTGCACACACTTGGCTCAGAGCCGCTGTACCCAGTCACAGGGCGGGGATGGGTGGCACCCGGAGGCATGAGGGGGGAATGAGGAGAGATGTGGAGTGCATGGGACAGTGAGGTAAGGGGTGGCAGTGGAACTGGCACTGGTTGCATTCAGGCCCTCGGGTCACTGGGAAGAGGATCTGCTTTCTAGGCTCTGCTAACTGACCAAGCCATCTATCTGTGTGGTAAATGTGGATTTTAGTTCTCAGCCAAGAAATTCCAGATGGGTTTATTTTCCAGCTTCACTTTTCAGATACTGAACCCTTCACAAACTACTTAACCTCTCTATCCTCTATTTAATCCTTTATGAGATAGGTTGTAAAATGTCAGCTCGTATGTTGTAAAGTTTAAACTGGTTTTAATTGCTTTCATTATGGTTAAAAAAATATAAATCATAAAATTTGCCATTTTGACTTTTCTCCCCACAGTACTAGAGCTAAAATGCAGAGCCTCCTGCTTGGAATGAGCCACATCCTCGGCACCATTCTAAAGTGTACAATTCAGCAGTATTAATTACATTCAAAATGCTGTGCAACGTTATTGCTATCTAATTCTAAAACTGTTTCGTCACTCCAAACAAATTCTGTATCTATTAAGCGATAATTGGCTATTGGCTTCCTCCCAGTCCCTGTAATTTATAATCTGTATTTGTTTCTATGAATTTGTTCACTGTAGATGTTTCATGTAAGTGAAATTGTACAGCATTTATCCTTTAATTTCTGGCTTATTTACTCAATATTTTTTTTTCAATTTTTGTTATGTGGTAGCAAGTGTCATTTTTTATGGGTCAATAATATTTCCTAATGTGTATGTACCACATTTTATTTATTCATGTATCTATTTTGGTAGACACTTGAGTTGTTTTCATGTTTTGGCTATTGTGAATAATGCTGCAGTGAATATTGGTGTACAGTTAGGTTTTTTTGTTGTTTTTATTTGGTACTGGGGATTGAACCCAGGAGCACTTTACTACTTAGCTACACACCCAGCACTTTAACTTTTTTAAAATTTTGAAACAGGGTCTTGTTAAGTTGCCCCAGTAGCCTTGAACTTGAGATCCTCCTGCCTCAGCTTTTTGAGTCATGGGATTATAGGAATGTGCTACTGTGCCTGGTCTCATAGTAGTTTTGATTTGTAATTTGTATTTCTCCACTGTGACCATATTTTCATGTGTTAATTGTTCATTTACACATCTTATTTGGAGAAATGATCATTTAAGTCCTTTGCCCATTTTTAAACTGAATTGTCTTTTTGTCATTGAGTTATAGGAGTTCTTTACATGCTCTGGATACTAGATCATTATCAGACATATGATTTGCAACAATTTCTTCCATTCTTTGTTTTATATTTTTACTTAATTCATAATGTACTTCAGTGTTCAATGCATTTTAATTTTGAAAAAGTTCAGTTTATCTACTTTTTTCTGTTGTTGCTTATGCTTATTATATCTGAGAATTAATTGCTGTAGCCAAGGTTATGAAGATTCATCTCCCTGTTGCTTCTAAGAATGTTATGTTTTTATCTTTTAAATATATACTCCATTTTGAGTTAATTTTTAAATGTTTTTTAGTTGTAATTGGACACAATACCTCTATTTTATTTATTTATTTTCTATGCTGAGAATCAATCCAGCACCTTGCATGTGCTAAGCGAGTGTTCTACCACTGAGCCACAACCCCAGCCCCAAGAATTAATTGTTTTGTATGGTATGGGATAGTGGTCCACCTTCATTCTTTAGCATGTGGAAATTTAATTGTCCCAGCACCATTTGTTGAAGAGTCTATTAATTCTTTGTGCCCTCATCATGAATCCAATTTATGATAGATATATGGGCTTATTTGTGGACTTTCAATTGTATTCCATTAATCTCTCCTTATGTTAGTACCACACTGTTATAATTACTATAGCTTTAGAGTAAATTTTGAAATCTGAAAGTATAAATACTGAAAATATGGTTCTTCTTTGTCAAGACTTGAATTTATTTATTTATTTTTTTAGGTACTGGGGATTGCACCCAGGGATGTTTTGCCACTCAGTTAAATCCCCAGCCCCTTTTACTTTTTATTTTGAGACAGGGTCTCACTAATTTGCTGAGATCCCAAGGCTGGCCTTAAACTTGCAGTTTTTTTTGCTTCAGTCTCCTGAGTCAGGGGATTTCAGGGGTAGTCTTTTACCATTGAGTCTGATGTTAGTTAGCTGTGAGGTGTTCATCAGTCTCCTGTATCACGTTGGAGAGGTTCTCTTTTATTTGTGAATTTCTTAGTGATTTTCACCCTATATTCAGAGAGTTTGTGTTTAAGGTATAAGATGCCAGAAAGATATAACCACCAGGGAACCGTGGCCTAGATCATGTTGTTCCCTGAGTTCTGTCTGTAGAGATGAGTTGCGGTTGGAAAGGTTTAAAGGATAGTGCTATCGTAGTGTATCTCATAGTGGGGTACTACAGCAAGATCTTCTGGATGTCATTAAAAATACAGCCCCTGAGCCACAACACCTCTGAATTAGAATCTCTGGAGAGCATGTTGGGAAACTGTCTTTGGAACAAACTCCCCAGATGATTTGGCTATGGGCTTACTTTTGGAAACCACTGGCCATGAGAGGAGAGACTGAGATGAGGACAGTGTTGGTTAATCTGAAGTTTGTGGGGTGACCTTTGTCCCAGGGGATTTTATCAAAGCCTGAAGAAGGTGGAGGATGCAGGCAGGCAAGGCAGGGAGAGGGTTTTCTGGGAAATTTGGCATGGGGAATCCATTCCCTTCAGAGTTGTTCTAGATCTGCACACCTGATAATTCCAGGACCTCAAAGTTTTAAAAGAAGGTGACAGGAAGGGAATCTTGAACAGGTGGCCTTCAGGAAAACATTGATTAATTTTCAGGCATATTGATTTGAAGTGAGAACAGGGTCAGCCTGCAGCCACCTCCCTGTATGGATGTGTACAGCAAAGATGGTTCTTTGTCTCTTGTGTCTGGTTTATAGGAGATGCTAAAATATGTAGCTTCTCACAATTGTGTAATGGGAGCCTTCCCTAGTCTTTTTCAAAGGAAGCCTTATGGTTTTATTTCAGCCCTACATCCTGAGCTCGCTGACAGTACAGACTGGCCTCCCCTGACTTCCACAGTTGCTCACACCCCAATCCAGCAGGCACTGTCCAAAGGCTGGTGCTGGGTGCACATCGTACCAGAAGACGAGTGTCTGCGAAATGTTTCTCTTGAGTTGAATGCATGATCATATAAAATGCTGCAGTCCCGTCCATGTCCCGCGCAGGTGGTAGAAATGGGATTCCTCTTGGTGGAATGGGCTGGCGATGAAATAAAGCCTAAGAAAAATAGAGTGGTGAACAAACCACAGAACGCAGGAAATGGTTTTAAAAGTGGGGACATGATGGTCTAGCCAATCTTAGGGATGAGCTTCCACACTGAAAAGAGCAAGGTGGAGCCTGTGTTTGCTTTATTTATATCAGGGGACATCAATGGTTTTTCCACAGAATGTTCTTTGACAAATAAGGTAGGAGGGGAGCTGTTCATTTCCCAGTGGGTTATGCCCAACTCTGGAGCTATCTCCCAATAGAGTGGAGATAGAGGTCATGTGCCTTGGGCAATCCAATGCTCTTGAGAGAGCCATGGATAGTTCCCAAGGATAAACCTAAATCTCTATGGCTCTATACCAAGAGAAGATCTTCAAGTAATTCACGGGGGGCTCCCCGCACTGCAGGTTGCTGTAAAATGAGTAACCCCAACTCCCAAATGCAATCTTGCTCACTTACAAGTCCACTTGGCAGTGTGAGAGTGGTATGCTTGTGTGTGTGTGTGTGTGTGTGTGTGTGTGTGTGTGTGTGTGTTGGGGGGGGGATGATTCAGGACCCAGGATTATAGTGCCTCTGTCATCTTACTGGCTCCCTAACCTAAGAAATTCTATGGATTTCTTAAAATGCGCTGTTCTAGCTTCTGGTTGGCTTCAGCCCTTGGGAGTGTGGCAGGAGAAGGAGCATGATGAGATTGTGGTATTTATTTCTTCAGCCTTTCCTTTCCCACACTCCCACAGAGACTCCTATAGCTAATGTGTCCCTGAATTGAAGACTCCCACTCATTTCAGAATAGCCCTTTTGCAAGACTCTTTCCTTTTGGGTTTTGGCAGCTACCTTCTTCCTTTATCCCTGTAAGGTCAGGGGTGATAACTATTCTGCCGTTCCTAATCCCCCCACACTTCCCTTGTGTTTTCCCTACTGCCCACACATTTGAAAATTTTCCCTTTATTAAAGTCTCCATGCATTATTCTGATTTAGTTGTTGCCAGTTTCTTTCTGGCATCTTTTTTTTAAAAAATATTTTTATTAGTTGTTGATGGACCTGTATTTTATTTATTTATGTGCAGTGCTGAGGATTGAACCCAGTGCCTCACACATGCTAGGCAAGTGCTCTACCACTGAGCTACAACCTCAGCCCTCCTTCTGGCATCTTGAGTGGTAAGATGGCTCTCAAGAAGGCATTACATGTAATGTCCAACCACTGTGTGGGAGAAGAAAGAGAGTGGAAGATGCACAGGAGGACAGAGCCTATAGAGTGCTGAACTTTGTTCCTCTGTTTCCTGCCACTGTCTGGAACTTGGTCTTGTGGCCCACTAAGAAGGGAGGGGTGAGACACATGGTTCCCATCCAGCAGACATTTCACTTGTGGCACAGAACTCTGTTAGAGACTAGTATGTATGAGTTTGAAGAAAATCATGAATGACAACTGAGAAGGGTCTTTGTTGGAGAGAAATTCTAGAAGCTTGGATTCAAGTCGTTCTAGCAATTTCTGTGAGGTATGTCAGGTGCTGGGCTGGGTCCTGGGCTCAGGATCTAGGTGAGGAGGAGACAGATATATAAATGAGCAGTCATGAAGAGGTGAGTTCAGTGTGACAGTGCAGGTAAGGAAAGGTTCAACCAGGCACAGGTAGTGGGAACCCCAAACCCTCAGAGGAGAGCAGATCTGAACAAAGGTAGTGCCAGAAATGCTGCCAGATTTGTAAATACAGGCCATCCCTTGGTATCCACAGGGAATTTGTTCCAGAATCCTGAGGATAACAAAATCTGTGGATGCTCAAGTCCCTTAAGTTAGTTCTCTGTATTTTGTGGATTCTGCTTCTGTGGGTATGAGGGCTGGCTGCACATACATTTCTTCTTCTTCTTTTTTTTTTAAATATAAGATCATTTAAACCAAAATAATAAAAATGTAGTGTGTGTTTTATGTTCTGTGTAAAAATATGGCAACAGTTGCACAAAGGTTGGGAAGACAGGCATGGAAGCATATTCCTGCAAGTGTGCCTGGCGTACTAGAGATGTGTACAGTTATATATGTGTGTGTGTGTGTGTGTGTGTGTGTGTGTGTGTGCACGTACATATTACTATAGTGTGCTATCTAGGAATGCATGTAATGTCGTTTTAAGTAAGACTTCGAGCAAAAGAATGATAATGAACAAGTCAACAAAAGGATAAAATGGAATCATACCCATTCAAAATAAGGCAGAAAAAGAGAATAAGAAATAGATGGACACATAGAAGACAAATAGCAAGATGGTATATTTAAACACATATATATCAATAATCATATTATGTGTAAGTGGACTGAATACCCTGATTAAAGAGCAGGTGCTGTCAGATTGGGCAGAAAAAAACAAAATTGAGCTATATACTACTTTTAAGAACCCATTCTAAACAAAAGCACAGATAAGTTAAAAGGAGAAAGATGAATAAGAGAGAGACATACAGTGCCAAGACTGATAAAAAAAAAGAAAAGTGGAGTGACTATGTTAATATCAAAAAGATTATCAGAAAAACTCTTTCTTAGGTAAAGAATTGAAAAAAAGAAAGAGTAAGTTACAGAGCAAAGAATATCATCACATGGCCATGTCATAATGAGGAAATGGTCAATTTATCAAGAGTACACAGTTCTCAATGTTTGTGGACTTAATAACAGACCTTTGAAATACATGAAGAAGAAACAAAGTGTTCAGAAGAAATTATAGGGATTTCAGTATTCTCTCATTAATTGTTAAAGTTTAACTAGTCCCAAGGCTTGCATCACTTGTCGGGAGAATGGTGATCTGCAGAGAACTTGAGTGCTCTCCTTCATTTCCTGTGTGAGTTTCCAGTGCAGGTCCGTGCCAGACCACTGGCAAGTGTCTTTTCTTTTTCAGATAGGCTAATGGTTTCTCAAGAAGAGCTTAGGAAATACAGTCATCATGCAGTATCTGTGTAGAATTGGTTCCAGGAGGCCCCAAAGATGCTCAAGTCCTTTAAAATGGCAGAGTATTTGTGTATAATCCACATGCATTCTCCCATATACTTTAAATCATCTCTAAATGACTTATTAAACCGAATGCAATGTAAATGCAGTATAGATAATTGCTACATTATATTGCATAAGAAATAGTGACAAGAAAAAAATGAACATGTTCAGTACCAATTAAAAACATTGTAGCCTGAACTACATTTTACAACTACAGTTGATTAAATCCACAGATGTGGAAGCTGCAGACATGGAGCATTGACTGTATTGTATACCAAGGTGGGAGGGTCTACTTAGGAACACCAGATAGGGACAAATCTGCCATTAGCTTCATGTACACTTTGTCATCTGTTGTCATTCATTTTTGGAGACATCTTTAATGTTTTATTTGTTTTAAATTAGCGATGGCTAGAACAATTGAAAAAATTACTTCCTTTTTTAAGATTTGGGATGTCACTACTGAGCAAGTGGCATGCACACACACATATAATATGAAAAATATGGTCTTTCAGGGAGCTGTCAACTCTGGAAAAATATAGCAATCTTAGTCTCACACAGTAACATGCTGAGGCTCTTTCCATCTTATCTGTATTCCTGTTGACAGTACTGGATGTTTTCTATCTTGGGACTCAAGCAGTCCTTGATCTCTCTGTGAAATGATGGCTATCAGGAAAAGATAGAGCTTTTACCCAAGGCCTGCACACCTTTCATTATCTTGGAGAATGTTACATTAATCTTTCCTTGAAAACATGTCTTATATCGGTGTGTTTTGGGAGGACATATTTTTTGTTTTTTGTACAATAAAAATGATTTACCTATTAAATAACCATCTTAGGCTCAAGTCTATCCAATGTTAGTGATTAATTTTCTGGGAATTCCAGCTAACTGGAGTGAACATTGGTCTGATTTCTTCCCTCAGGTTTTTTTTTTTTTCTGATTGAAAACAATATTTCCAGTGCTGAATGCGTTGCTTGTTGGCTTGAGATTCAAAAACTCGTTTATTACACGGCAGTGATCCTCTGAATAGGAGTCTTTCCCATTTTGTTAATTTACTTTGAAAAGGTAGGATTGCATCTTTTGTATCTGAGGAATTAATCCTAAGAATCAGCTGTTCCATCTGAATACCTGTGTTGGAGCCCTGGAAAAAGTGGGCACCAATCTTTTTTATGGTGCTTTTTTGACATTTATTGAGCAGTCACCAGATTCCAGAGCAAGTTGATAAGAACAACCATGCACATTTGGTTTTATTACCCCTGTGTCTACTTCTTGTGTCCCACTGGGCTAGTCACTACCTCACCATCCCCAACCCATCCCCCGCTCTCTGTTGCATTATAAACCTCAAAAATCATATAGCTCTCATTAGCTATTTAAACCATTTTCCTTAAGGGAAAGAATAATTCAAGCCGGACCTTAAATCCAGTTGATGTTCTTACATTGAAGTAAATCTTAAATTTGCTCCTGTAAAAATTTCTTAGTTAAAAACCTCCTTAGGCTTTAGGTTTATATGATTAAACTTTTTGTGATTAGTAATAGCCATTCATACTCAACAATTTTTAAAATAAAATATCCTTTTTAGCCATCTGGTGTATTTTTGAAGCCTTTAGACATTCTTTTTAAAATATTAATTTGCACTGTTTGTAACACAGTTTTCAAAACAAAGGTTAACATCAACCCCAATAGACAACATATTTCAAGTAGAGGACACTTCTAAGATTAGTGAAATACAAATGAATAAGATTTTATTATGGTAGAAAATAGTGAAAGTGAAAGGCCTGTTGCTTTTTATTTGTAAAAAGTGTATTCTTTTAATTCCTCTTTTTCTACTTCAGTGTGATATACAGGCCATCTTAGGCAATATGTTTGGGATTTCAGCATTTCTTATCAATATAACTCATTTTCTTTCTTACTTTCTTAATTTTTAGTGGCCTTTTTAGAAATCAGAGGTTTTTTTTTTCTTCTTAGACTAACTAGAAATGACAATTAGACATAGTTTTCAACCTGTATTTCAAGATTTCACTACAGTTTCCCATTCCTTCATTTCTTTTTTTTTCCTATTTCACTTTTTTTATTTTTAAATTTATAAGTCTCTTTTTTAGTGAATTATAATTATACATACTAGTGGAATTTTTTGTTACATATGTGTATACAAACACGATATAACAATATCATCCAGCCAGTTTTGTTCTCCAGTATCACCTTTCCCCTTCCCTCCTCCTTCCCCCTGGTCCCCATTCTCTGTACTACTGGTCTTCTTTCTAGTTTTATGAGACCTCCCTCCACTAATTTTTTTCTTTCTAGCTTCCACTTAGGAGAGAAAACTTATGACCCTTGACTTTCTGAGCTTGACTTATTCCTTAACATAAATATTCTCAAGTTTCATACATTTTTTTCCTGCAAATAACATAATCTCACCCTTCTTTATGGCTAAATAAAACATATATATATATATATATATATATATATATATATATATCTCCCCATATCTTGGCTATTATGTTGCTATAAATGTGGGTATGCATGGGTCACTATAGTGTGCTGACTTTTAATTCTTTGAGATAAATATTGAGGAGTAGATACCTGGGTCATATGGTGGTTTCTTTCCTAGTCTTTTGAGGAACCTCTATACTTATTTTCATAGTGGTTGGGCTAATTTACAATCTCACAAGAGTGTAAACTTGTTCCTTTCCCTCCACGTCTTCTCCAGTGTTTATTATTATCAGAGTTTTGATGGCTGGCATTCTACCAGGAGAAAGGTGAAATCTCAGAATAGTTTTGATTTGCATCCCCCTAATTGTTAAAGTTGTTGCCATTTTTTCATATATTTTTTGGCCATCTGTATTTCTTCTTTTGAGAATTGTCTGGTTAGTTTATTTGCCCATTTATTGATTAGGTTTTTATTTTGGTGTTGATATTTTTGAGTTCTTTATATATTCTGGATATTAATCCTCTCTTGGGAAAGTAGCTAGCAGATTTTTCTTCCATTCTGTAGGTTATCTCTTCATATTCTTAATTGTTTCCTTTGCTGTGAAGAAACTTCTTGATTTGATGATGTCCCATTTATTAATTCTTGGTAGTATTTCCTGTGCATTAAGGTCCTACTAAGAAATTTGTTGCTCTAAGTTGGAATGTTGACCCTATGTTTTTAATAGCAGTTGTAAAGGTTCTGGTCTAATTCCTAGGTTTTCATCCACTTTGAGTTGTCTTCTTTGTAGGGTGAAAAATAGGGATCTAGTCTCATTTTCTCTAGATATGGATAACCAGTTTTCCCAGCACCATTTGTTAAAAAGGCTATCTTTTATCTAATGTATGCTTTTTGATGTTTGTCAAGGATCAGATGACTGTATCTGTGGATTTGTCTGTGCGTCTTCTATTCTGTTCCATTGGTATTCATGTCTGTTTTGGTGTCAATACCATGCTGTTTCTACTACTATAGTTTTATAGTATTGTGATGCCTCCAGCATTGCTCTTCTTGCTCAGTATTGCTTTGGCTATTCTGTTTTTTTTTTTTATTCTTTCTAATGAATTTTGGAAGTGCTTTTTCTAGTTCTGCAAAGAATGTCATTGGTATTTTGTTGGGGGTTGCATTGAATCTGTATGTTGCTTTTGGTAGTATGGTCATTTTGACAATGTTAATTCTACCTACCCCATGAGCATGGTAGGTCTTTCTATTTTCTAGTATCTTCTTAAATTTCTTTCTTCAGTGGTCTGTAATTTTCATTGTAGAGGTCTCTTGCCTCCTTGGTTACATTTACTCCTAGGTATTTTATTTTATTTTTGAGGCTATTGTGAATGGGATTGTTTTCTTTTTCTTTTTTCTTTTTGTAAATTAATTGTTGTATAGGAAAGCTACTGATTTTTGTGTGTTGATTTTGTAACCTGCTACTTTCCTGAATTCATCTATTAACTCTAGCAGTCCTCTAATGGAGCTTTTTGGATCTTCTAAGTATAGGATCGTATCATCTACAAGTGATAATTTGAATTCTTCTTTTCCTATCCTTATCCTTTATATTTCCTTCTCTTACCTAGTTGCTCTGGCTAGAGTTTCAAGTATTATATTGAATAGGAGTGGTGAGAGTGGACAGCCTTATCATGTTCAAGATTTTAGAAGAAATGCTTTCTTTTGGTACCAGTACCATGCTGTTTTTGTTACTATTGCTTTGTAGTACAGTTTGACCTCTGGTATCGCTATGCCTCCAGATTCACACTTCCTGCTTAGAATTGCTTTTGCTATTCTGGGTCTTTTGTTTTTCCATATGAATTTCATGATTGCTTTGTCTATTTCTACAAGAAATGCCATTGGGATTTTGATTGGCATCGCATTAAACCTGTAGAGAAGTTTGGGTAATATCGCCATTTTGACGATGTTAGTTCTGCCTATCCATGAACAGGGTACATTTTTCCATCTTCTGAGATCTTCTTCTATCTCTCTCTTTATGGTTCTGTAGTTTTCATTGTATAAATCTTTCACCTCTTTTGTTAGGTTGATTCCCAAGTATCTTATTTTCTTTGAGGATATTGTGAATGGAGTGGTTTTCCTTATTTCCATTTCCGAGGTTTTGTTGCTGATATACAGGAATGCCTTTGATTTATGCGTGTTGATTTTATACCCTGCCAAGGGTAGACCAATGGTACAGAATAGAAGACACAGAGACTAATCCACAAAGTTACAACTATCTTATATTTGATAAAGGGGCTAAAAGCATGCAATGGAGGAAGGATAGCATTTTCAACAAATGGTGCTGGGAAAATTGGAAATCCATATGCAACAAAATGAAATTGAATCCCTTTCTCTCGCCATCCACAAAAATTAACTCAAAATGGATCAGGGAGCTAGGTATCAAATCAGAGACACTGCGTCTGATAGAAGAAAAAGTTGGCTACGATCTACAAATTGTGGGGTCAGGCTCCAAATTCCTCAATAGGACACCCATAGCCCAAGAGTTAACAACAAGAATAAACAAATGGGACTTAATTAAACTAAAAAGTTTTTTCTCAGCAAGAGAAACAATAAAAGAGGTAAATAGAGAGCCTACATCCTGGGAACAAATCTTTACCCCCCACACCTCCGATAGAGCCCTAATATCCAGAATGTACAAAGAACTCAAAAAATTAAACAATAAGATAACAAATAACCCAATTAACAAATGGGCCAAGGACCTCAACAGACACTTCTCAGAGGAGGACATACAATCAATCAACAAGTACATGAAAAAATGCTCACCATCTCTAGCAATCAGAGAAATGCAAATCAAAACCACCCTAAGATACCATCTCACTCCAGTAAGATTGGCAGCCATTATGAAGTCAAACAACAACAAGTGTTGGCGGGGATGTGGGGAAAAGGGTACACTTGTACACTGCTGGTGGGACTGCAAAATGGTGAGGCCAATTTGGAAAGCAGTATGGAGATTCCTGGGAAAGCTGGGAATGGAACCACCATTTGACCCAGCTATCGCACTTCTCGGACTATTCCCTGAGGACCTTAAAAGAGCGCACTATAGGGATACGGCTGCATCAATGATTATAGCGGCACAATTCACAATAGCTAGACTGTGGAACCAACCTAGATGCCCTTCAATTGATGAATGGATAAAAAAATGTGGCATCTATACACAATGGAGTATTATGCAGCACTAAGAAATGACAAAATCATAGAATTTGCAGGGAAATGGATGGCATTAGAGCAGATTATGCTAAGCGAAGCTAGCCAAGCCCTAAAAAACAAATGCCAAATGTCTGCTTTGATATAAAGAGAAAAACTAAGAACAGAACAGGAAGAAAGAGCATGAGGAAAAGACTACAGTAAACAAAGACGAATGGGGGGAGAGAAACGGAGAGAGAAGGGAAAGCATATGGAAATGGTAGGAGACCTTCAAGGATACATAAAATTATAAGAGGTTATGAGGGGCAAGGGGGAGGGAAAAAAAAAAGGGAGAGAATTGAACAACAGCAGGGGAGGTAGAGAGGGAAGATGGGAGGGGAGGGGAGGGGAGGGTGGATAGTAGGGGATAGGAAAGGTAGCAGAATACAACAATCACTAATATGGCATTATGTAAAAATGCGAATATGTAACAGATGTGATTCTGCAATCTGTATTTGGGGTGAAAATGGGAGTTCAAAGCACAATTTGAGTCTAATGTATGAAAGATGATATATCATGAACTATGTAATGCGATAAATAATCAATAAAAAAAAAAAGAAAAAAAAAAAAAGAAATGCTTTCTTTTTTTTTTTTTTTGTCTTCACCATTTTGTTGGTTCTGGGTTTGTTGTGTTTAGCCTTTATGATGTTGAGTTAAGTTCCTTCTATCTCTAATTTCTTGTGTGTTTGTACCATGAATGGGTGCTGAATTTTGTTGAAGGCTTTCTCTACATCTATTGAGATTACTGTGATTTTTTTCCCTTTATTCTACTTCTGTGGTGAATTACATTTGTTTGTGTATATTGAGCACATTCCATAATTTCTCGAAATCCGATTTTGTTCCTAATTATCTCTATACCATTTTTTTATGGTACAAGTTTACCTTATGTTCAGTTTGTTTATTCTTCCTTTAAAAATAAATACAATGTCTATTATAGACCAATGTCATAAGCAAAATATGAATAGATTATGAAGTTTGTTTCCATAAACCCCCATATACTCACTAACCAAATGGCTCCCAACCTTTTCCTTCTAAATATGGGGACCACTCTGTGGAATTTCGAATTTGTAATTCTTGCACTTGTGTGTGCATTTGTGTGTGTGTGTGTGTGTGTGTGTGTGTGTATACATGCCCATATACACACACCTATCTCTGTCTTATCCATTCATCTTTCCATTCATCTATCTATCCTGTCAAATCTCTCTCAAAAATATGTTAGGTTGTAGATTTGAGATATTTCTTCTTTTTTTAATGTCAGTATTTATAACTGTAAATTTCCTTTTTTGGTACTTTTTTTTTTACTACAACCCATGAGTTTTGATATGCTCTGACCTATTTCCAGTGGGTCTCAGGGTATTATATTAGTTTTCTGGGACTGCTGTCACAATAAATACCACAGACTGGGTGGCTTAAACAACTACAATTTATTTTATTATCATTCTTGTGACTAGCAGTTCAGGATAAAGGTATTTATAGGCTTGGTTTCCTGAGCCCTTTAAAAATGTATTTTTATTTTGATTTGTTATATATGACAACAGAATGCATTAAAATTCATATTACACATATAGAGCACAATTTTTCATATCTCTGGTTGTACACAAAGTAGAGTCACATCCTTCTTGTCTTCTTACATGTACTTAGGGTAATGATAACCATTGCATTCTACCATCTTTCCTACCCCATTCCCCCTCCCTTCCCTTTTCCCATTTGCCCTATCAAGAGTTCATTTAATCCTCCCAGACCCAAAGCCCAGAATATTATGGATCAACCCCTAAATTCTGAGAAATCATTCTGCATTTTTTTTGTTGAGATTTCTTTTCTTTTCTTTTTTTTTTTTTAGCTTGAAGATGACCCCCTTCTTTCTGCCTCTTCACATGCTCATCTCTGTCTAATTTTGTGCTCTTGATGTCTCTCTGTGTTCAAATTTCCTCTTCTTAGAAGGATATCAATCAGATTGGATTAAGATATACCACAATGGCCTCACTTTAACTTAACCATCTCTTTAAATACCTTTTATCCAAATACACTCATATTATGAAGCACAAAGGGTTAGGGCTTTGATATATGGATTTGAGGCAACACAGTTCAGCCTATAAGAAATACTTGCTAATTTCCCCTTTGACACATTGGTTAAGAGTATGCTGATTAATATTCACAGTTTTTGGTAAATTTTTCTAGTTTTCCTTCTGTTATTGATTTCTATTTAGTTCACTTCCAGAGTGACTGGAAAAGGTGTTTTGTATTTTTTGATCTTCTAATATTTATTAAAACATGTTGTAACCTAATATGTGGTCTATCCTGGAAAATGTTCTATATGCGCATGAGAAAAAATGTATTCTATTATTGTTGAGTGGAGTATTCTGGGTGGTCTGTTAGGTCCAACTGTCTTATACTGTTGTTCAAGCTATTGCCTTATTGATCTCCTATCTGGTTGTAATATCCATGATTGAAAGTAAGATATTAGTATCTGTGCCCAATATTGTAGAGCTATTTTTCCTTCAGTTCTGTCCATGTTTGCTTCATGTATATTGGAGTTCTGATGTTTGATGCATATTGTTTATAATGATGCATTTTCTTGGGGAATTGACTTCTTCACCACGTTGGCTTTTATAAGTTTTTGACTTAAAGTCCATTTTGTCTGATATAGCTACCCCAGCTCCCTTTTGGTTACTATTTATATGGAATATCTTTTTCCATCCTTTCACTTTCAACCTATATGTGAATTTCTTATAGCCAGTCTTTAGTTGAATTAGGATTTGTTTTAAATAACTCTACCAGTTTGTGGATTTTGATTACAGAATTTAGTTCATTTACATTTAATGTAATTACTGATACAAAAGTTACATTTGTGTTTTGCTATTTGTTTCTGTATGTCTTATAGTTTTTTCCTCTGTCACTGCCTTCCTTTTGTGTTTAACTTATTTGTTTTGTTTTTATTCTTATTTCACTTCTTTTTGTGTATATGCTTCAGATATTTTCTTTGTGCTTACAGTGTCAATTACACATAACATCCTTATACCAATCTAATTTGAATTGGTACCGATTTAACTTAAATTGCATATAAAATTGTGCTGAAAAATCTCTGTTGCTCCCCACTTTTGTGTTATTTACATTAACAATTACATCTTTATTCATTGCATGTCTATTAATATGGATTAATAATTATCTTCTCTTGGGGATCCAAGATGGCCACCTAGAGGGGTGCTGCAGTCTTTGTTGATCTATGACCTTGGATTTAAGCAGTGGGAAGACTGTTTCTCTGAGAGTTATTAGAGGACCTGCTGCTCCTGTGCAGGAATGTTGAGAGCCACAGCCGAAGGGGCCCCAGCAAACTTCCAGCTGCCAGCAAACTTTCAGACTGCCAGCTGATGATTGGCTCACAGCTGGCCCCAGCAACATCTAGCTGATTGGCTCCTCTGCGGTGATGCTCATTGGGGGACTTCTTTGGCTCCGTCCACGCGACCCAGCCAATCGGCCTCAAGAGCAGGAGGATTGTGGGAGGTGGTGAGGCTTGTGTTTGGTGTGAGAGGCTTGTGGGAAGCCGGTGGTGGCAGTTGGGCTCTGAGGGTTTTTTCCTGAGGAGCTGTTTTGTTTGGCTTGTATGGTTCAAAAAATAAAGTTTGTTTCTTTTGACAAGTGGCTCCTGAATTGTGCCCAGCCAGACTGCGGCACAGGAATCCCACCCACCATGCCCATACAGGACCCCTAGTGGCTTGCCCACTCAGGATCCCTGGCCACAGTTTCCAAGCAGGATCCCTGGCATCAGTGCCTTTGACTGCCCACCCACATAGGACCACTGGCTGCTGCTCCTATGTGGACCCCATCTACCAACCTGGGGCTCCCTTGGTTGCCTTCATGTTGGGACACTGCAACCTCCATCATAGCCCCCTCTATGTGGTAGCCTGTACCTGAGGACACCAGAGAGGGTCTGGAAGCAACTGCTTGCCACAGCACTGAATGCCACTGAACTGCATCTCAAAATACAATTCCAACACCATCACCTGGCCCACCCCAATGCCCCATCTCTGAAAGTGGCTGCCTCCATCTTGGGACACCTTTGTGGTCTTCTGGGTTATCCTCACTACTGCCATTGCAATCTTTAATTGGGGCAACTTCCAGCTTGGGACACTGGCTGGAGCCTAGAAACAATATCAAGTTACCTCTAGCCCCTTCCCCACAGCCACTAACCTGGCACAGCACTTGCAGCTATGTGGCCAGTTCGTATCTCTCAAAGCCTGGTCCTAAACTGCCTGACACAAAACAGCTCTCTAGGATAGGTGCACAGCCCCAAAGTGCAGCCCACAAGACCTCGGAGAGAGAGGTTCCTGATTAGGAAGTAGAAAGGGAGGGGGTGAGTGAGAAACAGTTTAGAGACTAAATTAGATACCAGGAATTATGAGGTCTACTGGCAGTATAAGGAGGTAAGGCCAGATACCCACAACACATGAGTGGGCCCCAAAGGAGATCCTTGGGGTACAGTCTTCCAACTGGGACCAGCAAGTGCTATACCCCACCTCTAGGAGTTCTACCTCCAACACCAACCCTCCCACCTGAATAACTTTCACCATCCTGAGGGTGGAGATACCAGCAAACAACAGACAACTCCACCTACTGGATGAGAAGGGAAGCAGGAAAGACACTGATCTCCAACAGAAACAATTCTTTAATTTTCCTTTGAGATTCTTTTCTTTCTTTTTCTCTTTTCCCTCCCTCACATCCCCAACATTTGGGAAACCAAGTACTTTTCATGCATTAGGCTACTGAGGATTGGGATGTCTGAATAGTATATTACAGTTGTGTTGTATATTCTTTTTTATTTTTATATTTCTTAATTTTTATGTTTATTTGTTTTTTGTACTCTTTTATCTTCCCATTTACTTGTCTCCCCAAAATCTCCTTTCTCCTGCTACTAGCCAACTCCTTTTGATTCTTCTTTCATGCTTCCTAAGATCTAATAACTCTATATCCTCACTTTCTACCTCCTTAACTTTTCATTTTACAACCCCCACTCTGTTCTCTCTTTGTCCACCATTTGAAACTGTAGACAATTTTGTAAACCTACTGTTTGTATTATAGATAATAATTGAACTCACAATTTCTGTCTATTGTGACAAAACTGTAAACATCTTAATAGGAGTTATTTGGTTTAAGGCTATATATGGTTTGTATTGGGATCTGTTAATATTGATCTCCTCCTTAAAGGAGAGGCATTGGAACCCTGCAGGGAAGTCGTAAGTCTATAGGGTAAAAACTGTAACACCTCAGATCTGCAGTTCTAGGAGGGAAGACACATAAGCATCATGAAAAAACAAGGGAAGAAAGTGCCCCAAACAAACCAAGATACCACATTATTAGAATCCATGGCCAGTACAACAGAAGAAATTACAGAGAAGGAGTTCAGGATGTACATAATTAAAATGTTCTGTGAATTAAAGGATGATATAAGAGAGCAAATACAGACAGCAAAAGATCATTTCAATAAAGAGCTACATAAGCAAATACAGGAAGCAAAAGATTACTTCAATAAGGAAATAGAGGTTCTGGAAAAAAGTGAACAGAAATCCTTGAAAAGAAGGAAATAATAAGCCAAATTAAAAACTCAATAAAAAGCAGCACCAACAGATTAGATCACTTGGAAGACAGAACCACAGACAATGAAGACAAAATATATAATCTTAAAAATAAAGTTGACCACCCAGTGAAAATGGTAAGAAACCATTAGCAGAACATCCAAGAAATATGGGATAACATGAAATGACCAAATATAAGAATTATTGGGGTGCAGCCAATTTGGAAAGCAGTATGGAGATTCCTTGGAAAGCTGGGAATGGAACCACCATTTAACCCAGCTATTCCTCTTCTCAGACTACACCCCAAAGACCTAAAAACATCATACTACAGGGACACAGCCACATCAATGTTTATTGCAGCACAATTCACAATAGCTAAACTGTGGAACCAACCTAGATGCCCTTCAATGGATGAATGGATAAAAAAATGCGGCATTTATACACAATGGAGTATTACTCAGCACTAAAATATAAGATCATGGCATTTGCAGGGAAATGGATGGCATTAGAGCAGATTATGCTAAATGAAGTTAGCCAATCCCAAAAAAACAAATGCTGAATGTCTTCCCTGATATAAGGGGGAGTGACTCAAAATGGGGAAGAGAGGAAGAGCATGGGAAGAAGATTACCTCTACATAGGGAAGAGGGGTGGGAGGGAAAGGGAGGGAGAAAGGGAATTGCATGGATTGTGGGAGGAGACCCTCATTGTTATACAAAATACGCATATGAAGATGTGAGGGAAAAAAAAGAATAGCATTACCCTAGATTAGGTAGAGAGAAGTGATGGGAGGGGAGGGGAGGGGTGGGGGAGATAGGAAGGATAGTAGAATGAAACAGACATTATTATTACTGTGTGTATATATGTGGATACATGGCCAATGTGATTCTGCAACCCTATACTCAGAAAAAATGAGAAATTATATCCCATCTGATTCCAAATGTATGATATGTCAAGGTCATTGTACTGTCATGTGTAACTAATTAAAACAACAACAACAAAAAGAATTATTGGGATGGAGGAAGGTCTAGAGTTACAAACCAAAGGAATGAAAAATCTATTCAATGAAATAGATTATCAGGAAATTTTCCAAACCTGAAGAATGAATTGGAAAATCAAATACAAGAGGATACCAAATGTATAAAATTACAACAAATCTATATCAAAGCGCATTATAATGAAAGTGCCTAGCATACAGAACAAGGAGAGAATTTTAAAAGCCACAGGAGAAAGGAATCAGATCACATATAGGGGAAAAGCAATTAGGATACCTGCAGATTTCTCAAACCAGAGCCTCAAGGCTAGAAGATCTTGGAATAACATATACCAAGCTCTGAAAGAAAATGGAAGCCAACCAAGAATCTGACATCCATCAAAATTAAGCTTCAGTTTTGATGATAAAATGAAAACCTTCCATGATAAACAAAAGTTAAAAGAATTAACAACTAGAAAGCCTGCACTATAGAACATCCTTGGAAAATATTCCATGAGGAGGAAATGAAAACAACAATGAAAATGCAAATTGAAGGGAGGCATTACACTAAAGGAAAAACCAATCAAAGGAGAAACCAAGACAAATTAAAACCCAAAAATAAACAAAAATTACCAGGAATACAAAGCTTGTCTCAATAAAAACCATGAAAGTTAATGGCCTAAACTCATCAATCAAAAGACATAGACTGGCAGATTGGATTTTTTTAAAAAGTCCCAACAATATGCTGCTTTCAAGAGACTGATAGGAAAATTCATCCATGGACTGAAGGTAAAAGCTTGGGTAAAAATATGACACTCACATGGACTGCGTAAACAAGCAGGGGTTTCCATCCTCATATCAAATAAAATAGACTTCAAGCCAAAGTTAGTCAAAAGAGATAAAGAAGGTCATTTCATACTGCTTAAGGGAAACATATCAACAAGACATAAATATTATAAATATATATGCCCCAAACAATGGAGCATCTGCATTCAAACTCTTCTCAAGTTCAAGAGTTAAATAGAGCAGAACACAATAATTCTGGGTGACTTTAACACACCTCTCTCACCACTGGATAGCTTCTAAACAAAAGCTAAACAAACAAACAAACAAACAAAAAACTATAGAACTCAATAATACAATCAATAATTTAGACCTAACAGACATATGTAGAATATTTTATCCATCAGTGAGTGAATATACTTTCTTCTCAGCAGCACATGGATCCTTCTCTAATTCAGACCATATATTATGCAACCAAGTAACTCTTAGCAAATACAAAAAAGATACAGATACTACCCTGCAGTCTATCAGATCATAATGGAATAAAATTAGAAATCAATGGTAAAAAAAGAAGCTACTCCAATACCTGGAGACTAAATAATATGCTATTGAATGATGCACGATAGCAGAAGACATCAGAGACGATATTAAAAAATTCTTAGAGGTAAATGAGAACACTTGATACAACATATCAAAATCTCTGGGGACTGGGGTTGTGGCTCGGCAGTAGAGCACTCGCTTAGCACATGTGATACCCTGGGTTCAATCCTCAGCACCACATAAATATAAATAAATAAAATAATAAAGGTATTGTGTCCAACTACAACTACAAAATAAATACTTAAAAAAATTCTGGGACACCATGAAGGCAGTACTAAGAAAAGTTCATTGCATGGAGTTAATTCCTTAAAAGAATAAAAAGACAACAAATAAATGACCTAACATTATATTTCAAAGCCCTAGAAAAAGAAGAACAAATCAACACCCCAATTACTAGAAGACAGGAAATGATTAAAATCAGAGCTGAAATAAATGAAATTGAAGCAAAAGAAACAATTGAAAAAATTGACAAAAACGAGAAGTTGGTTCTTTGAAAAATAAATAAAATTAATAAACCTTTAGCCATGCTAATGAAGAGAAGAGAGAGAAAACTCAAATCACTAACATATGTGATGAAAAATGAAATATTATGATGGACACTCAGAAATACAAAATATAATTACCAACCATTTTGAAAATTTGTACTTCAATAAAACAGAAAATATCGAAGACTCAACAAATTTCTTGAGTCATGTGATTTACCCAAACTGAATCAGGACAATATACACAAGTTAAACAGATCCATTTCAAGCAATAAAATAAAAGATGCCATCTAAACCCTACCAACCTAGAAAAGCCCAGGACCAGGTGGATTCACAGCAGAGTTCTATAAGACCTTCATGGAAGAACTAATACCATGCTCCTCAAATTATTCCATAAAATAGAAAAAGAGGGAACACTTCCAAACTCATTCTATGAGGCCAATATCACCCTGATTCCAAAACCAGATAAAGACACATCAAGCAAAGTTCAGACCAATATCTCTAATGAACATATATGCAAAAATTCTCAATAAAATTCTGGCATATTGATTACAAAAATATATTAAAAAGATAGTGCACCACAATTAAGTGGGGTTCATCCTGGGACACAAGGTTGGTTCAACATATGGAAATCAATAAATGTAATTCATCACATCAATAGACTTAAAGATAAGAATCATATGATCATCTCAATAGATGCAGAAAAAGCATTTGATAAAATACAGCATCCCTTCATGTCCAAAACACTAGAAAAACTAGGGATAATAGGAACATACCCTACATTGTAAAAACTATCTATGCTAAGTCCCAGGCTAACATAATTCTAAATGGAGAAAAATTGAAAGCATTCCCTCTAAAAACTGGAACAAAACAGGGATGCCCTCTTTCACCTCTTCTATTCAACATAGTCCTTGAAACTCTAGCCAGAGCAATTAGACAGATGAAAGAAATTAAAGGGATATGAATAGGAAAAGAAGAACTCAAAGTATCACTTTTTGCTGACAATATAATTCTATACTTAGAGGATCCAAAGAACTCCACCAGAAAATTTCTAGAACTAATAAATGAATTCAGCAAAATAGTAAGATATAAAATCAACACCCATAAATCAAATGCATTTCTGTACATCAGTGATGAATACTCTGAAAGAGAAATTAGGATAACTACTCCATTTACATTAGCCTCAAAAATACAAAAACAAAAACATAAAAAAACTTGGGAATAAACTTAATAAAAGTGGTGAAAGACCACTATAATGAAAACTACAGCACACTAAAGAAAGAAATTAAATAAGACCTTAGAAGATGGAAAGATCTCCCTATTCTTGGATAGGAAGAATTAATATTGTTAAAATGACCATACTACCAAAAGCACTCTATAGATTTAATGCAATTCCAATCAAAATTCCAATGACATTCCTCAAAGAAATAGAAAAAGCAATGAAATTTATTTGAAAACATAAGTGACCCAGAATAGCCAAAGCAATCTGTAGCAAGAAGAGTGAAGCAGGTGGCATCACAAATCCAGACCTTAAAGTATACTATAGAGCAATAGTAACAACAACAACAACAACAACAAAAAAAAAAAAAACGGCATGGTATTGGCACCATAACAGACATGAAGATCAATGGAACAGAATAGAAGACCCAGAGTCAAATCCACATAAATATAGTTATATTATACTAGACAAAGATGCCAAAAACATACATTGGAGGAAAGATAGCCTTTTCAACAAATCATGCTGGGAAAACTGGAAACCCATATGTAGCAGAATGAAATTTAACCCCTCTCATCCTGCATGAAACTCAACTCAAAGTGTATCTAGAACCTAAGCATTAGACCAGAAAAAAACCTGTGCCTACTAGAAGAAAATATAAGGCTCAACTTTACAACATGTTAGTTTAGGTACCAACTTCCTCAAGAAGACTCCTAAAGTGCAGAAAATAAAATCAAGAATCAATAAACAGGATTTTATTGAACTAAAAAGCTTCTTCACAGCAAAGGAAATAAGAGTGTGAAGAGAGAGCCTGCAGAATGGGAGAAAATCATTGCCACCTATACCTCAGAAAGAACATTAATCTCCAGGATATATAAAGAACTCAAAACTTAACCCCCTCCCCACTGCCAAAAAAAAAAAATAATCCAATCAGCAAATGGGCAAAGGAACCAAACAAACACATCACAGAAGAAGAAATATGATCAGTTAACAAATACATGAAAAAATGGTCAACATTTCTAGCAATTAGAGAAATGTGAATTAAAACTACACTGATATTTCATTGCACTCCAGTCAGAATGGCAATTATCAAGCATACGCATAACAATAAATGTTGGTGAGGATGTGGGGAAAAATCACACTCATACATTGCTGGTGGGATTGCAAATTGGTGCAATCACTCTGGAAAGCAGTATGGAGAGTCCTCAGAAAATGTGGAAAGGAATCACCATTTGACTCAGTTATCCCACTCCTCAGTATATACCCAAAGGACTTAAAAGCAGCATACTACATGACATAGCCATACCAGTGTTTATAGCAACTTAATTCACAATATAGCTAAGCTGTGGAACCAACCTAGGTGCCCTGCAACTGATGAATGGGTAAAGAAAATGTGATATATATATATATATATATATATATATATATATATATATATATATATATATATACACACACACATACATACATACACACACACACACACAATGGAATATTATTCAACCATAAAGAAGAATGAAATTAAAGCATTTGCCAATAAATGGATGGAACGGGAGACTATCATGCTAAGTGAAATAAGCCAGTCCCAAAATACCAAAGGCCAAATGTTTTCTCTGTTGTGCAGATGCTAACACACAATAATGGGCCTGGAGAGGGAAGAATAGAAGTTCAGTGGACTAAGCAAAGGGGAATGAAGGGAAGGGAGGGGAGGTGGAATAGGAAAGACAGTAGAATGAATCAGACATAACTCTCCTATGTTCATATAGGAATACATCCACCAGTAAAACTCCACGTCATGTACAACACAAGAATGGGATCCTCAATAGAATAAGTTGTACTCCATGTGTTTTATATGTCAAAATATACTCTATTTACATGTATGTCTAAAAAGAACAAATAAAAAAGAGTGTTATTTCCTCCTCTTTTATCAGCAAAAAGACTTTTTGGTGTATTTTATTCCTAAAGTTGTCATAAGAGTCAGCAATATCACGGAGTCCATGGCCACCACCTGCTCTGTGTCACTGTCCTGAACACTACACCTCTCACTTCTAGAGTGGACAGTGGGAAGGATGGCTCTGCCCAACAGCTGTGATAAACCCTCCCCTAAGAGGGCAGGAGCTGGGGGAGAGATGACCAGAGGGAGGGAATTCTACTGTGAAGAGGTGCTCAACAAAGCTTGAAGAGCAGGCAAGTGGAAGATGTGGACCCTGTGCTCAGCAAGTTCATGGGCCAGGCCAAAATGTGGGACAGATATGCCCAACTCCTTGGAGTTTTTGGGCAGAGTTTTGTTGTTTGGTTGGGAACCCTGGAACGTTAAACCATAGCCATGTCCTAGATCTTGCACACGTCCTAGATCTTGCACACGCCCTAGACTCACCCGTTTAATCCTCACAGTAACTGTGTGAAGTGGTGACCATTGGTCTTCTCCCTTACAGGTGAGTAGATGGGGACATATGGGGTTAGTGGCTTGTCCAGCATCCACAGTGAGGAAACTGTGGCTTAGGCTAGGGGCCCATGCATGTTTCAGTGTGTAGGCTGTGCGCTGGGAAGACACAGGTCACAGCCCATCAGAGCCAAGAATACCATGGGTGTAGCTCCCCATGGAGGTCTGCATGGCTTATGCCACCTCCCCTCTGCGCTCAGCCCTCTGCCTTCCTGCCTGCTCTTGGGTTTCCTTAGGGAAGCTTGGAGACAACCTTTGGAAAGTGTGTTGATGTGAGTTTGGTTGCCACACAGATCAGAGTAGAGATAGCACTTTTCATTTTGTCTTACATTACCATGCCCTTCCCTGTATGTGTTTCTCCCCCATAACTCAGAAATGTAGATGCCAATGAGATCACCTTGCTTCCTTCCTGTTTTACTGTGCACTGTGTGGTGGGGGCTTATCCTGAAGAAGAGCGTACAGAGGTTGCGTCCAAGCAGCTCAGCTGTGAACATCACTTTCCTTTCTGTGCTAAACTGAACTTAAAAAGCCTATCCCAGCTCAGACAGAATGATGATGAGAGTCTCAGAGGCTCTGATTGTATTCAGGTAAGAAATCACAGTCTTCTTCCAAGCCTTGTGAAAACTGCACATAAATGGGTAATAGCTTCCTGCTCGTGTTTCTTCCTCACCTGGCTGTGTTCCAGTGACCACTTTTGGGGCAAACTCAGCTATGCCTGCTGGTTTGCTTTTCTTTCCTGAGAAGGTAGGTTGGGACAATGAAGTGTGTGTGTGTGTGTGTGTGTGTGTGTGTGAGAGAGAGAGAGAGAGAGAGAGAGAGAGAGAGAGAGAGAGAGAGAGAGAGAGAGAGAAGTGTGTGTGTGAAACCTCATTGTTCTCCCTGACTGGCAGAGAAGAATGGGGGGTCATGTTGGCTGTGACTGCTGCTTGACTGGTCCGTCAAGGCCTCTTTGTGGTCATCTGCATGGAGGGCTCCCTGCCTAGCACCACCTCTCAGATGCATTGCCTCCTGGTGGGAAGGAAGGACTGCAGACTGGTATCAGGAACTGGGCACATGCTGCTCTGCCCTTAGCAGCTGGGGGCCCACCCAGGGCCTGATTTCTTTGAATTACATTTGCTCCTTTTCAAATGGAGAGAAAATTATCTATCTTTAGAGTTATCATGAGGGGTAAATGAGATCATAAGGTGATAGGCACAGATCCTGGACGCAGAAAGCATTCACTTTAATGACCATGGTTGTTGTTAATCCTTATCAAACATAATCCTAGCAATAATGAGTGGGGGAGAATCCCCTTTCTTTCTAGGATACTTTAGGGATACCTTCAAGCAATGGGGATGTGAAGAGCTGGCTCCAGATGGAAATGTGTCTCTGTTTTCTGCAGCCTATCCCCTGCTCTGGTTATGGCAGGGCTCCTCAGCTGCCTTCAAACAGCCCAGCTGTGGTGGAAGCTCTGGGGCAGGGAGGGTCTCGTGGCTCAGCTTGGTTTTCACATACTTGGTCCCCACACACACATTGGGGTCCTTCCCTGACCTGCGCTCACAGACCTCCTGACCTGGGCTCACAGGGCTACTGATCGCCTTCCAACCCTCTGCCTTCTGCCTGATTTTTCCTGGTCCCACTTGTAGGCTGGCCCTGGGTGTAGCTCCCCATGGAACTCTGCATGGCTTATGCCACCTCTCCTCTGCACTCAGCCCTCTGCCTTCCTGCCCGCTCTTGGGTTTCCTCAGGGAAGCTTGGAGACATCCTTTGGAAAGTAGATGGATATGAGTTTGGTTGCCACACAGATCAGAGTAGAGATCACACTTTTCATTTTGTGCTACCGGCTCAGTGTCCCACTGCCAAGCAGAGCTGACCTCAGCCAAGGCTGTGTCTGTGGTGCCTACATGCCACAGTGCTTGAGAGAGACTGAGAGCAAACCTCTTCCTCTGCCTCTGATACCCAGCCTCCACCTCCCCAAACTGTCCTTTGTGCTAACCGTTCTGGTCTTTAAAAATGTAAATTCTCACAGAAGTGTTAATATATGAGGTGCTTCATATCTGCAACAGTTTTAGTTACTTTTCTTCTTCAGTAATATTGCATGAGCATCATAGGGTTGTCAAGTATTTGGATCTAGAAAGAATTGGAAGGTCTGGAGACGAGGAGACTGTTGAAGGTGAGTTGTGGCAGAGGTATGGGAAACAAGCTGAATCTCTCAGTCTGGCATGAACTTGTCTTCCTAATTTTCATGGAAGCAGGATTCCTTGACAGTGGTGGGGTTGGATCATATTATTCTAGCTCTTTAAAACTTATTGCTTGAGGATTTAAACCTTAGCTAATACCAGGACTGGCAGCAATAAAAATTTGTTCTTGCCTGTAACTGAAAGTTACAATATTAGAGACAGGCTTTCTTCCAGCAAGAGGATGGTGGTCCAAGAAAATTCTAGACCCATGACTTTACTTTTAAGAATCAATCCTAAGGAAATAGGAAGAGGCACACACAAACTTAATTACCAGTACTCTCGGCATTTGTTACTTACTTCAATAAAAACCCAGAAATCTCCTAAATCTCCATCAATAGATGGACTGTCAAGCTTAATGTGGCAATTCATATAATGGAATATGATGATCAACATTAAAATTATGTTGTAGAAGAATAGTAAATAACATAGGAAATGCTAATGAGATGGCTAAGTTGAAAAATCTGAAGAAAAACACCTTATGTGTGAGAATGTGTGTCCGTACATGCATAGATCCATAGATAACACTTGACTTAGAAAAATATTCACTATATGTAGGAAAAAAAACCACAACAACAACAACTCTGAAAGCAAGTTCTTTAAATGTTAGCTTTGGGTGTCTCAGGAAAATGGGATTACATACAATTTTTAATTTGTTATCCTCTTTTTATATTTCCAAATTATTCAAAATAAATATTGCCTGCTTATAAGTTTATGGGCATGGATGAATTTTGAAAACGCACGTACAGGGTTTGTTGAGACATGAGGAAGCCAGACACTGTTGAAATTTATGAAACCACACAGATGTGAAGTCAGAAAAATGTCAAGGGGATTTCTTTTTTCAGAAGAGAAAAGGTCAGGAATAATATAGATCTCATCACTATTTTCTCCCTTAATTACGCCAAAGGAAACAGGCCAGGCTTTCAGCTCCGTGGACTGTAGTTTTTATTGCCAAGCTCTGAAATGTGTATTCTGGGTCATCCTGAGTCTCCTCTATGCTTAGTTTGTGTTCCAGGATGTAGGTCTGGGATCCTGCCGAGTAACAGGACCCAAAGAGGGATTCCTCTGTTCTCTCCTCTTTGGGAAGAAGAATGAATTTGAAACAGTGAGAAATACTATCAGAGTGGTGTCAAGTTTAAATTTTGAATGGCCTGAAGTCTCTTGGGAAATTTCCTGGTGAAACTCATTTTATTTTTAGCTTTTTAGAAAAATAATATAACTATATAAAATAGTTTAGAAACCATTTCATAATGCTCAACTACAATCATAAAATACTATGTGTTACAAAGTACAACAGCATATTAAGCAATAATGAAATCAGCTACATGTGGCCACTGCAGAGAGGATAAAATGGACTTTGGACCCTTCCCCCATTTCCAAATTTCCTCCTTAATGGCAAGAAGGCAAATCCTGTGTGTTGTGTAATATGGTGTTGCCCTGTGCTGTTCTGAGACCCTCAGGGTTAGGCTTTCCAAGGAACCTGCACTGCATTAACCACTCTTCAGAGGGACAATGGTGATTCTAAGAACATTGTAATGGCTTAAAAAACTGTTTTGTTTGAGTCAAAAAGTCATTCTCAGCCAAATAAGTCATGATTCCTGGGTTTTAAACCATTCATTATTAAATATTCATTAAGAACCTACATTGGTGGATAAAAACAACATGGCGGCCATTCATAAGGAACTCTCAGTCTAATGAAAATAATTGCATCAGTAATCAAACTCATTCTTTTACATTTACCTCTTATTTAATGCATCAAAGCTGATGGCTGTGTGTGTGTGTGTGTGTGTGTGTGTGTGTGTGTTGTTTTCTCTAAATCTATATGACACAATTGAGGAAATGGAAGCATAGGGTAGTTAAATAATATGATCAAGGTCTTCGAAATAGTGGGCTTTCCCAGTAATACCATGCATTAAACCATTCCTGGGAGCAACAGAAAATACCTAGATATTTGTTGACTCATTGAGACATTTTTCTAAAGATACCTGAAGCCCTTCTAGATTTACAATTATGAGAAATTGGAGAAGTAGACTCAACTAATTGCATAAGCCAGTTTGAGCTGTTAAAAATACTCTAATTATTAAATTTCTTAGGCAAAAATTCTTCTACCTTCCTTCCTTCATCTGCCCAAATCAAGGCATCTACTCTATGCCTTTGTCCCTTCACATTCCCCTTACTGGCTAGGAAGGCCCCTGAGCAGAGAGTTCTCTGTCATCTGTGTTCTCCATCAAAAGTGGCCATAGGCAGCCCAGACATAGTGCCAAGGGGACTCATGCTGACCTCGAATAGACTCCATTTCTGTTTTCCTGGAGACATGGTGGGTGCTGTTAGTCACAGCTCAGTGGCCTGGTGTTCACTCATCCACAAAACCAGAGTCTTACTGTCTGTCACCAATGAATGCTTGAATGAGAAAAATAGTGGAAATATTTTTCTTATAATTCCTTCCTTGTGCATTTATGATCCAAAGGAATGACTGTTATTTCTCTGTGTGAGTGATTCATGGCACCCACAGCATGTTTATATCATCTGGGCTATTTAAGAAAGGTAGTATATCAGTGTATAAAGTAACATATTCCCAATGATTAGGAGTGAAAATGGTTTCTACAAGTTCTCATAAAACATCATGTGTCCTTTAATGAGAACAACCATATATTGGTGGTGCACTTGCATCTGCACAATCATTTCTCTTTCACAAAGATCCTTATTTGGATGATAACATTTTTGGCACAGCCTTTCTTTGAGTAGGCAGGCCATTATAGCAGAGGGGCATCCTCCCAGGGCTTTGCCTCAGTTGTGGCTGCTGCCCATTGCGAGTCTCCTCCATGCCATTCTGGCTACCATTTTATTTCCACCAGTTGGCCCTGACTTCTGCTACTTGGTCTTCCAGTAGAAGCCATTAGGACATTTTCACGTGAATATGTTGTGATCTCTGGAGATAGAATTATCGGCATATAAATGGGTCCATCGGATTGAATGCTTGTATTGATGGAAAGCTCTGCATGGAAAATCCAATGTGGAGGGAGTCTCCTGTCAATGCTAACATTAACCTGAAAGTGTGAATCCCATAGCATCTGGTCTCCTGAGAGAGTTTCAGCTTTTTTTTTTTTTTTGCATTTTGGTTAGACTGGAGAAAAGGGTAAATTCTAATCGTCTCTCCTAAACTCTAGATTTTTACAATTCAGATACAACTTTTGGGTCAAAATTCCATGTACAGTTTATTGCTGAATCTTGGGCAGATTTTTGGCTGGATCTTGCTCCCTGTTATTGGGGACACCTCCATTGTTTTGTGCTGCTGATTCTGGTTCCTTTTCTGTCTTTTTCAGGTCCGCATCTCCTTTGCTTCAGTTCTTCAGCTCCAGTTCTAAAGACCCCTGCATTACAGAAAATACTCCATTGCTGCATAATTCCTCACAAGACAGAGGGTGAGATTTTTGTTTCTCTTCTTAAGAATGTAAGAACTCTTTGGGCAATGTCCATGGCACTTATAGTGGAGAATTTCTTCCTGAGCTATAACTTTTTACTTGACATTTGATCTCTATCAGATCCTCGATACATCATTGTAATGGATGTTCCTCATGCTGGTGGTTATATCTGTGGCTTAGGAATTCCCAAATGACCTTAAGCATAACCTTACAATGATTACTGAGCCCATGTGAGACTGGGGTTTCTCAGCCAGGAGTGAGGTTGGCACTATCTGGAGACATTTTTGTTTATCACACTGGTAGCTGGGGTGCTGTTGGCATTGAAGGGCAGAGGTCAGAGATGATGCTCAACGTTCTGTAATGCACAGGTAACCCTCCCACACCGTCCCACCAGCTCAAATGTCAATAGTAATGAAGTTGAGAAACCCTGTATGTAAGATTCACAAGAAAGTTTCATTTCATGCTAGACAGAAGGTCTTTTCTGAGGCAAACCTGGGTAGCTCTGGAATTGTTTGAGCAGAGCTAACCTGGAGGATAATTTGCAGAGACACTCCCTCTAGGATGAGGGCTTGGCTAGGTCTTTCTGCAAATAATTTTCAGAAATCCTGAGACACTTCTTGGTGTCCCCTGGCTCCCTACACATCTTGTTACACAGTATGCCCCCTGCTGCCAGCCCCTCAGTGATAGATGGGTGATGGGCATTTCTACTGACCCATCTGCTTAAAGCTTCCCTTTGGGGGAGGGGTGGGATAACTCTTGTCCCTGTCTCTCCTAATCCGTATCTTTGAAAAACAAACACTTCATACATCTCTTTCTTTAATGCTTTCTCTTGAATTATCCAGTAAACTGCTAAGGCCTGAGACATTTTAGAATTTATAATTCACTGGAAAACCAATGAGGTGGAAGCCTTCGTCTGGAGCACGTGGGACACAGAGACATGCTCTGGGGTGTTAACTGGGCCTCACATCAGAGGCCAGAACATGGGTCAGCTTTGCTTACAGCTTTTGCATGAAGCTCACTAAAGTATTGGTTGTGGGAAGGTCTTTTTGCTGCTTTACTTTTACTCAATTTTGTGGCAGTTTTAATCAAGATAACATCCATTGATTTACATATTTTCAGAAATAAATGTGTCCTTTTCAGCATATCGAGGGCAGGAATGTTCAGTGGTACAGGGTCAGAGTTTACCCTGCATTGGCACCGACCAACATGGTGGCTTCTCATCAAACATGGTTATTCAAATTAAAATGAATTAAATTGAAACAAAATTAAAAATTCAATTCTTCAAGTGTCCAATAGCAATTGGCTACTGGCCTAGGCAAACAGAGAATGTTTCCATCTCCGCAGAAAGTTCTAGTGTACACCACCACTTTAGAAAGCACTGACATTGGGCTGGGGTTGTGGCTCAGAGGTAGAGAGTACACCTAGCATGCATGAGGCACTAGGTTAGATCCTCAGCACCACATAAAGTAAAATAAAGACATTGTGTCCATCTATAACTAATTATATATATATATATATATATATATATATATATATTTAAGAAAGCACTGAAATTAACTTGCTTTGTTTTTTCCATTTATAAGAAAGCACTTTCTTATTTCCAGTTTTGTTACAGTTGTGTTTCTTCAGCAGTTAAGAGGAGAGAGAAATTATTTTTCACATACCTGAGCATTGTCTAGTCATAAAATTGACAGAAAATATTAACAATTTTCAGTCATTTGTTATCTCACTACATATTGATTTTACACAATCTAATTTTCATCTTGGGGCTTCTCCTTTTGAATATGATTTTTTTTCTTGTGAACCAGCTCTAAAGCTCTGATACATATTCAGGAAAATCATAATACTCTGTTAAGTTAGCTTGGTTTGAGCATCCTCACTTTTTTCTAACATGTAACAACAGATTGCAGCTGTCATTAATGGTGATGTTGTGATCTCATGTGTATTCTCTGCAATGCATGAACATCCTTGGCATTTTGTACAGCCTCTTGAGAGTCAGGTGCACTTGTACAGAGGGAATTGTTCAGAAGACCAGAGATTCAACCAATTTATGTAAATGGATGTGAGCACCTATGATTTTGTAACAAGTTCCCCTTGGTTTGTCTTTCTAAACATAAACCCCATTCATGGACCTGTCTAGCAAATACTGATGTTGCTCATTCCTGCTCATATTGCCTTGGATGTTGTGTGGGAAATCCAGGTAGACTACTTGCCCCACAGCTTCATTCCAGAAAGATATACACAGAGGAGGAAAAGCTTACACCACTCAACTCTGCTTCAGGACAAGTATAATTGATCTAGGTATTGAGAGATCAAGCCCATTCAGAGAAAGACAAATATTGAAATAAGTGGGAACTGGTCTGAGCCAGTAACAGCTGTATTAGAAGATTCCCCAAATCAAAAAAGACTGATATTTCTTGAAGGCCCACAATTCATTTTGAAGGCCTGAGTGATTCCTGGAGATTTCCTTTGAGCCAAGTGTCCTGTGATGTCAAGAGACCCATTCCTTCCACCAAAGTGAGCAAGTGCCTCACGTCTTGATTCTTTTGAAGATCAGGGTTGGTTCTATGACATTTTACACCTCACCACTGAGAGGAAATCTGGCTTTGCTGGTGCAATTTCAGAATAAATAACCACATTGTGCTGAGAAAGTTTCTCCCAAGTTTCCAACCCTCTCCCTGGCACTAACCTATGCCTTCATTCCCCAAATAACTGTGTTCAATTGAACTGAAGTTGAGGGACGTGGGTGATGAAGTTGGATCGGCACCTGGTGGGAGCTTTGGAAATGGACGATGAATACTGCCATGAAGTAAGGAGAGAAAGTGGGGAAGGACTAGAACTCTTGTTATCATCATTGCAGAAGGATTGGATCCTACACCTCACTTCCCGTCCTAAACAGACCCAGCATTATTTTATGTAAATAACATGACTTTCTGAGTGTTTTGGGGGCACAGCTAGTTTCTGTTGATCCTTTATGTGTTTGTTGGCTATTTTGTTGGCTGTTTTGTTTTGCTTTTCCTCCAGAGCACCTGGGTCTAGAAAAGGTTTTGAGTTCTATGCTGGTGAAGAGGCTCTGAGGCAGCCTTTGCAGCCTTTGCAGTTAAAACTAATACGTACTTTTGAACTAAATATCCAGGACATTGAATTGACTTTATCATTTTGTACACACACACACACACACACACACACACACACACACACACAAAAGGCAAAGCAAAGCAAAAATAACTACCAAGCTCTCGTTTTCCAGGTCTCGGTGCATGCCTGCTTACTCCTCAGAGTTCATCACCACTGATGAATCTTGGGAAAATAGCTCGGTTGAGTGGGAACGAAGATACCTGCTGAGCAGAGACACAGCTGGTTTGTCTACATCTGCCTCCTCAGAGAAGGGGGAGCTTCCGGACAGCACCCACCTCAGAGTCCATATGTCCACACTGAGGTAGGTGGATGCCGGCTCTGGCAGTGGGATCACTGCCTTGGGACAAAGCAGGGGTTTTACCCGCACTAAAGTCTTCTAAAATGACAGGGTGAAGAGGAGCATGGCTTTTAGCATTTAGCCAGGCTCCACGTTTCCTTCAAAGTTTTCTACTTTTCTCCCAGGCCTTGGAGGACATTTAAAGTGGCCCTGAAAAATCGGTGTGCAGCCCTTCAGGCTGATGACAAACATAAATGACCCACATCCTATACTCCCTACCTTTTGCTTGCGGGGTTCGGGGTCTTCATGGCCTTTAGGTTTGTAAATAGAATCGATTCACTTCAGGAGTGCCTGGGGCTGGTGTTTCAGAATTTTATACCATCTTTGTGGTTATCATGAAGGTTTGGTGCATGGTGCAGCCTGAGGGATGCAGTGGCCTCCTGCATAGTGGGAGCTGGGAGCCTAAGGCTGCATGTGTGTGTGCATGAGTGGATGGCCGACGCAGGTGTGGGGAACAAGGATCTCTGGGTCACTCACATCAACAGCCACAGGTGCTGCCCTTGTGGGAGCGCCCTCACTCTAACAGTTTTATTTGCTGGGCTTTTCCCCCTGCACACATTTATTTGGAGAAAGGGCTCTTTTGAGATCAACCTGTTTGAAAAGCATCATCTCCTGGGTCAGAACAAGACTTAGGAGTGAGAATCAGTGGTCCCAATTCTGGATCTGACCTGAAATAACTGAATGACTGGCAGAGCCATATGTGGTCATATTACTGCCTTCTGTCACCTGGTGTCCCTTTGCTCTCTGGCCTTCCACGTGCTAACAGTAAGATGGTACATGCATAATTTGCTGTTTCTGTGTCACTACCTTTGGGGATTAAGTCCTTTTTGAAGATCCTTTCGGGGCTGAATTGAAATGCACTCAAGTGCCTGCCCCAAGTGCACCTACCTGTGCCCACAGGGGCCACTTTCAAACCCTTGTAATTTGCTGGAACTGCTACTCAGTTATCTTACTGGCAACATTCTTGGGAGTGAATGGAGAGTATCTTGAAGGTAAGGATTTTGCCTAAGGTCACTCAGATTGTGAACCAAGATTGGAGCAGGGATTAGACCCCAGGTCCCCCCATGGCTGCTTGACCATGGAGCTGTCTCTTTCCACCAGGCTTCCTACTTGTTTGTAGCTTCTTCACCAGGAGTGGTCTCAGTCCTTCTCCTAGATGCAGCAAAAATTTGTCTCATGAATCTGCCCTGAAATTATGTAAATCATGAAATTATGTGAATGGTAATGTAGTCCCATGGGTTATGAGAAGGGTCAACCCTGGCATTGTTAATGTGTTTTCCCCGCTGGCTAACAGCTCGAGAGGATGCCATGTTCTCAACTGCCTCGCAATTTAGATAAATAGAATCCCGTACATTTGAGACTTGACTTTCAACGGTGGTTTTATTATGTTTTATTATGTTTCTTCATGTATCAAATGTTCAAAAAGTGGTGGGTGGGAATGCCTTAGTGTGCAGAGTTTAATATTATAATGAGCAAAGTTTACTCGAGGTCACCTGAAAGGGTTGGGTCAGAATGACACTGATTTTGTCTGGTTCCTTGTAAGTTTCTCTGGTGACCATGTTCAAACAAACAAACAACAACAACAAAACAACTTTAGAGACACATGCACAGTCATTTAGAAGGGCAGCCCCTTTTTCCTGAAAGAACTGGTTATTGTCCCTGAAAGCGGCTAACAATATGTCTAGAAAGTGCTGGGCTAGATTAGTGAAGAAACTTGTAAAAAATATTTTATTGTGGATTGTCAGCTCTGCTGTACATGTCAGTTATGTAGAAAGAAATTTGTGTCTAGAATGGCTCAATTAATGCTTCATTCTTTAAAAAGAAATGTCATTTTGATTCCTATTTAAGTAGGAGCTGTTGAATCATAATTTGGAAGCATGAAATGATTATTCATCAAATTCATTAAGTCTAAGTGAATGCGAAAATAAGACTTTACCATTTTCAAAGGATCAGATTTTTCCAAGTGTGGAACTCAACTCAGTGAAGAGAGTAAGAAAAAACATGTCCCAACATAGATCTTCTCCCTTTCTTCTGCAAACATATAGCTGGTATAGGCTCTGTGCCAGTACACTTCCTCGTGCAGAGACAGAGCAAACACACCACCTCAGTGACTGCCCTAGCACAGCAGCTGGCAAGAGAGCAAGCAATAGTGCCATAAAGAGATGGGATGCAGGGCTGGGGTTGGGGCTCAGTGGTAGAGCACTTGCCTAGCACGTGTGAGGCCCTGGGTTCGATCCTTAGTACCACATAAAAATAAATAAAAATAAAGGTATTGTGTTCATCTACAACTAAAAAATAAATATTAAAAAAAAAGAGATGAGATGCAGGGTGTGGGCTGTAGCTCAGTGGCAGAGAGCTTGCCTAGCACCACAATAAAAATAAAAACAAAATAAAGGCATTTTGTCCATCTACAACTACAAAAGTAAATAAATAAAATAAAAATAAAAAGAGATGGGATCCGTGGCTGAATGAGCAGAGATGAAGACTGCAGCCAGGGAGGATCTTGGTGAGGTAAAGTTCCTGTGGTATGGTTGTAGCTGGTGGACTGTGGGGCTGCAGAGGGCAGACTGAGTTCAAGTTCGTGTAGGGTCTGGGGGCCACAGTTATGAAGAGGGTGATAGTGACAGGGTTGGAACAACTTTGGAAACCCTCAGTTGGGCTGAGTATGTGACCTGTCAAGTTATCGCCTATAGAATTCTTGAAAAGATCTTGCTAATAAAATCAGTCACAACTTTGCAATTTCTTTCTCGAATTATTTGTTTTTATATTTGATGGAAAATCTATAATTCTACCTTCTGGAAAACGTAAGGGAAACTAATTGATAAATGTGAATTGAAGAGCCAAGATAAGGAACTCAATTAACTTGTCAGAAAAAAAGAAAAAACAAAACAAAACAGAAAACCAGAACTGGAGCCTTCAGAAGGTTAGCAAAGAGTCCCAAATCATGAGCGTTATTTTCAGGAGCTGGAAGATGTGTGCAAATGCTCAGGGTTAACACTGATCTCTTTGTGCCTCCACCAATCCCTTTCTGATGAGGCAGTAGGTTTCCTGGCCCAGAGTTCTCCATACCATGTTATGGAAAGAAGTCACGATGCATGATTTCCAATGGAGATAACTCAGGGCATCAGAAAAGCAGCTGAGGTTGGTCAGGTCTGTCCACTCGCAAACAGGATTGCGGCCACGTACTGCTCACGTCCCGCTCACGTCCTGCCTTTTCTCTTGCAGGCGCTGCTTGCAGTGGGTGAAAGTCACGGGTCTGTTTGTCTTTGTGGTGATGTGCTCTGTGAGTATCATGGCGGCTCCTAGCCCTCTGTGGGGTCAGTGAAAGTGCGGGAGGCTTGTTGGGTGGATTTGGCTTCCTAGGTTCCTTGGGCTGGGTGGCGGGAAGATCTAAGGTGCGGGATCCATCATTTGTCTTTCTTTGCCCATTTTTCTGAACTTTGTTTGAAGGAGATGCTGAAGGCAAATGGGGGTGGTGGACTAGGGTGGCAAGGGAAGCCTGTCCTTCCCCTGTGCATGACCATATATCTGCTCCTCTGGGATGTGACATGTAGACAGCAAGGGTGGTGCATGATGACTGTAATGAGTCAAGTGCAATCAACTCCTAAAACCTTTGAGGGAGCAGTGTCCAGAGACAGGAGACCTCTGCATGAATCAAAACAATTACCCTGAACTCTGAAAACTTCATGATTTTATTATTATTATTTTTGCCACCTATGTGCCCTTGTATTCACTACTCACACAATTGTGTGGCTGTGAAGCTTCTCTCGGCAAGGCCTGGAGGGTGTTCTGGGATTTCAACGATGAGAGTGAGCCAGGTCTCCCTTGGTCTCTGGAGCTAACTTGAGCTTGGTGTCTACTATTCAGCATTATTTTGGGAATTGCAGATTTTGTGATTTGTAGACACTTTCAAATAGAATATGAAAAATTTGTTTTGAACTTCTATAATGTGTCATTTTTCTGTCATTACTTTCTGATGGCATTTCAGGTTCTTTGCAGATTTCACAAATACACGTTATAACCATCACAGAGACCACATTCTTCTGCTCTCCTACATGGGCAAACCATAGTTACTCACTTTTGACAATTTAATTTTGATGTTGGATATTTAATCCTAAAAGCTGGCAAATATCGATAATCAAGGCCCATTGTAGCTGAGCGTCATATAACGAATGAGAATATTTTAATATCTAAGAAAAAGCTATTCAGAGTAAGCTGGTGAAATTTGGATGCATAAATCATCACCATCATATCTCTATTTTTAACAGTAATCAAAATTACTTAAATCCTGTTGCTCTCATATCTAAATCTGTCATTAGATGTTTCTGACTGTTACAGATTTTATTCAGCCTGTATCCAGATCAAGGAAAGTTCTGGCAGTTGTTGGCTGTGTCACCGCTGGAAAGCTACTGTATCCAAAATATACAAGGAGATGGTCTGTCGCCCAGGGTCCAGATCCACAAAGCAGGAACAGCTGTCACCTGGTTTTGATGATTGCTTTGTCTCTTCATATTCTGTGTTTCCTCTTGACTGTTTGTGTGCTTTGTAACTTTTTGTTAAAAGCCACACACATTCTATAGGATTCTGAGTAGATTCTGAGGTCAGTAGTTTTTAAGATTGGAGATGAGCCGTATCTTAAGTTCTGTAGGCACTAGTTGGAGGGTTTATGTAAATCTAGTCAGAAGTCACCTGTGCTCAGGTTTGTGGTTGCTATGGGAATCTGGTGCACTAGACACTTGGAATTACCAGGCCTCTAGCCAGACTGTCTGCAAGGACTTGCTCTAATCCTGACCCTTCCACTGCATAGAGCTACTCTCTCCCTCTTCCCCTCTCCCAGCTACAGGGTTTCCGCAGAACCCTCAACTACCAGATGATGCAATTCCCAAGCAAATTAGGGTTTTTACACCTTTGGGGAGATAGAGGAGGGGGATGTGGGTGGAGTTTGACAGTGGTTGCCATCTCTTCCAACTGGGAATGTTGGGATCTGCTCTCTCTGAATTCTCTCCAGTCTTGTCTTCCCTGTGGGCACTTGCGGGGGCTCCTGGAAGAAAAGCCTGGAAGATGATATAAACATCTCTACCCCCGAGTCTCTGAGCTTCTTGTTCTCATACTAGCTCACACTTGAGCAGTTTCTGAATTTCCTGGTTTGAGCTTGCCTGTTTCTATAGTGTGGTGGCAGCACTTGTGCCAGGACAGCAGAGCCCCACCTTGTTTTTCCTGAAGATTTCAGGCTTATTGTTTGCCCTGATCTCATTCTGGAAGAAGCAATAAGCCAGTCACTTATGTTTGTCCAGCCTTTTCTGGTGGAAAGGGCACTTTTCCAGTTGTTTACACATTCAGTTAAGACTGGATGTCCAGAGCCTCACTTGGAATAGACAGTTAGCTTCAGATGCCTGAGCATGAGACCCCAGAAAACTGCTCAGAGCAGTGGGAGTCAGTGGTGGGCCCTGGGAGGGGATGCTTCTTGGAAAGGGGAGTGGTATAGGGGAGAAGGTGAGGAAAGAGAAGGAGGAAGAGGAAGCTCTGGCTAGGTCAAGAATTTCTGATTACACTAACCCCCCACATCTATAGTTTCACTTTCCAAGGTTTCAGTTACCAACAGGTTTTTTGCGGGGGGGTGGGGTGGGTGGGTACCAGGGATTGAACTCAGGTGCACTTGATCACTGAGCCGCATCCCTAGCCCTGTTTTGTATTTTATTTAGTGACAGGGTCTCACTGAGTTGCTTAGTACCTTGCTTTTGCTGAGGCTGGCTTTGGACCCATGATCCTCCTGCCTCAGTCTCTAGAGCCGCTGGGATGACAGGCGGTTGCCACTGCACTTATATCAGTTACCCACAGTTAATTGTGGTCCATACATATTAACTGAAAAATTTACATGGATTTAAACAACTCATAAATTTTAAATTGTGTGCTGTTCTAAGTGGTATAATGTAATCTTGAGCAGCTGTCCCACTCTGCCTGACCTGGGACATGAATCATCCCTCTATTCAGTGTGTTCATGCTGCATATACTACCCTCCTGGTTAGTCACTTAGTAGCTATCTCAGTTTTCACAGACATCATGATTTTAGTGCTTGTGTTCTGGTATCCCTTATATCACTTAATGATGGCCCCAAAACAGAAGAGTAGTGATTCTGGCATTTTGGATATGCCAAACTGGAAATTGCTTCATTTAAGTGAAAAGGTGAACCTTCTTGATATGTATATAGGGAAGGGTACTATCTGTGGTTTTAGGTTCCATGGAGGTCTAGGATTGTACCTCCCATACACAAGGGCAATTATTTTCCCCATTTTAAGGAATCAATTCATTTAAAGAAATAAATGGCAAGTTTTTTTTTTCAACTGTAGTGTCTTTGAATTTTAACCTTTGAAAACTGAAATTTTAGGAAATTGGGTCATTTCCTCAAAGTCAGTTGCAGTCTGCCACATAGTTTTGTTTTCTTAAGTCCTTCTGGGGAATCTCCCTCATCTTCCCAGGAGACCCTCTCTGTGAGCCAAGTGATTTACACACATAAGGTAGCAGCAGCCCTCTGGAAAGGCCTGATCTCAAGGTCTTTAGATGAGCTCAGGATCATGGTCCATGTGCATCCTTCTGTCTCAAAAACCAGAAGTGCCCAGTCCACCTGCCCCAGGACAGAGTAGCTCTGATGCCCAACTGAGCACTTCCTCTTGTCTTTGTATTTCCTTTAAAGTCACTTTAAAATTGTGACTTGACTTTTGTCTAAGAAGTGTCTTTCTGAGAGAGAACTGAAGAGCTCTAGGATTTTGATAAACTTGTTTCTCATTCTTCTTCCTTTACCTCCATTCCACCTCTATGGCTGAAAAAAAAAACACAAAAACTAAGACTTCTTCCTTCTTTTCCCTGGCTCTGCGGGGGGCCTTCTCAAAGTCCTGGCTTCATGGTGGCCCGTGGGATATGGATGTTGCCCTCCCTCTGGGTGGTTTCACTTCAGGTAGTTACAACCTGTAGAGAACCTGGTGGGAGGGGCTTGATCCTGATCAGACATTGTTCAGTGAGACACAGGTCTGGGGTGGGGTGGGGAGGTGTTGAGGGAGTCAATGCTCTGCCTGGGCAGCCTGGTGAACACCAACACCCACAACCTTATCAGTCAGTACATAGGTTAGGTAAGCACAGCAGATTTGCACAAGAAGATGGGTCATAACAACAAAAAATGCCATCTGTCCATCCCACCCATCTGCAGTGTATCACTTTTAAGCATTTTGGTAAAGTTTCTTCCTGAGAAGTCAAATGTGCCAGGCCCTGCTCAGGATTCAGTGACCCGTCTATTCCAATGAGCCCTTCTTTCTTGTTAGCAGGAGTGATCAGGGAGCTCTTTCTTCTGCTCTCCCAGTGCCTTGCATGTTTAGATGAAGGGAGAGAGAGGTGGAGGGAGCCTGGCAAGAAGGTAGCGGTGCTAGTGAGTCTGTGGAGCATCACCTTCTGTGAGGGCCGGTGAGTTCCCTGCTGGCTCCTTGGGAAAATGCATGATTGTATTATGGATTTCCTATGGATTTCTTCCTGTGGAAGCTCATGGATCCTCTCCCAAGATCCTGGACTAAGGTTCCACTGTAGGGGTTTGTGAAAGCAGTTGTCCTTGGGCCTGCATGGAGAGAAGCTGGTGACTTAGACACTGCAGAGGATGCTCCTGGATGCCCCAGAGAGCAAAAAACTGCTGGATTTTAAGAAGGGGCTAGACCCTTTAAGGGTGATTCTCAGGGAAAGTGCATTAAGTGTAGACCTGGGGTAGGAGGTGATTCAGGACTGATCCTGAAAGACCAATGGCAGCATCCTGTGGTTGTCCTTTGAGCAAACAGCCCTGCGCCCTCCCTTTCTGGCTGACCTGTGGCTGGCCCCCTGGATGGCGTCTGGAGGAGGTACATGGTAGTGGAGGTGTCTATTGTGATGGGAAGTGCATTTGGGGAAAGCATCACTTCCCCTGAGTTGGGGAATAATAAAGCTACCATTCCCTGGTGAACTTCTGTCTCCTTGCAACAGTCAGACTGTGTCAGCTCAGTGATTACAGGGTTTATTTTAGAAACCTGTAATTGCAGGCACCTGAAGTTCTTTGTCCCTGAATTGTTGTCTATGCTTGTTATGAGGAAGGTCTGTCAAAGGCGCCTCGGTCATGAGGAAATGAGAGGCCGGCAAACCTTGACCTGCAGGTTCCTTAGGCTGGCCCTCCTGCCTTCCCTCCCTCCTTCCTCCCTCTTTCCCTTCTGCCTTCCCTCCCTCTCTTCCTTCCTCTAGCCCTCCCTCTCCGATTCCTTCTTCCCTTCTCTCTCCCTTCTTTCTTTCCGTTTTCACCACCACTTCTTCCTTCTCTTTTTCTCATTCCATCTCCCTCCTTCTATCTTTTACCCCATGCCTGCCTGCCTTCCCTCCCTCCCTCCTTCCTTCCTTCCTTCCTTCCTTCCTTCCTTCCTTCCTTCCTTTCTTCCTTCCTTCCTTCCCCTCTCTTCCCACCCCCACCTCTCTCTCTCTCTTTCTCTCTCTCTGTCTGTCTTGTAGCCAGGGTTCTCAGAATGTTAAAGAAACAGTATGCCCAGTGTAGGGGTGTTATTACAATCCTCCCCCTACCCTCCTAGGCTTTCCAATGGGGACCTTGTAAATTAAACTGACAAAAGACAGATTAATAAGAAAAAAAAATATAAAGAGATTAAATATAAAGTATTGGTTTACATGATTATGTAGGCTGAGAAGTCCACAATCTTCCTCTGCAAGCTTGGAGATCCAGGAAAAGCAGTGCTATAGCTTGAGGGCATCAACTTGGAGAGCTGCTGGGATATATTCCAGTCCACACCTGAAGGCCTGAGAGCCTGGAATGTCTAAGGCAGAACAGTGTCTCATCTCCATCGTCAAGCAGAGAGCAAATCCCCCTCCTCCCCCTTTGGTTCTACCTGGACCCTCATTGAATTCGATAATGCTCACCTGCATTGGGGATGGCCAGTTCTAATGCCCATCTCAGAAACACCCTCATAGACACCCAGAAATAATGCTTTACCAAACATCTGGGCATGCCATGGTCTAGCCAAGTTGCCTCCCATGTTAACTATCACAGGGGGAAAAGAGGAACTTGATCAGATATCGGGGATGGAATGATATCCTACTAGAATTAAGACCAGCAAATCAAGGATGAGGCCAAGATTAAGGCCTAGTGTAGATGAGGGCTCAGATGAGCCAGAGCACAGTTGGGCCAAGAAGGAAATCTTCACCAGGTGTGTGTTAACTGAGCTCCACGTTGGATGGCTCTGTAGCAAACTGAAAGGTAAGCCTTTGAGGGCTTTTTAGTTTAGGTGGAAGCGAAGGTCCCTCTTCAGGCTCTCTTGGACTGTTCCATGTCCTGAGGTAGCTCATTATCTTCCTCCACACGGTGTGTGGGGCCTCCAGGACAGCTGTCTACTCCACACAGCCAGCAGCAGAGCAGAGCAGAGTAGAAAGGGAAGCACACCAGGGGCTAGGAGGGAGCCTCAGTGCTCACAGGAAGATTCACAGAGGGAGTCTTGAGTTAGATCTAGAATAATGGGTTTAGATAATGGGAAAAGCAGGAAGATTGTAGCTGATGCAGCTGGTGAACGGAGGTGATTTCTCTGTTTTCTTTTCTCCTTGCTCCCTGCAGGCTGGGACTCTGGGCTAGTTTCATCAAACTTCCATGATGATGCTGTAAACAAGTATTTATTAACTCAACAAATAGTGATTAGGGACATCTAATGTAATGAGAAGTAAAAAATAAATAAGAAATAATTCTGTCCCTTGAGGAACTAGATCAGTTGGGCAGAAAAATCTAAAACAAACTGCAGTACAGTGTGAATAAACACTTTAATAGCAGAGTTTGCAGTCTGCATTAGAATGTGGGAAGGAGTGGTGGAACCCACTTGGGTTGAGATGCAGAGGTCAAGGACAGACTTAGAGGATGTGGGGCAGGGGCAGCCCGTGGGGCAAAGGCTCTGGTTTAGAGGGAGATGTGGAACTGCGTGTTTGGGATCACAGTGGACAGTTCACTGTAGCTGGAAGACAGTGTGAAAGCTGGACATGAGGGCGGGGCTCAGTCTGGTGGATCCTTTCTGCTGGAACTTCAGAGTGGCCTTTGAACCCTGAGCATGTGGTGAGCATCCAGAGGATGAGAGGAAAGGAAGGCCTTATGTCCCTTGAGTTTTGTGTGAACTCCATATGGGTGGTTAATTTTAGAGTATTTTAATTAATATTACTTGGTTATCTATCTCCCCAGGAGGGCTTGAGACCCCATGACAAAGGTTTTGCTTATCCATGTCTCTGCTCAAATACCAGAGGAAGAAGCCTGCTGTGCTTCTGATGGTGGCCTCCAGGTGGCACTGTTCCACCTCCTGGTGTTTGCATGGTCTGGAATCTATTTTGTGCTAAGCTATTTGTCCTGCGTCTGCTGTGGGGGAAAGACCAGGACAGGAATAATTTTGAAGTATAGCAGAAGCAGCAGAGTCTCTCGGGCATTTTCTTTGTACATTCTGCCCCGTGTGTGACTTCCATTTTCCATTTGTCCTTTCTGAGGCTCAAGTAGCTGTAGAGGTGTGTGGAGGGGCTGTCCAGTTGAGGGCTGGGGACAGCTGTCCCTTCTGTTCTCTCACATAGACAACAGGACTGATAAGACACTTTCTTTACTAGAAAGCTTTTGCAATTTTTTTAAAAAACAATACATTTTGCCGGAGGAACAATGAAAAGAATGAACTATTCACCGACCCTCCCCAACACTCAATGCAAATCTTGTAGATACTCTGGCAACAGGGAAGTTCTCTCCCCGCCCCCCCCCCCATAAGCTAGCTGTTTCTTTCTTTCATTTAAGGAAGAACAAAGGAATTGGCTCATGAATCATCCTAACACCAGTGAGCTTCTGCTAAAAGACTTTGGAGACCTGACATCAAACACATACAATTGTGAAATTTATTTTTCTACCTACAACAGTTTTTTCTTCTGGATCAAGACTGACTGGGTAGAGGTTGTGTAGATTCTCTGTCACTTTTAGACACCTTGTTTCCCCCTAGGACCTTGTAGCAAGGGTGAGAGGTTCTAGAGTCAGCCCGGAGCAGGTAGAGGCTGAGGAGCAGGGGCTCCTACATTTGTATCACATATACGTGCAAAGTTTTAGGAGCTGGGGGGAAGAGCTGCTGTGGGGCCCTAAGTACCATGGGAGGCTGTGGTAAGGTGGAAGGAGCCTCTTTTTATAACAGTTCTTCCTTGATCAAGAGTCTTTCAGTGTGCTTTGAAGGAATTTCTACCCTCTCACTATTGTGAACATCATTGATTCCATCAATTTCAGATCTCTCTTTCTGTTTTTTTTTTTTTTTTTTTTTTTTTTTTTGGTTCCTTTTGCTTTCTTTCTTTCTGTACTGGTCATTGAGCCTGGGGATGCTCTACCACTAAGCTACATCACTACATTGCTAGCCCTTTTTATTTTAAGACAGTGTTTTGTTAAGTTGCTGAGGCTGGCCTCAAACTTGCCATCCTCCTGCCTCAGACTCCAGAGTAGCTTGGATTACAGTTGTGTGCCACTGCAGAACCTAATTTCAAAATTCTTTACTTTTTGTGATCTCTCATTTGTAGACACATGGACCTGACATCCTAGGATGTGTGTGTAGATTTGGATTAGTTCATGAGTTCATTCATGCAGGCATCTGGCCTTCTGCCCACTGTGAGCTCATGAGCTTGGGTAGTTTTATGATGGCTGCAAAAAATGAAAGCAGAGGTGACAGTCAGTAAGGTCAGAGAGATGCCTCACAGACCTTTCAGCAGAAGGTCCTAAACACAGTGAATGATGCACAACCGGTTGCATGTGTGGGAGAGAGGGGCTGAAGAGATAGGTAGTCAAGGGCATGGGGCCGTGGCAGGAAATGTCCCAGTGTGCACTTCTTTGTGCACTGTCCAAAGGGGACGTGTGTCCAGTGGGTGGTTGGGGGACATTGGACTTCTCCTCTTTGCTTTGCGGTTCACCTTGATGTGCCCTCAGCTGTGAACCTCAGCAGCCGTGCAGACTCCATGCTGCTCCAGGTGGACCTGGCAGGGGCCCTGGAGACTGGTGGGCCAGGTCGTTCCGGGAGAGAAGAACATGTCCTGGTAGAGGTGACCCAGACGGATGCACCGGGCTCCAGGCGGCGTCGGCAGCAGCAGGTTATGCTTATGTGTTATTTGAAAGGAATTGTAAAAATCTCATTTCATCTCATTATAAATTAGGTTTCCTCTTGAATGAATTTGATGGAAAGCCATAAGGCAATAGCGCCATTATTAGTCAAGCCATTGACGCTTATCTCCCTTTTTGTTGTTGAAATTCTCCTCCCCGCCACCTTTTTTTTCTTCTAAATCATTTATAAACTCTTGCCATTTCAGTAAAATCAGACTTGTGAGTTCTTCCCTCAGAATCATTTTACTGGGCCATTCAGGGAAACATTCTATATTCGAAAGTAGTTTTTGTTGTAAAGCGACACTCAACCTGGGCCTTACCCTATGGTATAGAAGACACGCCAACACCACAGTTGCCTTGTGTCTGTGGGTAATTGCTGAGAGGACACAGGTCCCTGAGCTTCTGCATCTCTACCCGTAGGCCACTGAGCCTGGTCTTCAGCTCACATTCTTTAAAGGCGGTCTACACATAGGAGAGCCAGCAGCAGGGGTGGACATCAAAGGCAGGACACCTCTCTTTGCAGTTTGACTCATCTCCTGAGTGCTGGCTTCAGCGACCCCACTGGATTGTCACAGTGCCTTCTGCATGGAAGTCATATTCCTCGTTCATGGGTTTCCCTTGATACAACCAACCAGTGGGAGAAACCCCTGCCTGTGTCCAGGGCTGTACCCCTCACATTTTCCTGCTGTGTAGAGTGTGGTTCACAGAGCAAAGGCCTAATTATGAACAAGGATGCAATTTCCTGGTCAGTGGCTGGTACAATACAACATTCCAAAGCTGGCTGCGCTGGCCGAGGTCTGAGGACATAACCTTGGTCCTGCACAGTTCGCTGGCAAGGGGCTCACTGGTAATTAAAGAGGAGGACACACCTCTGCCAACCCCGCATCCATGACCTTTATGCAGAAGAAGGTGGGACAACCTGCTCTCTTTAAAACATTATTTCATAATAATAAATCTGAATTGATACACTATTGATGCATACTTACGGGCATGATAGTTTGATACATGCATAACCATGGGTAATGATCAAATCAGGGTAATTAGCATTTCTATCTCCTCCAATATTTATCATTTCTATGTGTAAGAGAGCTTCAGACTCTTCTAGTTGTTTTGAAATAGATCACAAATTGTTGACTATAGTTACCCTACTGTGCTATAGAACACTAGAGCTAATTCCTGCTGTCTAGCTGCCTTCTCAGCACATGCATATTTATAACTCAAATTAAATGAGCTATATCAAGCTTCCCTGCACCCACAGGAAGGCTCTTCATAACATGTTGACACTCCCCAAATGCCCACGTACAAATCCAGCTCCAGAAACGCAAAGATCACAAGAGCTTTACTAAAACACTTTTTCCTTGAATATGCTCTTTACGAGCACCCAAATATTTTAAGAGAATTCCTCTTCTTTTATGCATATGCTTCTCTGCTTTGACCAATTTCAGAATTCCTAATTTCAATTTCATTTGTGATTTGTGTGTAGACTTTAGTCCTCCCAGAGACAGTTTCCTCTCCTGTCCACCAGGCTGCCCCTCTACATCTGTCCTTGGCACCCTGCTCTGCTGGGGACAAGAATGTGAGGGCAGGTTTGCCTGCAACACATGTGGCTCCATGTCAGGCCTGTTCTGGTGAGGCTCTTGTGACATGGGGTGTGGAGAGTTTTCTGTGGGAGGGTTTGTTGTTTCCAGGTTGCGACCAGGAAGCATTTCTAAGTAAGCATTTCTTGTAAGTTGCCTTGGAGAACTCCAAAGAGTTCTCTAAGTCTTTAATAATTGTGGTGATTTCTTTTACTTATAATAAATCAGTATGGTAGGCCCTTCCTACCCACAAGTTCTACATCCAAGGATTTAACCAAATTGCAGATTGCAAATTTTTGCAAGAAAAATTGTGTCTGTACTGAACATGCACATTTTTTTCCTTGTGATTATTCCCTAAATGATACAGAGTAACAACTATTTACACAGCATTTACATTGTATAAGTATCATAAGAAATCTAGAGATGATTTTAAGTGTAAGAAGGATGTGTGTAGATTATATGCAAGTACTAAGCCATTTGGGCAAGGAACTTGAGTGTCCACAAATTTTGGCATACTTGGGGTTCCTGGAAACAATCCCCTGCAGAAACGGAGGGAAGACTGTATTTACTTCTATGTTTTTCTTACCTTTGTATACAAATTCTGTATTTGTTCTTCTGTGTTCTTTTTTCTTAATACCCCCTTGATTCCCATATGCATATAACCTGGACAAGCTCCTAATGTTAAGGATGCAGGAATTCATATTAAAAAATGGTCTTCTATTATTCTCTTCCTCTTTTACTTATTTTAAATAAAGACCTACACTGAATGGAACCAGATATCCCAGATGAGATTTCAAGTGAAAAGTCTTACCACAATTTTATGTTTTGGCTTTTACAGGTCACTCACAATTGGACGGTAGTTTTAAATCCCAGAAGAAGTGAGCATTCAGTGGTGAGCAGGACCTTTGAGATACTGAACAGGTGGGTCCTCAGGCGAGACAGGCCTTGAGCAGACGGTCTCACTGTCTTGTCTGTTTTCTGTTGGTGTAACACAATACCTGAGACTGGGCCATTTATGAAGATTGGAAGTTTAATTGGCTTACTGTTCTGGAGGCTGGGAAGTTCAAGATCCTGGTGCCAACATTTGCTTGGCATCTTAAGGATTTGCTACCTGGTGACATAGTGGAGGCCATCCCATGGAGAGACAAAGCAAGTGTGCTTGCTCAGGTCTCTTCCTCTCCTTCTAAAGCCACTATTGTCATCTACTCTGCCTTCCTGACCTCACCTAAGCCTAATAATGTCCCAAAGGCATTACCTCCAAATTCTATCCTCATATGAATTTGAGAATTAAGTTTCTTTTGGGGGAATGTATTCAATCGTAGTACTTGCCTATAAGTTTGATTTATAGGACACCAGACTTTGGCACAAATAGCACTAGATGTGTCGTGTGGTTTGGATGTGGTGCTCACGCAGTGTAGAAAGTGAATACAAAGACTGCCTGAGGACTCTCCTCTTGGCTTACAGAGGCCACCTTCTTGCTGGGTCCTGCTGGGGTCATCCCTTTGTGTGTCTTTGTCTCTTCTCATAGGGACACCAATCCTACTGGATGAGGACCCACCTAAGATCAATCCTAAGTGACTCCTTTAACCTTTATTACCTCTTTGAAGATCCTACCTTGAATACAGTCACATTCGGAGGTGCTGGGGGTTAGAAATTCAACATGTGAATTTGGGGGGGGGATGCGATTAGACTCATAAAAGTTATTGACTGACCTTTAAAAAGTGCTTCAGCTGCATGCGTTTACTGGCAAATACCATAATATGTGGTATTTTGCTAGAGCAAAACAAGGGAAAAGAAAGGCAGGGGACACCGTGAAAAAGGAAAGGAGATCAGTGGAATGAAGGAGGAGGGTTGAGGGTGAGGGAGGGATGGCAAAGGGGAGGAACAGTGGAATGAGGCTGATCAAATTACACTGTGTGCTTGTGCATTCACATGTACCCTGGTGAGTTCCACCTTTACGTACCTGTAAAATACCAATTTATAAAAACAATAAATAGATGGGGGAAGACCAGTGGAAATAGCAGAGGGAGAACAGGCAGTGGGAAGGAGATACTGGGGACAGAAATGGAGCAAATTATATTTCATGCTTGTGTGGTTATATCGAAAGGAACCCCACTGTTATGTATAGCTGTAAAGCACTCATAAAAACACACAAAAAGAAAAGAAAATATCTTCATAATCACTAAAGGGGAAAAAAGTGCTTCAGCTTCAGCATGCCACAAACTTCTGATTTTTCACAGCCTTTTGTGGCGCTTTATCCCACAATCAGAGACTGAAGTCTAAAGAGTTGGTTTTGCTGTTTGTTAGCAGACAAATCAGCCATATGCTGGTGAGGAAGATGAGCCGAAGCTAAAATAGCTGTGCAGGCCCCTGCTTTCAGTCTATGGTCAGAGTACCACCTGCAGGGACACACTGAGGATGGGGGCCAGGGAGCCCTCATTTTTGGGGTCTTTTTGGCCACAGAAGGGCTGCATGCTGCACCTCACGACGCTGACCATGATGCTCGGTGCTCTTCCATCTGTGACACCAGGCATTTGGCTGGATCACTCTGAGATCCATTTGGGCTCTGGTTATGACCTGGCTGACTTGGGTTAGAAAGGACACCAAAGGAATTGTTGTTCTGAGGTGTACTGGTAATTTACAACCAACTGTTGACCTAGGATTTGTTTCCCTGGCCAGCTGCAAAGTCTTTGCTTGATTCTGCAGAGAGACTGTTTCCATCAGCATCCGGGCCTCCCTCCAGCAGACCCAGGTTGTTCCTCTTTTGCTGGCTCATCAGTACCTGCGGGCAAGTATAGAAGCACAAGTGACCATCGCTGCGGCCATCCTTGCAGGGGTCTACGTGCTCATCATATTTGAGGTAATCATCATGCCTGTTCTGCTTGATTTACTACTGCCCATGATCGGGATATTTTAACTTGTTAGATGCTTTGCTGAGCTCATTCCCGACCACTTAGTCTGGAACAGTGTCCATCCTAGAAATTAGCACATCCCTCATTCCACATAGAAAATAGAACAGTAGCAGAGTATTTGCTGAATCTTGGACACTTGAAGTATGCAAGATGAGTTGTGAGGGGACCAGCAAATAGGCACATGAGGAAATGGGATAACATGATTTTCTGATCTCTCCAAGTATGACTTTTAGGGGTGACCTTGATCAGACACGTTTTGAACTTCTCTGAGACTCAGAATCTCCATCTGTATGGTGGGCATACTACCACCCCCTACATGCTTCAGAGGATGGACACACAGGGGGTCATGGAAAACCCACTGGCTGTGCGAGGCAGAATTATTATCTTTCACATGTTATCAATTTGCTAATGGGCATTTTCACAAATGATCTTAAATCCTGCCAATTTGATGTTCCTGGAAAATTATGTGTCTTTATCCTGAATAGCATGAAGTAAAGTACAAACACTTTCTGGTGGGACATGTACATTGTTGACTTTACTGTGACACCAAACATCACAAAAGAGCACATTGACAGGAATGTTGGTTCAGCATGTCGGCTGCAAGATTAGTGGCTGATGTGAATCTGAAGAGGCACATCTTAACGAGCCTGGGATGGGTATGAGAAATTGCTTGGAATTGTCAAGGAGGTGGCCAGCAGCAAGAACAGCCAGGAAAGTTCTGGAACTTTGAGTTTTTTCTTTTCTTTCTTTCTTTTTTTTTTTTTTAACATACCAGGATATACTTTATTTATTTATTTAATATTAGACATTTTATTTATTTTTTATTTTTTTAGTTTTATTAATTTTTTTAAATACATGACCTGAATTTATATCTTCTGTCATGAAATACATGACAGCAGAGTACATTACAGTTCTTATTACATGAATAGAGCACAGTTTTTCATATCTCTGTATATAGAGTATGTTCATGCCAATTCATGCCTTTATACATGTACTTTTTTTTTTTGCATGACAATTCCAACTCTGGGATGGGGACCATTACAATGAACATGCTAAGGGTCACCGTCACCCCTTAGACTCAATCAGGCATTACTGGACAAAAGCACGGAGTAGGCGTCCCTGTCCTGAGCTGGAGGAAGCGGCGCATTCTCCAGAAGAGGAGTCCTTCTGGAATCTGACTATTTGCTTTTATAGTTTTTTCTTTTTAATTGACACATAATAATTGCACATATTTATGGGGTACAGTGTGATAATTCAATACATGTACCCAGTGTGTGATAACCAAATCAGGGTAGATAGCATTTACATCTGTATCATATTTATGTTTGGGTCCTCCATGGTCCTCTCTTCTAGTTCTTCATTAAATATATAATAGGTGTTGCCAACTATGTCTCTCTACTATGTGGTAGAACTCTAGAGCTTATTCCTCTGCGTATCTGTTTTAGTACTCTTTGTTCAACCTCCTGCTATCTCTGTCCCCCATGCCCTTCTCAGCCTCTAATAATCATTATTTCAGTCTTTTCTTCTTTGGGACCAACTTTTTTAAGCTTCTGCTTGTGCAGTATTTATATTTCTGAATTTGGTGTATTTCAATTCACATAATGACCTCCGGTTCCATTCATTTTGCTACAATTGACAGGATTTTGTTTCTTATGGCCAAATAATATTCCATCATACTTTATCCATTTCTGATACACACCTTGGTTGATTCCTTATCTTGGCTATTATAAATAGTGTTACAATAAACATGGAAGTGCATGCATCTCTTCAATGTAATGATTTTAATTCCTAGGGACAGACACCCAGAAATGGGGTAGCTGGATCATATGGTAGTTCTACTTTAATTTTTTTGAGGAACCTCCATACTGTTCTCCATAATGACTATACTTATTTGCATTCATTGTCTGAGTTCCCTTTTCTCTACATCTTTGCTGTTATTTTTGCATTTTTGATTAATAGCCATTTTGAGCATTTTTCTTGTACTTTACTTTTCTGATGCTAGTTTTTTTATTGATTATTTAAAACATTACATAGCTCATGATATATCATCTTTCATACATTTGAATCAAATTGGGTTTTGAACTCCCATTTTCACCCCAAATACAAATTGCAGAATCACATCTGTTACATATTCACATTTTTACATAATGGCATATTAGTGACTGTTGTATTCTGCTACCTTTCCTATCCCCTACTATCCCCCCTCCCCTCTCCTCCCCTCCCATCTTCCCTCTCTACCTCCTCTGCTGATGCTAGTTTTAAAAAATTTATTTACTAAAGGTCTGAATCCTGTTTTACTATTTCTGGTTGTATGAATTTAGGCAATTTAGTCCTTCTTAAAATCAGCTTCCTTATATATATTAAATTGGACTGAGGGGATAGTATCTATTTTTTAAAAAAATATTCTAATTTGTTATCTCTAGTTTAGTTTTTAAAAGCCTTCTCTGTTTTTCTAAGATTTATTTACCTTTTTGGTATAGTTGTATAACCCTTGAAAATTGCATTATTTGTAGAATTTTATTAATGTTATATTAATTAATAGTTATTTTAAATAGCCATTCAGAAAAAAAATGCTCCCTCTCTCCCATCAGTCATCCTGAGATTTAAAAAGTCCTCTAAGAAGGCCAATTCAACATGGCTTCTTAACAGAAAGTGGGAAGGGGAGAAGAACTTGCAAACCAGCTACATGGTGTATTGTGAGGTCTCAGGTGGGCTTTGGCTGATGGGAAGCTTGGAGTGGGGTTAGATTCTGCCACATGAAGTGGGTGGCAAGTGCTCCCAGATTTTCTTCCCCATGCAGACCACTCATTTCCTGGGAATCTTCCACTGGGTTTTCCTGTACAGCTCCTCTCTGCACCGGTTGTTCAAGGACCTTCTGTCATTTGCTGTTCACAAATACCTGCCTATGACAAGTTTTTATTGTTTATGGTTGAGTAATATTCCATTGTGTATATATACCACACCTTCTTTATCCATTCATCTGTTGTAGAGTACCTAGGCTGGTTCCATAGCTTAGCTATTGTGAATTGAGCTGGTATAAACATTGATGTGCCCACATCACTATAATATGCTGGTTTTAAGTCCTTTAGGTATACTGAGGGGTGGGATAACTGGGTCAAATGGTGGTTCCATTCCAAGTTTTCTGAGGAATCACCATACTGCTTTCCAAAGTGGTTGCACCAATTTGCAGTTCCAGAAGTAATGTATGAATGAACTCTTTTCCCTACATCCTCACCAACACTTACTGTTGCTTGTCGTCTTGATAATTGCCATTCTGACTGGAGTGAGATAAAAATCTCAGTGCAGTTTTAATTTGCATTTCTCTAATTGCTGGAGATGTTGAACATTTTTTCATATATTTGTTGATCAATGATATTTCTTCTCTGTGTAGTGTCGGTTCACTTCCTTTGCCCATTTATTTATTGGGTTATTTGTTTTTATGGTGTTAAGTTCTCTGAGTTCCTTAGATATCCAAGAACTTATTACTTAGTTCCAGACCACAAAGGTTTTTTTTAAATCCTTGAATTTCTTATAGTTTTACTTTGTACATGTAACTTCAAGATCCATTTAAAATTAGTTCTTGTAGATGGGTAAGGTTTAGGTGGAGGTTCAATTACTCCAATACCATTTATTAACAAGGCTATCCCTTCTCTATTGAATTGCTTCTGTTCCTTTGTTAAAAGTTAATTGGACTTATTTGTGGGATATAGTTCAGGATGCTATTCTGTTACACTGATTATGTGTCTATCCCTCCACCATTACCACACTACCTTTTTTTTAATGGTTTCTATTGGTGAATCCAAATTATACATAACAGTGGGATTCATTGTGATATATTTTTACGTGTACATAACATACTTGGATTAATCTCACTCCCCAGTTCTCTCTGCTTACTTCCCTCCCAATGGTCTCCTTCCATTACTCCACTGAGTACCACACTGTCTTGATTACTGCAACTATATCATAATTTTCATTCTGGAATGAGTGATTCTTCCCACTTATCATTTTCTTCCCCCAAATTGTTCTAGCTATACAGTGGTCTTTGTCTTTCCATATACATGTTAGAATAACCTTATAGTCCATGAGTATGGTATGTCTCTTGATTTATTTTGGTCTTCTTAGGTTTTTTTTTTTTTAAATTTCATCATACTGATCCTTTACATATTGTGATAAAACTTTGTCTTTTCTTTTGAGCAATTATAAATGGTATTGAGTATTTATTTTGTTTTCTACTTGTTTTTATCAATACATGTAAATGCAATCGTTTTTTTTTGTGTTAATATTGTGTCCTGTTATTTTCCTAAACTTACTTTTTAGTCCTTGGGGATTAAAAAAATAGAATCCTTGATATTTTATATGTAGATAATCATGTTACTTATAATGGGGACAGCTTTATTTCTTTCTGATCTGTATCCCTTCAATTTCCTTTTCTTGCTAAGTCACTGTGGCTAGAAAGAGAGTGATGAAAATGGATATCTTTGCCTTGTCCCAGGTTGTGAAGGGAAAGCTTTCAGTCTTTCATCTTTAAATATATTAATTTTAGATGTTTTGTAGATTTTTTATGATACTGAGGAAATTCCTTTCTTTTCCTACTGTACTAAGAGTTTTTACTATAATTGGGTATTGAATTTTGTCATTGCCTTTTCTGCATCAATTGATGTTATCACATGATTTGTCTTCATTAGCTGTTTGGTGTGGGTGACTACATTGATTTATTTCAGAATATTGGACCAGACTTGAATACGTGGAACAATATTTTTTTCTGATGTATGTATTATTAAAATTTTATTGCTGTCATTACTGCTTTAGTTGCAATATACAGGTTTTGATCTGTTGAATTTCAGGTTAATTTTGTTTCTCTATTTAAAAATTGTCTTCCTTTTTGATACATATGTGATTCACACATATGTTGTTTAGTTTCCAAATCTTAGGAATGTTTCTGTTGTCTTTCTTTACAGTATTATAGTTTGATTCATTTTTGGTCAGAGCCACTTATTCTATATTCAATTCTTTAAATTTATCAATATTTCATGGTCCAGGTTTATGGTATGTCTTGGTGAGTCTTCTGTTGGCTTAAATAATGTAATTTTCCCTGTTTTAAACACTAGTATAACTTTCAAGTAGAAATCCTGTATAATTAGACCTTGTAACAACTCATGAAATACCAACCCTGCCCTTTTGTTGTCTTGTGGCTTGATAGAAGGTGAAGAAGCTTGCAGAGGTATTTGGAGGATAGTGTATTCTACTTTGTGTTTCTGAAACTCTTATGCTTCCAGAATTCCCTAGAGGTGCCCTCACTGGGGAGGGCTCACATTTTTGGAAGTTGGGGGAGAGGCTGGATACTGTCACCACATCTATGAACTCTCCTGAAGTGGAGTCAGCATTGCAGCCTTCCTAGGATCTACTCCAGGGGCAGAATTTGCCTTGGATAAAGACTCAGAGGTTCCCTGAAGTCTGGGGGCAGATCTGTCTTCCCAGGATGGAATGGAGGTCTCTAGACTCTGCAGGTAGGCACCCTAGGCTGTCTGTACTTCACTCAGGAGAGTGAGTCTTGGGGTGGCTGCAGACTCACTCCTCCACTCTTCCTGTCTGCTGTTGCCATCTGCTCCCCTGACACTGTGCTGCTCCTGCCTGTCTGACTCTCCTACCTCTGACCTGATCCTGCCTCACCTGCTCTGTTACTCTTTCTCACTTACCATGCATGTTGTTCAGTGTTGAGTCCCAGTGCCTGGCACAGGGCAGGGCCTAACAGATATTCATTAACAAAATGTTCCCAGAGTGTCCAGATATTTGAGATGGGTCCTGAAGTTCTGGGATTGGTTTAATGTGGTTCTTGGGCAGGAGGAGGGCACCATGGCCCATGGCCCATGGTCCATGTGTGACTGAACAGGAACAAAGGCTCAGCCAAGGTTCCCATAGGTCTTTAATGGGTTTGAAGGGAAATTCCCTTGGATTATTTGTACTTCTGGTCCTATAGATAATCCTGGCTGACATTTTCTTGGGGTCGTATTTCTCATCCTTGTTTAAAGTACTCTTTATTGAAAGCCTCAAAGAACAAAGTTGGAGCAGTCTTGCCATTGCATCCATAACAGGGCTTCAGGAAATTTCTTAGTGCAGAATTCTAAAAGTACCATTAACACAACTAAGACTTTTAGGCCTTTGTACTGTACAAAATCATATTAAAGCAATTCTTACACAGTCTTATTGAAAAAATACTTCACAGCAGAAGGGAGATAATACTTCCCCTCTGTGTCCTACACCCAGCTTCTGGAATCATGTCTTGAGAAGATTGCTGCAATGGCTTCTTCCCGCTGGAAACACCAACCCTCTTTCCCTTCACCAGCTTTCTCCAATTGAGGCAAAGTGATCAGGTCAGAGGTAGGAGAGTCCGACAGGCAGGAGCAGCACAGTGTCAGGGGAGCAGCTGGCCACAGCAGACAGGAAGAGTGGAGGAGTGAGTCTGCAGGCGCCCCAAGACTCACTCTCCTGAGTGACGTGAAGTGTGTAAGATCATATTTCATTGCTCTGGGTCCTTTCAAATTTAATTTAGGAGTTCATGTACTGTTTGTTTTAAAAAATTAACTGTGAAATTAAATTCGAGAGAGCTGAATGGAGAACACCTTTAGTCTTCCGGGGTCTCCACTTTAATTTACAGATATAAGAAGCATATTTAGAGAGAAGGAAGATGCTACTGTTCAGAATGCAGTGTACACACCACAATGGTGTTTTTCAGTGGAAACCGCCGTGCTAGGTTTTCTAATTTTGTTTCTTATTACATAGTTTGCAAAACTGAAATTTTAATTACAGCCATGGTCAATAGCTCTGCCTCCCAATTCATTTCCTTGTGTCTGCAAGCCTCTTCCTATGACCAATTTATGGAGTAATGACTGCTAAAGCATTGGGCAAACTCTGTCCATTACCTAATTCCGGAAGTACCTTTCATTTTCACTTTTGGAAAGGACTTTAGAACTGCAGAAAAACTGGTGGGTTATGTATTGCAGCCCCTTTGCTTAACAGACTCATACTGAATTGCAAAGACACGCTTTTGCAATGGAAGGAGCAGGGTGGAACACAGGCCTTCTGACCACTGAGCCCATATTTTTTCTGATAACTTCATAGACCAATACTTCAAAGTTTTTGAAAGTGGGCAATCACATACTTTATTAGAAAAATGGCAAGAATTTTGCAGACTGCTTTTATTATTTTTTATTTTTTTGTAGTGGGGATTGAACCTGGGGCACTTGACTACTGAACCACATTCCCAGCCCTTTGTATTTTATTAAGACACAGGGTCTTGTTGAGTTGCTTAGGGCCTTGCTAAGTTGCTGAGGCTGGCTTTGAACTCTCGATCTTCCTGCCTCAACCTCCTGAACCGCTGAGATTACAGGTGTGTGCCACAGGGCCCAGCTGCAGACTGCTCTTGAAGGAAGTAAAACCTTCCTAGGGCCAGCAGTTCAAGGCAGTGAGCAGGCAGTGAGCTGGGTTATTCTGTTGTTTGATCAAATAGAAATTCCTGGTTGTGGGATTTAGATGGCCTCTGGAAGCTGGAGAAAGGGAGCAAGTGGCTTCTCCTGAGTCTGCAGAAGAATGCTGCCCTGCCAACACTCTGATTTTATTCCAGCAGCACTTGTGTTGGACTGCTGACCTCCAGACTGTAAAAGTAAGTTTGTGGGTGTTTGTGGCAGCAGCCCTAGAAGGCTAACACAGTGGCACTGTGAGGGAAATGCCAAGACAATACCTCCACCTAGGGCCAGACATTTCTCCACTCCTTGAGAAGCCCTTGGGGAGACTAAGCATAAACTGTGAAGGCAGCCACCAAAGATGGAGCCCTTGCTCTGTCCTGCTATGTGGGAGGGGTGGATGGAATGCAGCTCCATGCCACATCTGGGCTCTTTCTGTGCCACAGACCTCCTCCTAGGGAAGGAAGTGGAGGTGCTAAAGACACGCTGAGAAGGGTCCCCTGGCTCTACCACCTTCCCACCCACAAGGGTAGTGCGAGGCCAGGCTCAGAGAGAGTGAGTCTCCACAGACACATTGCCAGACCTGGTGACTCCTCTTTTATATACAAGAAACCTGAGATTCAGAGGGGTAGAAGGGCTGGCATGCAGTTGGGGCCTTGTTTGGGATCAATAGATCTGGTTGCTGGGAGTTCAAGGGGTCTAGTGGAAAGCCTTTTTGGATCTTTGGACCAACAACTCCTTAAATCTGTGTGGGCAGCACTTAGAAAATATTTGGATTTGTGAATGTTTGCTCTCCTTGGGCTATGTAGCAGATGAGGGGCTTGGCAATGGGATAAAACAGATAAAACACAACAGCGGCAAAATATCAAGAAGAACAAAGAGCCGGGAACTGACAACATGTGTATTAGGGTAGAGTGACAGACCCAGTGGGTTGGCGATCCCCTGTGGCCACAGACCACCCCCTCTGCAAGCAGAGAAGGCTGGGAGCAGATGATGGGAACATGTTATGCAGCCTCTCTGGTCTCTCACAGTGTTGCTCCTCATACCAGGTACACCTGTTCCACAAAGGCTTTTGTCCTTTCAATGTCTCCTGCCCCAAATCCAGAGCTGGTGATGGCATGAGGTTCAGAGGCCGCGACCTCCTAGTAGGCATTCTCTGCCCTCTTGCCCTGCGCTCCACAGTGAGGTCAGGAACGCTCACCACAGCATACCACCAGCCTGCGGAGGAAAGCGGAGGCCATCAGGCCCTGTGGGAACCCCCATGGAGCTGGCCTCACACCTCACAGCCTGGTGTTCTGGCATCACTCCTGCTTGTGTTCAGAAGACCCAAGCTCCTTAGGCACACAGTCTGCGTCCCTTGGAATGGCAGGAGACCTTCCTACTCAGTGATTTTTCTACTGTACAAGCCTTTCCTTGCCTCTCCCGTCAGCTTCTTTATGGCCTGCTGCCCAACCTTGAAACCCTGCCACATTATTTTAGTTATTGGCCTCCGTGGCATCAAGCTTTAGACCAATTTTGGCATTAGCCAGTGTTTGCCTTATCAGTAACCCACCCAGATCTCACAGTTGCTGCAGCCCTTCTCTGTGCCTCTCAGGGCTCTGCTGGGCCTGACGGGGCCCTAAAGGCAGGGCTCAAGACTGCCCAGCTGTTCAGACCTACAGGTCAATGCTATGGAGAAGTGGATGGTTCCAAGGTACCTGTACAGCTCTGCCCTGGCTTGACATTTATTGGGGCTGTGCTCATGGCCTCAGGACAGCTGTGGGGTGGATGATGTCCCCTCAGGCACCATGTCTGAGGCCCACGGTCCCCAGGGTAACACTGCTGAGAGCATGTGCAGCCTGTCCTGGTGGTGTGCCTCCCTTCATCCATTCTTTCCGGATTCATATTGATTCCAATCAACAGCCGGGGTTCTGGAAATCACTACAGATATACATTTCTCTAGCAAAAGGAGACTTGAATTCCAAGAAAGGCTGCAAGAGATACCCAAGTATCTGAGTTTTACCAGCATCTCCCATGCCTGCTAGGCCATGCAGCCCTGTGAGAGGTTAAAACTATCAACAGTTCAAGGGACGGAGGACCTTTGAGCATGCTTCACACTCCATCTATCTTCCATGTGATGTGCAATGCAGATCCATGCAAGGTGGTGACAGTGCAGGGTCAGAGGTCAGGGCAGGTCCCTTGCTCCTGGATATCACTTGAATCTGAGTTCAGGGTGAAGCAGAGGCCAAAGGAAACTGATTTCAAGTGAGGTGAGATTTAGGTTCCAAGCACATATTCTCAACAACATAGCGAATCTGGGTTACTATGGGGGCATTTGATGATTTTCATTTCCTTTCTTTCCTTCTCTGCCTCCCACCTCTTCTTTTCTCTTGCACTAGTATCAGGCTACATTGTCATAAGAGCCAATGTGTAGTGATAGTCAATATGTAGCAGAGCCCTGAGAGGCACAGCGGAGTGGGCCGAGTAACTGACAGTCTTTAAGTCCTTAGCTAGAAACAGGCCTTGCAATTAAAGTGAAAATTTATTATCACCTTTGAAATCTGCTTTATAACACATGGGTGAAAGTGATTTCCCATGTAATCAGAGGCCCTGTGATTGGCATGATACATTTCAAAGTAGTGGGAACTTGCATTTCCAGAATAGCTTACTAAAAATATGAAGTAACTTTGCCTGAATTATTTGTGAAGTTAATAAGATCTTGCATAAAGTGAAGGTCATCTCTGTGAGCACCATTGAAAATATTGGCATTTCAGTGTTGATTTTGAGGGTCGTTTTAGGTTTCTGTACTATTCAATACATAATAGACAATAAATGGGAGATAACTAATGTAGATCATATAAGCTGTCTCTAAAACTTCTCAGTGGAGTGCATTAATGTGAAAATTTCATGAAATTATGTACAATGCTTTAATTTAATGAAGACTTTGCTGATTTTAATGTCAAGCGCTCTGAGAACCATCTTTGACCAACTGAAAAACCAATTCTATGTAACGCCTTTCAATAATAAAATTCAAGAGACCTGTGCATTCCCACATTCCTTGTAGCACTATTCATAATAGCTAAGTGTTATGGTTTGGATATGAGGTGTCCCCAAAATATGCGAGACAATGCAGGAATGTTCAGAGGTGAAACGATTAGATCATGGAAGCTAATCAGTGGAATAATGGTTTGAATAGATTAATGAGTAGAAACTTTAGGCAGGTGGGGCATGGCTGGAGGAAGTAGGTCACTGGGGGCATGTCCTTGGGAATTATATTATACCCTGTCTCCTTGCACTCAGTCTCTCTTCCTACTTCCTGGCTGTCACGAACTGAGTAGTTTGCCTCTGCTATGCCCTTCCACCATGATGTTCTTTCTTCCTCACCTCAGGCCCAGAGCTATGGAGTCAGCTGACATGGACTGAACTTCTGAAACCATGAACCCCAATAAACTTTTTATTCTCAAAGTTGTTCTTGTCAGGTCTTTGTCACAGCAATGCAAAGCTAACTAACACAATGAGATAGGAAGTAGATTAAGTATTCATCAGCTGATGAATGAATTAAAAATGTGGGATATAGACACAATGGAGTGCTTGATATTCAGCCATATAAAGAATGAAATTCTGTTATTTGCAGCATATATGGACCCAGAGATCCTTATGTTAAATGCAATAAGGCAGGTACGGAAAGACAAGCATTGCACAATCTTATTCATATGTGGAATTTAAAAAAGCTGATCTCATAGAAGTAGGGGGTAGAGGCTGCGGGTAGGAGAAAGGGTGATCAGTGGGTACTAAGTTACAGTTAAAGAGGAGCCAGAAGTTCTGTTGTGCTATTGTATGGATAGTGGTAATGTGCTGTGTATTTCCAAAAGGGATAAGAAATGATTTTCAATGTTTTTTCATCATTAAGAAAGAAGAGATGCATATGTTTGTTTAGAAGATCAACAGATATGAACATTACACAAAATATATATGAATGGAAACATCACATAGCACCCCATATATGCAGATGATTTTAATGTTTTTATTGAATAGCCAAAAATAAAATAATTAAAAAAGAAGAGATAGTCTTAAAAGTGATTGTGGGGCAAAAATAAATAAATAAATAAAGTCAGACAAATGCAACCTGCTTTGTAATGGTGGTGAGAGGTAAAATGTGTGGTATCTTGGCATCTTGCCTTCCTGGGTTAGACAAAAGCAAGAGAAATTTAACACAAAAATAGTTTTCCTAGAATTCCTCATTGGAGGCAGGGTTGTCTTATGTTACTTTGAAGGTTGTTGCTCTGAAACCATTTCCCTTCACCCTTCTCATTGTTCTTTCTCCTTTCTCCCTCATGTATACACAGAGAAAGAAATCATATATATATATTGGTGGGGGTGAAGGCAAAGAGTTGACTCTGTTTTAAATGAGAAATGATGTAATTAAACCCAAACTCCCTCCCTGAGCACATGGCTTTGTGCTCAGCCTCGGCCACTGGCCCCTGTCTCCTATTCCTCTCTCTCTCACCCTTCTCCTTTTCTACTCATCTCCTCTCTTTCTCTCCCTGACCACACAGTTTCCTTTGACTAGACATATGTGAGATCATGTGGTATTTGTTTTTCTGTTCCTGGCTTATTTACTTAGCATGATGCCCTTCAAGTTTATCAGGTCACTGATGTCAGCAGATCCTTTTCTAAGAGTGAATAACATTCTTTTGGGTATGCATAACACATTTTCTTTCCCCATTCCAGCCTCATTGGGTATAATTGACAAATTGAATATTTTGAATATTTGTATATTCAAGGTATACAACATGATGATGTGTGTATGCATTATGAAATTCAGCTAATGAACATATCAATCACCTTACTTATCTTTCAGTGTGTGTATATGGTGAGAACACTTACAATCTACACTTTTAGAAAATTTCAGGTATATAGTTCAATATTTTTAACTGTGGTTACCATACTCTGCATTAGATACCCAGAACTTATTCACATTACACTTAAAAGTTTGTACCCTTCGACCAACAATCCTGACACCCCTTCCTCCCTGTGTTCTTTCCCTGGCAACTGCCATTCTAATTTGTGCTTCTATGAATTTGACTTTTTTTTTATTCCACTTTTTTTAGATCATGCAATACTTTTGTCTTTCTGTTTTTGGTTTATTTCATTTCACATTTAAATTCATTCATACTGTCATAAATAGCAGGACTTTTAAAGGTTGAATATATATGTATCTCTAGAGCCTCTAGAGCTTTGCTATTATGAATCATGCAGCAATGAATATGGAGTGCAGATCTCTCTTTGAAACACCAATTTCTTTTCCTTTGAACACATATCCAGAAGTGGGATTTGTGGGCTACTTTTAGTCCTGTTTTTAGTTTTTGGAGGAACTTCTGTACTCTTTTCCATAGATCTGTACTGTACTTGCCTCCTATCTTCTTTCCCTATCCATTCTAACAGGTGTGTGACAATTATCTCTTTGTGGTTTTGACTTGCGTTTCCCTGGTAATTAATGAGGTTGAGCACCTTCTTATATACCTGGTGGCCATTTAGGTTCTTTGCTCATTTAAATTTTTTTTCTATTAAGTTCCTTGTGTATTTGAATATTAACCCCTTATCAGACACATGGCTTGCAAATATTTTCTCCCATTCTGTATGTTGTCTTTTCCATTTTGTTGACTCTTTTGTTGTGCAGAAGATTTTTTAAAATTTGATATAGTCTCAGTTATTTATTTGTGCTTTTTATTTTTTTTGCCTGTGCTTTTGGGTCATATACAAAACAAACAAACAAGAACAATAAAAATGTTGCAAAGAGTTTCAGGTCTTAAGACTTTAAGTAATATGAGTTTAATTTTGTGTATCATATAAGATAAGGGTCCAATTTCATTCTCTTGCATGTGGATATTCGGTTTCCACAACACATTTATTGAAGAGATTATCCTATCTCCATTTTGCATCCCTGGCACCTTTGTCAAATATTAGTTGATAGCATATGTGGGGTTATTTATGGGCTCTTTGCTCTGTTCTATTGGTCTATATACCTGTTTTGTATGACAGTGATATTGTTTTGATTAGAGCAGATTTGCAATGCATTGTTCAATCAGGATATGTGATGCCTGCCTCCATATTTTCTTCTTACTCAAGATTACGATGGCTATTCAGGGCCTTTTGGAGTCTCATATGAACTTTAGGATTATTTTTTCTATTTTCACGAAAAATTCCATTAGAATTTTATGGAAATTGCATTGAATCTGCACATCATTTTAGGTAGTATGGACATTTTAACAATATTTATTCTTTCAATCCATGAACATGGAATATCTTCCCATTTACTTGTGTCTTCCTTAATGTCTTTTATTAACTTCTTGTTAAAGCTTATTCCAAAGTATTTTATTCTTTTTTATTATACCATAAGTGGAATTGTCTTCTTCATTTTTCCAGATAATTTTTTATTAATGTGTAGAAACATGAATGCATTTTTATATTGATTTTGAATCCTGAAACTTTGTTGAATTTGCTTATTAGTTAAATCGATTTTTGGAAGAATCATTTGCATGACAGAGGCAATTTAACTTATTTCTTTTGAATTTAGATACATTTTATTTATTTATTTTCTCATTTAATTGCTCTGACTAGGACTTCCAGTACTATATTGAATAAAAATCATGATCGCAGGCATCCTTATTTTGTCCCTAATCTTAGAGAAAAAGCTTTCAACTTTTCACCAATGAGAACAATGTTAGCTGTGGGCTCATCCTATATAGACTTTATTATATTCTGGTACATTCTTTCTATACCTAATTTGTTGAGATATCATCATGATCATGATCATCATCATCATGGAAGGATGCTAAATTTGAACAAATCCTTTTCCTGCATCCATTGAGATTATTATATGATTTTAATCCTTTGTTCTGTCATATATCACATTTATGTATGACTTGTATAGGCTGATCCATCCTTGCATCCAGATATAAAGCCCACTTGGTTATGGTAGATGATCCTGTTAATGTGCTGTTGAATTTAGTTGCATAGAGTTTTGTTGTGGATTTGTTGCATTTGTGTTCATCACGGATATTGGTTTGCTGTTTTCTTTCCTTATAGTGTCTTATCTGACTTTTGTATAAGAATAATGTTGGTCTCATAAAATGAGTTTGGAAGTGTTCCTTCCTCTATTATTTTGTGCAGAGCTTGAGAATGGTTGCCATTGATTTTTGTTTAAATGGCTGGTAAAGAATTCACCCATAAAAACTGTCCTGAGCTTTTCTTTGCTGGGAGGTTTTCAATTACTACTTTAATCTCCTTACTCATTATTTGTCTACTCAGATTTTTCTATTTCTTCATGATTCAGCCCTACTAGATTATATATATATATATATATATATATATATATATATATATATATATATATACACACACACACACACATATATATTATATATGTATATATATATATAAATTTATCCATTTCTTCAAAATTGTCCAATTGTGGGCATATAGTTGTTCATAGCAGTTTATAATCCTTAGCATTCCTATGGTATCAGTAGTAGTGTCTCCTCCTTCATTTATGATTTTATTTATTTAAATCCTCTTTCCTTTTTTTCTTGGTTAGTGTAGCTAACGGTTTGTCAATTTTGTTTCTCTTTTCAAAAAAACCAACTCTTAGTTTTGTTGATCTTTTCAGTTGTATATTTAGTCTCTATTTCATTTATTTCTGCTGTAATATTTATGTTTTTCTTTCTTGTGGTAACTTTGGTCTTAATTTGTTCTTTTTTTCCTTTTTACTTGAGGTGTAAAGTTAAGATTTTTATTTGAGATCTTTTTGGATGTTGGCATTTATCAGCTTATCTCTTGGAACATCTTTGCTGCATCTCAAAAGTTTCAGTACACTGTGTTTCAAGTTCTATTTTTTTCAAGATAGTTTTGATTTTTTTTGAACCATTAGTTTTTCAAGAGTGTTATTTTATTTTCACATATTCATGAATTTTCTTATTTTCTTTCTGTTATTGATTTCTAGTCTTATCATTGTGCTGAGAAAAGATACTTGATATGATTTTGACCTTATAAGATTTTAAAAATATTTGTTTTGTGATTTAAGGTGTGATCTCTCCTGGAGGATGTTCTGTGTATATCTGAGAAGAATCTTCTGCTGATGGGTGGAAATTTTCTGTATGTGTTTGTTAGATCCACTTGCTCTATAGTGTTGTTTAAGTCTATTTTTTTAAAAGTTGATTTTATGTATGGATGTTCTATTCACTATTGTAAACGAGGTATTGAAATCCTTTACTATTATTACACTGTTGCAGTTACTTTGGATTTGTCAATATTTGCCTATGTCCATACCACCCTGAATGAGCCTGATCTTGTCAGATTTGTCAATCTTTATTTTCTATACTTAAGTATTCTGATGTAAGTGGTGTACCTATTTATAATTGTTGTGTCTCTCTGTGGAATTAACCCTTTAATCATCATATAATGATCTTGTATTGCTAGAGACATTTTTTGACTTGCAGTCAATTTTGGCTGATATAAGTTTAGCTGCCCCTGCTTTCTTTTGGTTCCCATTTGAATCAAGTATCTTTTTGAACCACCCTAAGATACCATCTCACTCCAGTAAGATTGGCAGCCATTATGAAGTCCAACAACAACAAGTGCTGGAGAGGATGTGGGGAAAAGGGTACACTTGTTCATTGTTGGTGGGACTGCAAATTGGTGCAGCCAATTTGGAAAGCAGTATGGAGATTTCTTGGAAAGCTGGGAATGGAACCACCATTTGACCCAGGTATTCCCCTTCTCGGTCTATTCCCTAAAGACCTAATAAGAGCATGCTACAGGGACACTGCTACATCGATGTTCATAGCAGCACAATTCACGATAGCAAGATTGTGGAACCAACCTAGATGCCCTTCAATAGATGAATGGATAAGAAAAATGTGGCATTTATACACAATGGAGTATTACTCTGCATTAAAAAATGACAAAATCATAGAATTTGGAGGGAAATGGATGGCATTAGAGCAGATTATGCTAAGTGAAGCTAGCCAATCCTTAAAAAACAAATGCCAAATGACTGCTTTGATATAAGGGGAGTAACCAAGGACAGGGTAGGGACGAAGAGCTTGAGAAGAAGATTAACATTAAACAGGGATGAGAGGTGGGAGGGAAAGGGAGTGAGAAGGGAAATCGCATGGAAATGGAAGGTGATCCTCAGGGTTTTACAAAATTACATATAAGAGGAAATGAGGGGTAAGAGAAGAATAATACAAGTGGAAGAAATGATTTACAGTAGAGGGGGTAGAGAGAGAAATGGGGAGGGGAGGGGAGGGGAGAGGAGGGGGGATAGTAGAGAATAGGATAGACAGCAGAATACATCAGACACTAGAATGGCAATATGTAAATCAATGGAAGTGTAACTGATGTGATGCAGCAATCTGTATACGGGGTAAAAATGGGAATTCATAACCCACTTGAATCAAACTGTGAAATATGATATATTAAGAACTATGTAATGTTTTGAACAACCAACAATAAAAAAAGTATCTTTTTGATCTTATCTTTGGGCTCTCCTACCTGTAGTTTGTGAGATGGCTGGCTGTGTCTGCAACCTAGTGTGAATAAGGAGGGGCAGATGTGTGGAGGTTGGAGGTACTCTAGATAACCTTAGAGGACCAGAACTGGGGGCTGCTCCAGAACTCTTCCTTTTCTCTCCTGTTTCTTCTTCAACCCTCTTTTTTTAGATTTTTTGCTCCTCATTTGTTCAGCAAGTATTGATTGTTCTTCAGAGCTCTGAGGAGAACCTAAGAGAAACACTTTACAGTTTCTGCCCTCAAGGAGCTCACAGCCTGGACTGTTGTCAAAGAAATGAGAGCAGAACGTATAGGCTTGACTGATGAGGAGTGTGGATGGAAGGGCAGCTGGGCTGCTGCCCAGGCCCTGCCTGTGAGGCTGTGCCTGGAAATCTGGTCATGCATTCTGTGCCCCCTAAGCCATTTGGGACACAGGAAAGAAACGTTATATTTTCCAGCAAACAAATAAGAAGAGGGCCTTTATATATTCCTTTAAAGCACCTTTAAGAGTTTTTAAAATTGATTTTACCATTTTTGGCCCATCTACCATTTGCATTATTCCTGATAATTGAAAAGTTCTTTATCTTTAGCATAGAAATATAGGTATGTTGGTAATTATCTAAGGCAATTAAAATCATTTTATTATAAGATCATTTAGTTTAAAAGGTTTTATTGCACAGGTGTAAGGCTGATCATTTTCTTTTTTCTTTTTGCGATTCTGGGGATTAAACCCAGGGTCTTGCTCATGCTAAGTACTTGTTCTACCAGTGAGCTACAACCTCAGCCCTGATCATCACTTTTTGTTTTAATAATAAGAATAGAAGATATCCCCTCTTATATGGTGTGGGCTCCTAGCTAGCTGAAGGGATGGGTTTCTGAGTAAGGAATAGTTGTATTCACATGTCCCTAAACATGTACTTTAGATGGCAGGGATGTTTGTGTGTGGGTTGCCTAGCATGTGTATTAAGGGACTGTCTGCTTCACAGAGGAGAAAGGAGCTGATGGTGGCAGTGGCCGGGGTGAGAGTGGTGAATATGGTCACGGTATCATTGGAGCCGCAACCAGCTTCCTGGCTCTCCTGAGAACTGTGGGGGATAAGTAGATAAGTACTATGGCTGTGGTTTCTTGCTTTCATTTTTGCTCATCCATGTGGTTAACGACCAGGGCCCAATTTCACCCCTATCCATTGATTTTTCTCCAGAGCCAACAGCTCCTTTAGGTATCCAGTATAGTTTCCTGATTTTACAAATGAACAAGCAATTCTCCCCCTAGGAGAGAGGAGGTACCCTGGAGTAGGAAAAATTTGGATTTAATCTTGGCTCTGAATCTTCTTGGCTTTGTGATATGGAGAACATTACTCAACATTGCTAGACTGTTTTTTCATCTGTAAAAACAGAGTAATGATGGTTTCTACTTCCTGGGGCCATTGTGAAAAGTACATTAGATTGTGTCCATAAAGTATTTAGTTACTTCCAGGTACACAGTAGGTACCCAATAAAAGTCAGTTATTTCTGTTGCTAATACAGCTGTCCAGTGACTAACAGTCAGATCTCTTAAAATCTTTTTTACTTCTTAAAAACTTAATCAAAAGCTTATATTGGAAGATAGGAATATGTCTCAGATTGAGACTGCAGAGTGGATTCCATCTCCACTCTGCTCTACCTCCATAGTGCCTTTACTTTCTTAGTCCATTTTCTGTTGCTGTAACAGCATACATGGGACTAGGTAATTTATAAAGAATAGAGGTTTATTTAGCTTTATGGTTCTGGAGGCTGGGAAATCCAAGAGCATGGTCCTGCCATCTGGTGAGAACCTTCTTGCTGCATCATGACATGGAGGAGGACATCACATGCTAGTCCATGTCTCTCTTCCTCATCTTATAAAAACCACTAATACCATCCTAAAGGTCCTACCCTTGTGACCTCATCTAACCCTAATTACCTTCCAAAGGCTCCACCTCCAAATATCAGCATATGGATCTATGGGTCAGTTTCTAACACATGAACTTTTTGGGGAACACAGCCAAACCACAACACCTCCTTTCTTCAACGAAGCATATTTGCAAATCTGTCACCACTTGTTTAACCCATGAAGCATTAAAAGAATGCAGAAAACAAAAAATAAAAATGAAAGACATCTTCAAGCTGGAACTGTCTTTGCCTTGTTCTGTGTAGCGTGTAGAAAGGAGCCCTCGGTTCAAGGAGGGAAAACCTGGCTCTGACTCTCGGCTTAGTCACACTCTAGCTTAACTTAAGCTTCCGTCTTCAAGCTATAAAGCTGAGAGTGAATTCCTGTTATACCTATTTCCTATGGCCTCTCTCAAATATGAAGTATTGTTAAAATGGGTAAGTAAACTGAAATGGAAAAGCAGGACACAAATGGAAGGAATTAATATAATTTGGTAGCTATTTACTGGATTTTAGACACTCAAATACATCAACTCTTAAAAACCTAAACTGTGGGAAAAGAAAAACCTGGCATAAAATTAACTGAAACCTAACTTTAAATCTAGTGGTACAAATTATAGATGAAACAATTTTATCAGAATTTGAGTTTCAGGTAATTACGAATAAGAAAGGTTCTATGAGGTAGAAGCCATAAAATAAGGGAATGAAAACCACTTTAGGGTATGAAGAAATGAATATGTCTGTTAGTGTTTAATTTTCAACCCAGTCTTGCCACATTCTTTTTATAGCTTTAACAGTTTTATTGAGGAGTAATTTAATTCCATAATTTTACCATTCGTAAGTGTGCAATTAAATTATTTTTACTAAATTTAAGGAGTTCTGCAACCATCAACACAATCCAGTTTTAGAACATTCTGTCACCTCATGAGGATACAGAGGGCCTATTTTAAGACAGCACTTTTTGTTACCTCCAGCCTTAGGCAACTCTGATCTTTTTGTGTTTCCTTAAATTTACCTTTTTTGGATAGTTCAGATAAGTGGGATACCATATAGTGTCCTTCTCCTTTCATGTTCAATGTTTTTGAATTTATTCATTACACATTCCATATTCCATGTTGCATCTCTTCCATGTTGTGGCCTATATTGCATTTCATTGGTCCATTCATTGTGGATGAACTTTAGGAATGTTTCCAGTTTGACTCAGAACATTCATGCTCTATGTGGACACATGTGTTCATTTCTGTTGGGTAGATTCTCCAGTAGAATCGTTAAGTGAAAGGGTAAATTTACATTGAATTTTTTTATAATCTGCAGTGGCTGCACCATGTTACATTTGTACCAGCAACATATGAGAGTTCCAGTTTCTCTATATCTTTATCTTTCCTTCATATTTTATTTTAGAAATTCCATGTCCATTTAAATCATAATTAAATCAAAAAGATTCTTTTGTGAGTCAGTGATAGCACTGAAGTCTCGATTAGACTGAGCGCTTCATATTTGGGGTTTAAAAACAGCCTCAGTAATTGGGAAGAATTGATTTACGTTGTTGAACTAATAGTTCAGTTGCTTGGGGAGTAGATGGTAAATAATTAATGACAGTTCACTGCAGGCTTCCTTGTAGAATGTACTTTATCCAACTTGCTACTGTTTTATCAGGGTCATCTAATTATTCAGGAAATAAAAATAACTTTCAGTAGAAGGCAGAGTGTGGTGGTTGTGCGTCTGTTGGGTTGTCTAGACCCTCCAATATTGAGACCCTTGGCTTATTTATCATTTTAATAGATAGGGCATCTAATGCAGATACAGACAGCTACTCATGTCAACACAGGCTTTTGTGTGTGTTAAATCCCTTGTGGACTGGAATGAGATAATTTCTTGTTTCTTTCCAGATCGTTCACAGAACTCTGGCAGCCATGTTGGGGGCCCTTGCAGCATTAGCAGCACTGGCTGTGATTGGCGATGTAAGTTGTGACGTGCTGAGTCTCTGACTTACCGATGGAGACAATGTCAGACTCAGAGACACTCCAGGATTTGGTGTTATAAATTCTTTTATATGCTACTTCTACATTTTCCCCCCAAGAACCACGCTAGAGGTTTGAACCAACAAACTTCAGCATTGATGAATATTTTTCATTTGATTTTTTTCATTCACACATCCAGGTAGTTTTGGTCCTCATTTTGGCTAAAGAAAGGCTCATCCTGCTCATGTGTTTACCCGGGGTTGTTTGGTTGTGGGATATTAGAGTTAGCAGTGGTGTTGTTAGCTCTTGAGAACTAGACTAGCAGTGGGAGTAGAGAGTTAGGGTTCTGATCAGGAGGCCCCTGGAGATGCATGTATGGGGCTGATGGTGTCCTGCCAGGGCTGGAGCATGTCCTATTGGGCAGCCACATTGGGAATACACCTAGGGAAGTAAGAGAGGTGGAGTGCCTACTGGAAATGGCAGTCCAGAGTTGTTTGACAGTAATGCTGAAACCAAATTAGGAACCCACTCAAAGGTGGAAACACAAGACTGGATCTGAAAACAACTCTATGCAATTACATGGATTGTTCTGAAATTGCTAGTAGAGGCCATTCAATCAACCCAAGAATAACAACTAGTTTAAAAAACTCGTGTGTGTGTGTGTGTGTGTTGCTGAATTAGTAATTTAATATGCTTTTTTTAAAATCTGGAATTTGAATGTAGGCCCACCCTAAAAGCAGTAGTAAAAACTTGAACTTTTTTCTTGACCAGAGTTGGTATCAACAAATGCTAACTCTAAAGATAAAATGTCCCAGAATTCTAAAACCTAGTCATAAAAATCCTTCAATGTGTTCCTGCAAACGAACGCTCCAACCTAGAAGAACGAAATTTGGGGGACCACGTGCAAATGGAGGACTCATCAGTCCCGCCAAGTATCAACAAGATCGGGTGAAAAAATAATTGCTGAGATTCCAGTAAACTCGGAATTCTGTGGAATCATTGCAAACGCTTTCAGATGAAAGTGTATTTTCCTTGCCTTTGGTTAGGGCTACTTCAACAGGGAACAAAGCCTGGTATATGGTAGGCACACACTGTGGGAAGCCACTGGCTCACTCTCTTTCCCAACAGCCAGATACTGGCAGTGCCCTTACTTACACTCTATGCTCCCTATCCCTGCGACCCCACGAGAGTGGGAGGGCACATGAGAGTAGGAGACATGGTTGTCCACGTCGTCATTACACTGAGGAAGACACATGTGGACTCTAAGAAGTACCTATCACTAAGCTTTGCATTTAAAAATCGATTTCAAAGAAAAAAGCTTTATTGTGGTTTACTGTTTTTGAGGTGTCAGTCTATGTTGGTTGGCCCATTTGCTTTCGGGTCTGTGGTAAAGCAGTACGTCATGGCAGGAGCACATAGAAGAGGAGCTATTTACCTTATGGCAGATGAGAAGCAAAGAGAGAGAGGAAAAGACTGGCATCCCCAAATCTCCTTCTAGGACACTCCCCTAATGAATTAAGACCTCCCACCAGGCCCCACATTTGAAAGGTTCCTCCACTACCCAATCGTGCTAGAAGCTGAGATCTAAGCCTTTAATACATGAGCCTTAGGGACACATTGATGATCCAAATGATTGCAGTAACTTCAAGGACCAACCCTGCAGTTCAGGCAACAGTTCTTCCTAGAGTTTTCAGGGACAGGGTTAAAAAATTTATAAATTACCTTAATGCACAAGTTTGACGTTACAGATGCACTGGGTCATGAATGTTTTTCAGAAGTGGTATAATCCAATTTCAAAGGCAAGTAGATGTTGTGTTTCCAACTTTGGCCCAATGAGTGGATTTGTAGTAAAGGGCAGCACATTTTTAGAGCTTATCCCCAGGAGGGAGACACACAGGATTAATTGGCAAATTTGTGCTTTGATTGCAGAGACCCAGCCTGACCCACGTGGTGGAGTGGATTGATTTTGAGACCCTGGCCCTGCTGTTTGGCATGGTAATTATAGTCCTCCCAGCAGGACATGGCTCCAAGCCTGCTAAAACCTGGGTCCTTCTTTTTTTTTGCTGCTAATCCTATCATTATATTAAAGATACCATGTCTCTTGACAATTAGGGCTTGATTGAGAAGTGTTAATGCAGGTCTAGCTAATTTCTCCTGAGGAGGAAGGGAACAATTGGTACTCTGGTTAGTTAGATGGAGAGTTTCAGTCTAAGTCCTATGGAATAATGAAATAACATTTCCATTAGAAAAGTTAGCAAGTTTTTGGAGGTACTACCCTTAAAGAAAAAAAAAAGGAATATCTTAAATAAATGAACCAGGGGTTAACATTAAATAATGTTTTGATTATTTGAAAAGTACATTTAATTACATAAGAAAAGGAAGACTTTGTCCCTGAGGAATCATTGGGGCATTTGCTAATTTATCTTATTGCTGAATGGCTATTCTGTGCTATGTGCTGCAAGGAATGACACCACGTCAACTCCTAGGAAAGAAACTTAAATGCACCAGTAAATTAGTGTGAGACAGGAATCATGACTAATTTAACTAAAATGAATGGAATTTGGCAAGGATCTGGACAACAGCGAGAATGACTCACTTGCTTGTGAAGGACCCCTAAACAGCCAAGTGATCTGAAGGAGGGTTCATCCCTCTGGCCTAGAGACTTACTCTGTGTAAAATGGTCACCCTTTGCCCTAATTTTCCTTGCTAACGTTTTATTCCTCCCCAGACTGGCAGATAAAATAGAGAATTCTGCTATTCTAAGGCTTCAATGTCGCCCAAAGTGGCACTGCTATCCTCTGGGGGTAGGGTGCAGGGAGACAGGCCAGTGCTCTGAATTGAGGCTCCATAAAGGATGCAGTATCTGTGTTGGACCCTGAGAAGTGCCTAGGGTTTGGGCACCCAGACAGAAGAAGGGGGCATACTGGATGATGTCTATAAGTGTAAAAAAATAAAATGAATGACATATTTCTCTTCTTATGAAATAGAAAATCTTCCAGTGAGTTCTAACTGATTACATTCAGAATATTTTTTTATTAGCATCTTGATGGTTGTTTTCACCAACTTTTCATTGTCAATAGAAAGAAACATGTGAGGGCTGGGGCTGTGGCTCAGCGGTAGAGCGCTCGCCTTGCATGTATGAGGCCCTGGGTTCCATCTTCAGCACCACATAAAAATAAATAAATAAATAAAATAAAGGTATCGTGTCCAACTATAACTAAAAAGTAAATATTACAAAAGGAAACATATGAGTGTACATTCTGGATTGACCCAGAGCTGGGAAGATAATCATTCTAATACAACTGTTCCTACTTGAATGTGTAGATCAAGATGGTGACAAAAATCAGTTTACTTACTTTAGAACCCAAAATTTAATCCAGTTTTAAAATCTTAAAATGTCTAAGTGTTGTTTTTGGTTTTTTTTTTTTGGTGCTGGGGATTGAACCCAGGGCCTTGTGCATGTGAGGCAGGCACTCTACCAACTGAGCTATATCCCCAGCTCTAAGTGTTGTTTTTTTAATCAGTTTTTTTATTTATACATGACAGTAGAATGCATTACAATTCTTATTACACATATAGAGCATAATTTTTTCACATCTCTGGCTATATACAAAATATATTCACACCAATTCGTGTCTTCATCCATGTACTTTGGATAACAATGTCCATCACATTCCACCATTATTTCTAACCCCATGCCCCCTCCCTTCCTCTCCCACCTCTCTGCCCTATCTAGAGTTTGTCTATTCCTCCCATGCTCCCCCTCCCTACCCCACTATGAATCAGCCTCCTTATATCAGAGAAAACATTCAGCATTTGTTTTTTTGGGATTGGCTAACCTCACTTAGCATTATCTTCTCTAACTCCATCCAAGTGTTGCTTTTGTGGATAATGAGGTATGGAAGGTCACCTGCTGCACCCTGTCCTTCTCTGCTTCTAGCTTTAGGACTGAGCAGGTCCCCTCATCTCTCAGATCCCGAGTTTCCTGGCCTATAAAACAGAGATCAGTAATAATGCCTGATGTTTGTTTGAGGATTGGAGGGGATGGTGATTGATCTTCAGGACGAGTCCTGGACTAAATATACATATAAAACCACTAGTAAGTGACTCCACTCAAGGGGTTTGTAAGTGGGAAAACTAATAAATCTTTCAGCAAGATAGCAAGGAGATTGATTATGTGGCAACTTTCAGGGGCTAGATCTCAAATTCATAATGGCCATCTGACTTTGTTTCAATATTGTGTTTTCTCTTTTTCCCATAGATGATCTTAGTAGCCATATTTTCAGAAACTGGATTTTTTGATTTTTGTGCTGTAAAGGTAGGTGTGATCTTACATTTAACAGATAAGTACTAACTAACTAACATATTTATTGTTTGGACATTGTACATTTAGTACATTAAAGTATTATTTAAAACAAATATTTTAAAATTTTATCCTCCTTTTCAAAATTGCTTCTGCAAGGCTGGATATAGTTGCCTGACTCTGAGCAATGCTTTCAGCTTCTCCATAAATAAATGAAGGAGATGAAGGAAAAGGGTACTCACGTTGAATGTTTGTATAACATTATTTAAATTGGCTGGTGAAAGCTACACATCAAAAATTATTTTGCATATTAGAGTCTCTAAATATTCCAAGCCATCAGCTTCTGATTGCTTTGCTTTTTGGTGAAATAATTTCAATGATTACTTTCTAAATATTGAACGTATACACATTCACTATTTTTAAATTAGGGAAAAACATGTTTGTCTTTTAAAAATCCCTTAAGGATCTTATTTATTTACTTATGTTTTGGTGCAGAGGATTGAATCCAGGGCCTCACACATACTAAACATTACCACTACCACTTACTCCACCCCCAACCCCTTAAAGGTCTTATTTAAAAAAACGCATATTATTGATGTTATTTTTTGATTGGCAGATCATAACTGTACATATTTTGGGGTACAATGTGATTTTGTGATGAATGGATACACAAAGTGGCAGGACAAAATCAAGCTAGTTAACATATCCATCACTTCATTTATCTTTTTTATGGTGAGACATTTGAAATCTACTCTCTTAGTTATTTTGAAATGTATACTACACTATTATTAATTAATTAATTATTGGCTGATTAACTATAGTCAATCTGCCTGTGTAGCAGATCTCAAAATGTATTCCTCTATCTTCAACTTTGTACCCTTTGATCAACATCTCCCCAACCCCCTCTCCCAGCCCTTCCATCTCTGGTAACTGTCATTCTACTGTCTACTTCTATATCAATTTTATTAGATTCCATATTTGAGATCATGTGGTCTTCATCTTTCTGTACCTGGCTTGTTTTACTTAATGTAATATCCTTCAGTTCCATCCATGTTGTTGAAAATTACAGGCTTTTCCCCTTTTTTGTGTATTAAGTAGTATTCCATAATGTATATATCGCATTGTCTTTATCCATTCATCTGTTGCTGGACACTTAGATTAATCCATATCTTGGCTGTTGTTAATAACTCTTCAGTAAACATACAGATATACATTCCTTTGGATATATGTCCAGTAGTGGGATAACTGGATCATACAGTTGATAGATATTAGGTTTTTGAGGACCCTCCACCCTGTTCTCTATAATGGCTGTACTGATTTACATCTCTACCAACAGTGTATGACTTTCCTTTTCTTTACATTTTCTCCAACACTTGTGATTTCTCATTGTAACCTTTATTTGCATTTTTAGCTGGAACTTTGGAGAGTTTCACCAGCAGATTCTGGCATGCAGGATTTGTACTAACTCTAGCATGCATGGTTGGCAAAAGATCTTGCAGGGCCCTACTAATGCAAAGGCTAGTGCTGTCTTGATGTTGCTTTTGTAACTGAAAAACTCTTATTAAAATAATTTATTCAACAAAACACTTTGAAAATTCTGAATAAAAGAACCATGCAGTGATTTTTGTGGTCTTTGTGTACCATGTTGTGTATACCAGGCAGATATCTGGCCTCTTCCTTCTAATACCTTGATAATAAAAGTATTCCTTATGTCTCCAAAGATCAGCAGCCGCTAGGGTCACATGGATCTCAAATGTAGCTGTTCAGGATATCTAATCAAAATTATAGATAACATGAAAGGGATTGAATGTTGACATTTTGTAACAAATTAACCATCATAAGGGCACAGTGAAGAGAGAGAATCAAAAAAAAAGAGAACGTAGGGCCTTGTGGATTTATATTGTCCAAGTACTGTAATGGCCACTACCATGCGATCTTAACAGATTTAGGATTCTACAGTATAAGTTCTAACCCACCATGCATGGATTATTTGGGTCCCTATTCCTTGGATTCACTTATGAAAAGTCACATCTATTCTACAAATGCACTGATTCTATCTTATTCCTTCCAACATGTGTGTGCACCCAGGCATACCGACTATCCCGAGGAAGGGTATGGACCATGATCATCATGCTGTGTCTCATTGCTGCCATCCTTTCTGCCTTCTTAGACAATGTCACCACGATGCTCCTCTTTACTCCTGTGACCATAAGGTATGCAGAGGACTTTTGCTGTGGGGACCATAGCCAGGCTCAGGGCAGGTATGTTTTGGCTGTACCACCTGACCCAAGGCTCCCTTCTCACATCTACAAAAAGGCAGGAGCCAGTGCCCACCCTTTCACTGAAGCACAACTCACTGCATTCCAGACCAGCCAGCGCTGGCTTTGTGTGACTTAAATGCACTTGACAAGCTGTAGTATTCCCATAGGTGGGTGACAGCAATGTGGTGGGGAGTTGGAAGATGTGGGCATTGCTTTTCAGGAGACTGGGCTGTTTATTGAGGACCCCAGACAGTTCTTGTCCATGCACTCCCATTATCATCTTCCACCTGGCTGGCAGCAGTTCACAATTGTGCTGGTATGAAAGCTCCTGTCCAGGGCTCCGAGGGGCACGTGCCTTGGGGAAGATGGAACAGTCATTGTCTGGTTCCTTGTCTGAAGGCTTGGAAGATAGCAGGACAGACTGTGTTCACCTGAGTTAGGACTTGGCCTAATGGGACTTTGCAGGCAATTTCAGGAAAGAGACATTCAGTCTAATTCAATTCCAACTCTTAATCCCATCTACTTCAATAATTTGACATATATTGAGTGCAATGATATGTTGCCCAGAATCTTCTGCAGCTAGACATTCAGTCCTGGCCCCTTTGTGAACCCTTTCCCAAAGTATAGACCTTTTTTTGTATCTACCCTGTATATTCTTTGTTTTAAAGATGGTTCAGCCTTTCTGGAAATTGTTTTGATCTTTGTTGCTCAGAAATTAGCTTTGTAATTTTTTTTAAATCAGGGACTTCATTTTCTAGTTTGAAACCCATGTCTTTCAAGATGTGTTTCACATATTGTTGGTCTTAAGATTCATTATTTATATTACAACGTTCTTCATATTTTAGAGGAGTTGATTGCTTTCTTCTGCCTTTGTCTGGACTGAGAAGTGCTCAGTCCCTAGAGTTCAACAGCGAGGTCCATTTAGATCAGGTGCCATCTCTGTGCTCTGTCTATGAATTATTTTCTTGTTAGAAGGAGATTCTGGTAGTTCCTCCACTGAGTGCAGCTGCTGACTTGGGTCTGATGCCCATATGTAGAGTCACTCTGGATCCTGGTAGCCAGGATCACTCCTTCTTCAGCTTCTATACAGCCTCCAGGCCAGTCGGCCCTCACATCAGTGGAGGGGAAGACTGTGTGGCTTTCTATGCTCTGAGCTGAGGGCAGAAGGTGGTTGGAAAACCTTCAAGTGCAGCAGGACCTGCCTCAAGGAGTGAGATCCAGAGCCCAGTTACTACATGGCAGAGGGAAAAGAGGATGAACAGGTGTGGAGGATGCTGTGATGTGCTCTTTGTATTTTCTTTGAGCAATGTTTCTCATCTCTATGCACAGCACTCACTTGAGGAGTTCTAGAATGCTGCTATGCAGGCCCACTCCCAAGTATTGGTCTGCTGCAGACCAGGCTGTAAAACTTTCAAGGATTATTTATTTATTATTTATTTATTTTGGCACTGGGGATTGAACCAGGGGCACTAAACCACTGAGCCACATCCCCAGCCCTATTTTGTATTTTATTTAGAGACAGGGTCTCACTGAGTTGCTTCAGGCCTCACTAAGTTGCTGAGACTGGCTTTGAACTCGAGATCCTTCTGTCTCAGCCTCCTGAGTGGCTGGAATTATAGGCATACATCACCACACCCAGCAACTTTCAAGGATTCTAAGACAATCTAGTGTAGACATGGTGGAGAACTTTCTTCTCTAAGAAAGAAGTCAGTAGTCAGTAGTTAAAGGGAAGGGCTGAGAGGAAACCTTGAGGTCTTAGCATCTGTGAAGGGGAGGCAGGTACAGGACTAGGTGAGCAGGCTTAGTGTGAGCACTGGTGATTTCTGCATTGACCCCTGCCCCTGACTCAGAGGGTTTTGGTGGCCAGTGCCCATCTGCCTGTGCCAGGCCCTGCCTTTCACTGGGAGCTTGCACACGGGGGACTGTGCTCCATCTAGACTTATGGGGGTGGAGAAGGGTTACATTATGACACTGATGGTTCAGAGGATGCTGGGTTAATTCAGAAGAAATATCATTTTCAGAGTCACTGCATCCCAAGGGTGTTATTGTAGTTGTCTCCCCCACTCCAACACTGCCCTCTCATAAATGTGTGTGCTTTCTAGGTTTAAGCCAGTACTTTAAATATATATGGGCTGCACATGGGTCCTTTATGATGTAAATAGTGGGACTAATTTCATTTTCCTCCATTTATGATAGATTATGTGAGGTGCTCAACCTTGATCCAAGGCAAGTCCTGATTGCAGAGGTGATCTTCACAAACATTGGAGGAGCTGCCACTGCCATCGGGGACCCACCAAATGTCATTATTGTTTCCAACCAAGAATTGAGGAAGATGGTATGTACCAGTATATTAGGGTTACTTTCAATAAATGCAGAACTAAACTCACTTAGCCCTCTGCCCAGTGTTTTAGAAACCTTTATTAACCTTTATTAGAAATCAAGATCCTCTGTATTACCTCTTTATAGTAAATGCTTTTAGATGTCTTGTGGGTGGGACGTAAGGAGACAGAGATGAATTGCCTTCATTCTTGATCTCCTAAGGTTTTGAAGAAATGATTGTATAACATAGTCATAATATGTTGTATTAATTACATCAATAGGAATGGAGGTTTAACTAGTATTAAGAACAAAATGGCCTGTCATCTTTTACAGGAGATATGTGATTTCCTTCTCAACTGAGGTAGATATATTTATTGAAGAACTTAAACTTTTTTTAAGGGTCAGAACGTGAAGGCCTTAGAAGTTCTTTGAAAACCCCTATAGATATTTTTTCCACATTTTTAATTGGTGCATTATAGTTGTACTAAATAGTTGGATTTGTTATTACATATTCATACATGCACACAATATAAGAATATAATTTGGTCAATATCATTCCCCATTATATTTCCCCTTCCCCTCCTCTCCTCCCACCCCATGACCCCTTTCCCCTACTCTGTTGATCTCTCTGATTTTCATGAGATCCTCCCCACTTTTCTTGTCCTTTTTCCTCTGTAGCTTCCACATATGAGAGAAGACATATGACTCCTGACCTTCTAAGTTCTACTTATTTACTTAATATAATGTTTTCAGGTTCCATCCATTTTCCTGAAAGTGACATAAATAAAAATTATAGCTAAATACAATTCTCTTTATAGCTAAATACAACTCTAATGTGTATGTATACCACATTACCTACATCTATTCATCTGTTGATGGACACCAGTTCCATAGTTGGGCTATTGTGAATTGTGTTGCTATAAATGTGGGTATGTATGTATCATTATAGTATGATGGCTTTAATTCTTAAGGATAAATACCAAAGAGTGGTATAGCTGGGTCATATGGTGTTCCATGCCTAGTCTTTTATATATATATATATATATATATATATATATATATAGTCAGCTGTATATATATATATATATATATATATATATATATATTTCTGACCTTCAGTTTTTATTTAAATATAGTAAACTTTTAATAGAATAAACAAAAAATCCTCTACACAGCAAATATTTTACATAAATGTAACATGCATGCCTATTTCACAATTAAGCAAAATGGACTTTTAGGCACAAGATTTAAAAAATCATGAAAGAATGATACATGAACGCAAGACAGAAATAACAGAGGCAACAGAAATATACATTACTTAACACCTCAGTTGGTCTTATCTTCCAACCTACTAATTAAGGCCTGAGTTTCAGGAATCCTATGTTCTTAACTGGAAATATCTAGTTTGGTTGTACCTAACATATATCCCCATAACAAATAATTATCTTTCAAAATAATCTAATAAATATATCATTCACACACATATGTACACACACACACACACACACACACACACACATTCTGTTGAACCAACCTCTCAAATAGGGAAGTAAGAATTTTGGAATTTTCACATAGAAAAAATAATTCTGCTACAGAAATACAACAATGAATGGCATTATTAGAAGTCTCTAGTTCATTTGTATTACTTTTCCCTAAATCACCTTTTTACTAAGGCCTGCTGCCATGGCTCCTCAGACACTCCAGACTTAATCTTTTCATCCTGCCTAAATGACCCACAGTAGAGATGCTTTATAGAGAAAAGGAGACTTAACAATTCAGTTATAGACTTCAGCTCGGGTATCGTAAGTCAGCTTAGTCCAAATGCCTGGAACAATTTCTTTATGTCAGTTCTCTTGGGTTTTACTGGTTAGTTTTCTCTGTTTCTTCCCCTACCAGCCTGTAAGCACCTGAACAGCCTGTGATGACAGTCCCTGATTTTAGGGAGATCACACCAATCAGAGTTCAAGCAGGAGAAAGGTCTGTTTGAACATACAGGGCACTTCACATGGGGTGAGGCAAGCAGAGGAAGAGTCCCTGAAGATGGTGCCTACAGAACCTCAGAAGTGGGGTCTGGAGTTGGGGAGAGGAGCAGGAGAGTTAGAGAAGACAGAGGCAGGAAGAAAAAAAATCCAGTTTGACTGGCAAGAGGATATTTGTGAGAAGTCATCTGTGAGAATGTGTTCTCAAACGAGAAAAGATTCCTTATTCTGGCGGGTAAAGTTGGGGGTGAGGGTGGTGCAGAAGCACTGAAGGCTTTGCACAGGGAACAAAACCCAGAGCCATGCTAGAGCATCACTACACAGTGCTGGGTGGGACAGATGACGGAGGAGAGAGCAGGAAGCTCAGAAAGCTTCACTCACCAAGCCCAATGCCACATGCAAGTATTTCCCATAGAGACAAGTGTCAATCCAACATGCCCCAAACCACACAGTTCTGTCTACATAAATCAAGGCTTTTGGAGAAAAAGTAGTGGAGAGGGGACTTAAATAGATATTTTTAGTTTAAGTTCTTAGAGCCTATCCCAGTTTGAACAAGTTAAGAGCAGTGAAGCAATTCTCATATCCAGTAACAATTCAAGTCTCCCAATCATGACCATCACCTTTCCTGAACTGTCATCACCAAGTACTTATAAAGCAATAATCATTTCACTACAGCTAAGTTCCTACCTGCCACTCAATCCACAGAGCCCTCATGAAAGGCTGAGACCCCACCACAAGATACTAGACACATGTATTGCCTATACTTGGGCAGAGTGGTGTGGGCATGCTGCTGGGTAACAGCACCTTGTCCCACCTTCAGCCCACTGGAGTCCTGGTGTGGATAAAACAGTTGACGTATAAGGTACAACTCTGACCCAAGCCCCCATCAGGGCCATCCTTTCTTCTCTAGGTCCAGACTGCATCCCTCCACTAGCTAGGGAGGGAGAGGTCATCTGAGTAGAGGAACTCAAGGAAGGAAAACCATTGTCTTGATGCTCACTGACTCAAAACAGATAGAAACTTCTTAGGACACAGTCTTTCAAACTACTAGTCTTTTGATCCTATAATTACTAATAAATATTTTCTTTGAACACTAAAATAAAAACCATTTATTTTAAAGAGAATAGGTATAACTTTAATATCTTAAAGAGTTGAAATTAAAACTTTATCATTAATTTTCACTTATTATTTTTTCATCATTAGAATTTTCTGGATTTTCCTTCTCTGAGGTATCAGTAAAATGCTTCCACATTTGGTATGATTTACTGTAGATGATGTTGTGTGTATGTATTCCTATGAAGTGCATCAGTATGTTTGTTTGTGTGTGTGTGTGTGCCATCTTCCTTAAATGTATTTAAACTGCTAAGAATTCATGGCTCTAAGGTATTGATGGCCACATTGAAGACCCCTCATGTTATAGAGATTCTGGGTATAACTTGGATGCTGTGGTGAAAGTCTGTAATCCTGGTTGCCCTGGGGAGCTTCCTGGAAGCACACCACCAGTCCTGAGTGTGAACTGAGTTGTCATGTGAACATGAACATATCATCTTGGAATATATCAGAAGGTAACAGAGCCTTGTCATCTATTCTAGGGACAACTATCAGCCAGGATGGGCCTGGGAATACACATGGGAAAGAACTATCTTCAGAAAGAGTATTTGTTTAATTTTTTATTCTACAATAATATGTATTTTGTACAAAATAGAAACGACAAACACACATGTACTCATGCATACACAAACAAAAGCTGTCATAATTCTGCCACTCAGAGACAAATTATCTTAGTATTTTGATGCAATTAATCTTCTAGAATACTTGCATGTGGATGTTTTGAATAAATAACATAGCTTCTGCTCTAGCCAAGATGGAGTAATAGGGACTGGATTTCCTTTCTTGCCTGGGACAACCAACCAACCAACCAAACCAATCAAACAAACAAATGAACAAAAATCCAAACCAAAACCAAACAGCATACCAGGAGCAATAGTAATTAAGACACTGAACACTGGACCAAAAATGGACAGCAATCCCCATGATATGGGACATGAGATTAACACTATGATTCCTCTGGCTCACTGCCTGAGAATTTTCAGGGTGTGTTGCGGAGAGGGAGGAACCACATGGAGCTCACTCAGCTCCCTGAGTTAATAAGATGGAACTGACAGTCTGGGGAGTCCAAGGCAGCTGGAATTTGCAAGACAAAGGACCATAGAGGACAGAGCTGCTTAGAGAGAGAACCACAGAGACCTTCAGAGAGTCTCCCTTGAGAATGCAGTAGTGTTCATTCCAGTCCATGTATGTGAGGAAACCACCTATCGTCAGGGGAAGCACAACCCAGAAGGATTAGAGGTAAGAGTCCTTGACATGACAAGGACAGGAATAGTCTCTATTCCTGCCAGGCAGGCTGGAACCTTGAAATTCATAGGGCACATTGTAGGCTACTCAGTAGGGTCTTGCCTCTGGAATTACTCCTTGTGGGGAGTGAAGATGGCTGGATATGGCTCTGATTCCACCTAATAAATCTTAAAATCAAGACCTGAAAGAATCAAGCTTTCTATATAGTTTAACAGACTCCAGAACAGACCTCAAAGATATTTGAAGGATACAAAAACATTCAACAATGTATAAAGCAAAATCACAATATGTGGCATATGATCAAGGATTACCAGGCATGTAAAGACGCAAGAAAATATGACGTATGATAAGAAGAATGTGAACCGTTGAAGTCAACCTTGAGTAGATACAGGTATGAGAATGTGTAAAAAGGACATTAAAACTAAAAATTATGATACATGCATTACAGATGTCCTTCAAGTAGAAACATTAAAGACATGTTTTAAAAAGCCAAAATCAAGCTTCTAGAGAGAAAACTTAAAATATCTGTAATAGAAATATACTTGTTGGGATTAATGGCAGCATAGCAGAGGAAAAGATTAGTGAACTTGAAGACACAGATCCAAAATGAAAAAGACTGTAAAGATAGTAATGAAAAAATGAAAAGTGTTCTTGGAAAACTTTAAGTACCTAACACATATATAGTTCTAATCTTTAAAGGATGGGGAAAACAAAAGAGGGAGAGGGAGAGGGAAAATGAGAGGAAGAGAGACAGGGAGAAAGACAGCACAAGCTAGCTCTGTGGTGTCTCTTGTAAGGGCACCAGCCTGTGGGCCCCAGCCTCATGAACTCATCTCAACCAAATCATCTCAGAAAGACTCTGTCTGCAAATAGCATCACACTGGGAATTAGGGCCTCAGCATAAGAATTTGACAGGGGAACACAATTCAGTCTAGAGCAAATTCGAACTGAATTATAGTAGAAACGGCACACATAAAAATTTGAAGTTTCTTTAAAGGAGGAGTCAGCAACTTTTACTTAAAAGGCCATATAGTTAATATTATAGGCATTTGGGCCATATGATGACTGTTGAAATTACTCAGTTCTGCCAATATGGCATGAGAGCAGCCACAGACAACGCATAGAAGAAGGGACGTGGCTGTATCCAGCCTGCAAATGGTGATTTAGTGGTCTCTGCTCTAATGCAATCTCTAAAGGGAAATTTATACTCTGAGACACTTAAATAAAAAAAGATGAGCCCAAACTGCCTGCACCAGCCTGCGTGGGACCCAGACTCTCAGTAGGCCTTGCCTGCCCCACCCCAGGTGGGGCAGACACCCATCAGGGCCTAGCCTCTGGAGCAGGACCGCCCCTTCCAACCAGCAGACTACTGAGGTAGGTCAAGCCCAGAGCCCAGATCCACCCACACTAACTGTGCAGGACCCAGTTCCAGTAGCATTCATTGAGGGATACCAGCAGATCTGGAAGCCCAACATCAAGGTGAGGTACAGACAATCTGCTGTACTACAAGAATATAGGGAAGAAACTGTAATATCTCAGATCCACGCTGCAAGAAAGGAAGACACACAGACAACGTGAAAAAACAAGGGAGGAAAGTGCCCCAAACAAAGCAGGATACTATAATTACAGAACCCATGGACAATGAAGTTGATGAAATATCAGAGAAGGAGTTCAGAAGGTTCATAATTAAAATGATCTGTGAATTAAAGAATAACCTAATGACCAAATACAGGCAAAAATTGATCACTCCAACAATGAGATAAGAGAGCAAATTCAGGTAGCAAAATATAACTTCAAGAGAGAGATAGAGACTCTGAAAATAAAAACAGTAAGAAATACTTGAAATGAAAGATACAATAAATCAAATAAAAAACTCAATAGAAAGCATAACCAGATCACTTGGAAGAAAGAATGTCAGATAATGAAGACAAAGTAAACAATCTGGAAAATAAAGTTGATCACACAGTGAAGAAATTAGAAATCATGAACAGAACATCCAAGAATTATGGGACAGCATCAAAAGACCAAATATAAGAGTTATTAGGATAAAGGAAGGCACAGAGTTTCAAACCAAAGGAATGCACAGTCTCTTCAATGAGATAATATCAGAAAATTGGAAAATTTTCATTTCATGAAGAATGAATTGGAAAACCAAATACAAGAGGTTTACAGGACACCAAATGTACAAAATTACAACAGATCTACACCAAGGCACATTATAATGAAAATACCTAGCATACAGAATGAGGATAGAATCTTAAAAGCTGCAATAAAGAGGAATCAGATCACATGTGGGGGAGCCCAATTCATATCTCAGCAGATTTTTCAACCCAGACCCTCAAAGTCAGGAGATCATGGAACAATATATACCAAGCTCTGAAAGAAAATGAATGCCAACCAAGAATCTTATATCCAGCAAAACTAAGCTTTAGATTTGATGAAACAAAAACCTTTCATGATAAACAAAAGTTAAAAGAATTTACAACTAGAAAGCCTGCACTACAGAACATCCTCAGCAAAATATTCCAAGAAGAGGAAATGAAAAACAATGATGAAAATCAGCAGAAGGAGGGATTACACTAAAGGAAAATTTAATCAGAAGAGAAACCAAGTCACATAAATATTAAAAATAAACAAAAATGGCTGAAAATACAAATCATGTCTCAATAATAACCCTGAATGTTAATGGCCTAAACTCACCAGTCAAAAGACATAGACTAGCAGATTGGGTCAAAATAACATACCCAACAATATGCTGCCTCTAAGAGACTTCAAACTAAAGTCAATCAAAAAGGATAAAGAAGGACACTACATACTGCTCAAGGGAACCATACACCAACAAGACTTAACAATCATAAATATATATGCCCCAAACAATGGAGCATCTACGTTCATCAAACAAACTCTTCTCAAGTTCGAGAGTCAAATAGACCACAACACAATAATTTTGGGTGACTTTAACACACCTCTTTCATCACTAGATAGATTTTCCAAACAAAAGCTGAACAAAGAAACTATAGAACTCAATAAAACAATCAATAACTTAGACCTAACTGACATATATAGAATATTTCATCCTTCAATGAGAGAATACACTTTCTTCTCAGCAGCACATGGATCCTTCTCTAAAATAGATCATATACTATGACACAAAGCAACTCTTAGCAAATATAAAAAAGTAGAGATACTACCCTGCATTCTATCAGATCATAATAGAATGAAATTAGAAATCAATGATAAAATAAGAAATAAAATCCACTCCAACACCTGGAGACTAAATAATGTGCTATTTAATGAACAATGGGTTGCAAAAGACATTAGGGAGGAGATTTAAAAATTTTTAAAGGTTAATGAGAACACAGATACAAAATATCAAAATCTCTGGGACACTATGAAAACAGTTCTAAGAGGAAAGTTCATTGCATGGAGTTCATTCCTTAAAATAAGAAAAAGTCAACAAATATATGACTTAACACTACATCTCAAAGCCCCAGAAAAAGAAGAACAAATCAACACCAAAAGCAGCAGAAGACAGGAAATAATTAAAATCAGTGCTGAAATCAATGAAATTGAAACAAAAGAAAAAATTGAAAAAATTATAGAACAAAAAGTTGGTTCTTTGAAAAAATAAATAAAACTGTCAGACCTTTAGCCATGCTAACAAAGAGAAGGAGAGAGAAAACTAAAATCACTAACATATAGACACTACCGAAATACAGAAAATAATTAGAAATTATTTTGAAAACTTGTACTCCATTCAAATAGAAAATATTGAAGTCATCAATAAATTTCTAGGGTCATATAATTTGCCCAAATTAAATCAGGATGATATACATAATTTAAACAGATCAATTTCAAGTGACAAAATAACAGACAGCATCAAAAGTCTACCAACCAAGAAAAGCCCAGGACTGGATGGATATACAGCCGAGTTCTACAAGACCTTTAAAGAAGAACTAATACAAATACTCCTTAATTTATTTCAGGAAATAGAAATAGAGGCAGCACTTTCAAACTCATTCTATGAGGCCAGTATCACCTGATTCTAAAACCAGGGAAAGACACATCAAAAAAAAAAAAAAAAAAAAGAAAACTTCAGACCAATATTTCTAATCAACATAGATGCAAAAATCCTCAATAAAATTCTGGCAAATCAAATACAAAAACATATAAAAAAGATCATACACCATGATCAAGTGGGATTCATCCCAGGGATGCAAGTTTGGTTCAACTTACGAAAACCAATAAGTGTAATTCATCACATCAGTAGATTTAAAGATAGGAATCATGTGATCATCTCAATAGATGCAGAAAAAGCATTTGACAAAATACAGTACTACTTTATGTTCAAAACACTAGAAAAATTAGGGATAACAGGAACATATCTCAACATCATAAAGGCTACCAATGCGAAGCCCCAGGCCAACTGCCGCAGTCTGGCTGGACACAAATAACCGGGGTCACGAGCCACTTGTAGGTTCAAACAGGAACTCCTTTATTGCCAGAACCCCACGGGAACTCTCCAGAACTCTATGGAAACTCCCAGAGAACCAACGGGAACTTGACAGGAACTCCGCGAGAACTCAAAAGTAGCAGGCACCCGAGGTAGCAGGAGCTGCCCCACTGCCGGACTGCAGAGGTCCACATATACAACTGAATACACAGCTTGTTTCAATTTAGCATCATCCAGTTACAGCAATCAGTCATTATGTTAATAATTATACACAGCTTAACTTAATTATCATCATCTAATGGCTCGCTGGCCTTACTTCTCAACTGCTCCTTCTGGCAAAATGCCATCCGGACCTGGCCGTGGCTCCCAACAGCCAACATCATTCTAAATGGAGAAAAATTGAAGGCGTTCCCTTTAAAAATCAGAACAAGACAGGGATGCCCTCTTTCACCACTTCTATTTAACATAGTTCTTGAAACACTGGCCAGAGGCAGTCCTTCGATCTCGGGCGTGGTGAGGCGACCCGTCACCTGGAGGGCACTCTCTGCCCTCTGTGCTTCGCGCGGACAGAGAACGAGGGGCGGCCAGGGCTTGATGGGCCCCTTCGGGGAGAAGGATGTGGGGAGGGCGGACACCTCGCTGCCAGGGGAGGATTATGAAGATGATGACCTAGTAAACTCTGATGAGGTTATGAAGAAACCATGTCCAGTACAGATTGTCCTTGCTCATGAAGATGACCATAACTTTGAGCTTGATGAAGATGCTTTGGAGCAGATACTGCTACAGGAGCACATACGAGATCTTAACATAGTTGTGGTATCTGTGGCAGGAGCTTTTCGTAAAGGGAAATCATTTCTGCTGGACTTCATGCTTGGATATATGTATAACAAGGATTCTCAAAGTTGGATTGGTGGAAACAATGAACCATTGACCGGCTTTACATGGCGAGGTGGTTGTGAAAGAGAAACAACAGGCATACAAGTTTAGAATGAAGTATTTGTGATTGACAGACCTAATGGAACAAAAGTGGCTGTGCTGCTAATGGATACCCAGGGTGCCTTTGATAGCCAGTCAACTATTAAAGACTGTGCAACCGTATTTGCTCTGAGCATTATGACCAGCTCTGTGCAGGTATATAATTTATCTCAGAATATTCAAGAAGATGATCTTCAACACTTACAATTATTTACAGAGTATGGAAGACTTGCAATGGAAGAAATCTATCAGAAACCATTTCAGACATTAATGTTTTTGATTTGAGATTGGAGTTATCCTTATGAACATTCATATGGTTTGGAAGGTGGAATACAATTCCTTGAAAAGAGATTGCAGGTAAAACAAAATCAACATGAAGAGTTACAGAATGTAAGGAAGCACATTCACAATTGTCTCTCAAATCTGGGTTGCTTCCTTTTGCCACATCCTGGTCTTAAAGTTGCAACTAATCCTAGTTTTGATGGGAGATTGAAAGATATTGATGAAGACTTTAAACGAGAGCTTCAAAATCTGGTTCCATTTGGTGGAAAAAGAGATAAGTGGATCTAAAGTCACTTGTAGAGATCTTGTAGAGTATTTTAAGGTAGGCAAACTCTTAAATTGAATGACTATCTAGGATAGAAATGTAGCCAACTTAGAACTCATCTGTATATATAAGAAGTTTCTTAACCTTTACTTTAAAACAACAACAACAACAAAAAAACCCATATTTGGGCCTCTGGGTGTATCGACATTTAAGTAAGAGATTGTAACAGACTACTTGTATCTTCTAGAAAATGATTTTGTTTGTTCACAGAATTATTCTACTTTTCCTCCGTCTGACATGGAGAGAAGAGCCATTTATTATACTGAAATACTGCTTTGTCATTTGGGAGTGATAATAGGGATTGGAAACATAATTCTGTATTCTGAATTCTTCAAAAAAGCATTCTCTCAGAATTCTGAGGACTCAAGAAGAGCAGCTGAAAGTATCTATTACTGATTTTTGAGTTCAAATGAATTTTCATTGGTTTTCCCTCTCCCTCAGTTATTCTTTAGTTTGCCTGCCAGGGCAAGATGCATTTGATAGGAAAAGACATACATAGACTGAAGGTGAAAGGTTGGGAAAAATCATATCACTCATATGGACTTCGGAAACAAGCAGGAGTGTCCATACTCATATCAAATAAAATAGATTTCAAGCCAAAGTTAATCAAAAGGGATAAAGAGGGACACTACATACTGCTCAAGGGAACCATACACCAACAAGACATAACAATCATAAATATATATGCCCCAAACAACGGTGCAGCTATGTTCATCAAGCAAACTCTTCTCAAGTTCAAGAGTCTAATAGACCACCCTACAATAATCATGGGAGACTTCAACACACCTCTCTCACCACTGGACAGATCTTCCAAACAAAAGCTGAATAAGGAAACTATAGAACTCAATAACACAATTAACAACCTAGACTTAATTGACATATATAGAATATACCACCCAACATCAAGCAGTTACACTTTTTTCTCAGCAGCACATGGATCCTTCTCAAAAATAGATCATATATTATGTCACAGGGCAACTCTTAGACAATATAAAGGAGTAGAGATAATACCATGCATCTTATCCGATCATAATGGAATGAAACTGAAAATCAACGATAAAAGAAGGAAGGAAAAATCATGCATCACTTGGAGAATGAACAATAGGTTACTGAATGATCAATGGGTTATAGAAGACATCAAGGAGGAAATTAAAAAATTCTTAGAGATAAATGAAAACACAGACACAACATATTGGAATCTATGGGACACATTGAAAGCAGTTCTAAGAGGAAAATTCATTTCTTGGAGTTCATTCCTTAACAAAAGAAAAAACCAACAAATAAATGATCTCATACTTCATCTCAAAATCTTAGAAAAAGAAGAGCAAAACAACAGCAAAAGAAGTAGAAGGCAAGAAATAATTAAAATCAGAGCTGAAATTAATGAAATCGAAACAAAAGAAACAATTGAAAAAATTGACAAAACTAAAAGTTGGTTCTTTGAAAAAATAAATAAAATCGACAGACCCTTAGCCATGCTAACGAAGAGAAGAAGAGAGAGAACTCAAATTACTAGCATACAGGATGAAAAAGGCAACATCACAACAGACACTTCAGAAATACAGAAGATAACCAGAAATTATTTTGAATCCTTATACTCCAATAAAATAGAAGATAGTGAAGGCATCGATACATTTCTTAAGTCATATGATCTGCCCAGATTGAGTCAGGAGGATATAGACAACCTAAACAGACCGATATCAATTGAGGAAATAGAAGAAACCATCAAAAGACTACCAACTAAGAAAAGTACAGAACCGGATGGGTATACAGCAGAGTTTTACAAAACCTTTAAAGAGGAACTAATACCAATACTTTTCAAGCTATTTCAGGAAATAGAAAAAGAGGGAGAACTTCCAAATTCATTCTACGAGGCCAACATCACCCTGATTCCTAAACCAGACAAAGACACTTCAAAGAAAGAAAACTACAGACCAATATCTCTAATGAACCTAGATGCAAAAATCCTCAATAAAATTCTGGCGAATCGGATTCAAAAACATATCAAAAAAATTGTGCACCATGATCAAGTAGGATTCATCCCTGGGATGCAAGGCTGGTTCAATATACGGAAATCAATAAATGTTATTCACCACATCAATAGACTGAAAAATAAGAACCATATGATCATCTCAATAGATGCGGAAAAAGCATTTGACAAAGTACAGCATCCCTTTCTGTTCAAAACTCTAGAAAAACTAGGGATAACAGGAACATACCTCAACATTGTAAAAGCAATCTATGCTAAGCCTCAGGCTAGCATCATTCTGAATGGAGAGAAATTGAAGGCATTCCCTCTAAAATCTGGAACAAGACAGGGATGCCCTCTCTCACCACTTCTGTTCAACATAGTTCTTGAAACACTGGCCAGAGCAATTAGACAGACAAAAGAAATTAAAGGCATAAAAATAGGAAAAGAAGAACTTAAATTATCACTATTTGCAGATGACATGATTCTATACCTAGCAGACCCAAAAGGGTCTACAAAGAAACTATTAGAGCTAATAAATGAATTCAGCAAAGTGGCAGGATATAAAATAAACACGCATAAATCAAAGGCATTCCTGTATATCAGCGACAAATCCTCTGAAATGGAAATGAGGACAACCACTCCATTCACAATATCCTCAAAAAAAAATAAAATACTTGGGAATCAACCTAACAAAAGAGGTGAAAGACTTATACAATGAAAACTACAGATCCCTAAAGAGAGAAATAGAAGAAGATCTTAGAAGATGGAAAAATATACCCTGTTCATGGATAGGCAGAACTAACATCATCAAAATGGCGATAGTACCAAAAGTTCTCTATAGGTTTAATGCAATGCCAATCAAAATCCCAACAGCATTTCTTGTAGAAATAGAGAAAGCAATCATGAAATTCATATGGAAAAACAAAAGACCCAGAATAGCAAAAGCAATTCTAAGCAGGAAGTGTGAATCTGGAGGTATAGAGATACCAGAGTTCAAACTGTACTACAAAGCAATAGTAACAAAAACAGCATGGTACTGGTACCAAAACAGGCAGGTGGACCAATGGTACAGAATAGAGGACACAGAGACTAATCCACAAAGTTCCAACTATCTTATATTTGATAAAGGGGCTAAAAACATGCAATGGAGGAAGGATAGCATCTTCAACAAATGGTGCTGGGAAAACTGGAAATCCATATGCATCAAAATGAAACTGAATCCCTTTCTCTCGCCATGCACAAAAGTTAACTCAAAATGGATCAAGGAGCTTGATATCAAATCAGAGACACGGCGTTTGATAGAAGAAAAAGTTGGCTACGATCTACATACTGTGGGGTCAGGCTCCAAATTCCTCAATAGGACACCCATAGCACAAGAGTTAATAACTAGAATCAACAAATGGGACTTACTCAAACTAAAAAGGTTTTTCTCAGCAAAAGAAACAATAAGAGAGGTAGATAGGGATCCTACATCCTGGGAACAAATCTTTACTCCTCACACTTCAGATAGAGCCCTAATATCCAGAGTATACAAAGAACTCAAAAAATTAGACAATAAGATAACAAATAACCCAATCAACAAATGGGCCAAGGACCTGAATAGACACTTCTCAGAGGAGGACATACAATCAATCAACAAGTACATGAAAAAATGCTCAGCATCTCTAGCAGTCAGAGAAATGCAAATCAAAACCACCCTAAGATACCATCTCACTCCAGTAAGATTGGCAGCCACTATGAAGTCAAACAACAACAAGTGCTGACGAGGATGTGGGGAAAAGGGTACATTTGTTCATTCTTGGCGGGACTGCAAATTGGTGCAGCCAATTTGGAAAGCAGTATGGAGATTTCTTGGAAAGCTGGGAATGGAACCACCATTTGACCCAGGTATTCCCCTTCTCGGTCTATTCCCTAAGACCTAAAAAGAGCATGCTACAGGGACACTGCTAAATCGATGTTTATAGTAGCACAATTCACAATAGCAAGACTGTGGAACCAACCTAGATGCCCTTCAATAGACAAATGGATAAAAAAATGTGGCATTTATACACAATGGAGTATTACTCTGCATTAAAAAATGACAAAATCATAGAATTTGGAGGGAAATGGATGGCATTAGAGCAGACTATGCTAAGTCAAGCTAGCCAATCCCTAAAAAACAAATGCCAAATGTCTTCTTTGATATAAGGAGAGTAACTAAGAACAGAGTAGGGACGAAGAGCTTGAGAAGAAGATTAACATTAAACAGGGATGAGAGGTGGGAGGGAAAGGGAGAGAGAAGGGAAATTGCATGGAAATGGAAGGAGACCCTCAGGGTTATACAAAATTACATACAAGAAGAAGTGAGGGGTAAGGGAAAAATAATACAGGGGGAGAAATGAATTACAGTAGAGGGGGTAGAGAGAGAAGAGGGGAGGGGAGGGGAGGGGGGATAGTAGAGGATAGGAAAGGCAGCAGAATACAACAGACATGAGTATGTCAATATGTAAATCAGTGGAAGTGTAACTGATGTGATTCTGCAATCTGTATACGGGGTAGAATTGGGAGTTCATAACCCATTTGAATCAAAGTGTGAAATATGATATATCAAGAACTATGTAATGTTTTGAACAACCAACAATAAAAATAAAAAAAAAAGAAACACTGGCCAGAGCAATCAGACGGATGAAGGAAATTAAAGGGATACACATAGGAAAAGAATAACTCAAATTGGCACTATTTGCTAATGATATGATTCTATACCTATAAGATCCTAAAGGTTCCATCAGAAAATTTCTAGAACTAGAAAATGAATTAAGCAAAGTAGCAGGATATAAAATCAACACCCATTAATCAAAGGCATTTCTGTATATCAATGATAAATCCTCAGAAATGGAAACAGGAAAACTACCCCATTTTCAATAGCCTAAAAAAAATGAAATACTTGGGAATCAACAAAAGAGGTGAAAGATCTATATAATGAAAATTACAGAACCCTAAAGAAAGAAGTCAAAGAAGACCTTAGAAGATGGAAAGATCTACCTTGCTCTTGGATAGGCATAATTAATATTATAAAAAATGATCATACTTCCTAAAGCACTATATAGATTTAATGCAATTCTTATCAAAATTCCAATGACATTCCTCATAGAAATAGAAAAAGCAATCATGAAATTCATCTGGAAAAATAAGAGACTCAGAATAGCCAAAGCAATCCTTAGCAGGAAGAGGGAAGCAGGTGGCATCACAATATCAGACCTTAAACTACTACAGAGGAACAGTAACAAAAATAGCATGGTATTGGCATCAAAACAGACTGGTAGACCAATGGTACAGAATAGAGGACACAGAGACTAACCCATGAAATTACAATTATCTTATGTTTGACAAAGGTGCCAAAACATGCACTGGAGAAAAGATAGTCTCTTCAACAAATGGTGCTGGGAAAACTGGAAATCCATATGCAACAAAATGAAATTAAACCCCTATCTCTCACCATGCACAAAGCTGAACTCAAAATGGATCAAGGACTTAGGAATAAAACCAGAGACCCTGCGTCTATTAGAAGAAAAAGTAGGCCCTAATCTCTATCATGTGGGATTAGGCCCCAACTTTCTTAATAAGACTCCTGTGGTGCAAGAATTAAGATCAAGAATTGTGGGGCCGAAAACTAAGTTGGCGCCTGGCTAAATGCCAATAGGAGGACACTGAAGTTGTTTTGAAACCTCCCTGATTGGCTTACTTCTCTTCCATGCTTGTGCACAGCTCGTGCTCTTCATTGGAAATTATGGTATGGGTATACATGTGAATTTCTCCTGTTGACTTGACCTTTATGTTGATTGGTTCCCGCTTTTCCATGTTTTAAAATGATTGGCTTTTACTCCTTATGTAAGTTGTGTGTGCTTCCTCAATAAATGAGATACTGCTTTGACTCGTCTCCCTGGCGCATCTGATTGTCCTCTGGTGGGGAGGGCTGGGTGGGCGGCTGGCCGACCCTCACCTTTCTTGATCTGTCCAGGTTGGGGCATGCTCTCCTAAGCCTCTCTGCAGGACAGAGTGGATAGAAGAAGCTAAAAACCCCAACAAAGAATCAATAAATGGGATGGACTCAAACTAAAAATCTTTCTTTTCAGCAAAAGAAATAATATGTGAGGTGAATAGAGAGCCTACATCTTGTGAACAAATCTTTACCCCTTACACATCAGATAGAGCACTAATCTCTAGGGTATATAAAGAACTCAAAAAGCTAAGCACCAAAAAACCCCCCAAATAACCCAATCAATAAATGGGTCAAGGACCTGAACAGATACTTCTCAGAAGAATATATACAATTAATCAACAAATATATGAAAAAATGTTCATCATCACTGACAATAACAGAAATGCAAATCAAAACCACTCTAGGATTTCATCTCACTTCAGTTAGAATGGAGACTATTATGAAGACAAACAACAATAAGTTTTGGTGAGGATGCAGGGAAAAACACTGATACACTGTTGATAGGACTGCAAATTGGTGCAGCCAATATGGAAAGCAGTATGGAGATTCCTTGGAAAGCTGGGAATGGAACCACCATTTGATCCAGCTATTCCTCTCCTTGGTCTATACCCAAAGGACTTAAAAACAGCATACTACAGGGACACAGCCACATCAATGTTTATAGCAGCACAATTCACAATAGCTAAACTGTGGAACCAACCTAGATGCCCTTCAATAGATGAATGGATAAAAAGTATGTGGCCTATATACACAATGGAATATTACTCAGCAAGAGAATAGAATAAAGTCATGGCATTTGCAGGTAAATGGATGGATTAGAGAAGATAATTCTAAGTGAATTTAGCCAATCCCAAAAAACCAAATGCTGAATATTTTCTTTGATATAGGGAGACTGATTCATAGTGGGTTAGGGAGAGGCACATGGGAGGAATAGACAAACTCTAGATAGGGCAGAGGGGTTGGAGGGGAAGGTCAGGGTCATAGGGTTATAAATGATGGTGAATGTGATGATCATTATTATCCAACATACATGTATGAAGACACCAATTGATGTGAATATACTTTGTATACAACCAGAAATATGAAAATCTGTGCTCTATATGTGTAATAAGAATTGTAATGCATTCCACTGTCATATATAAATAATAAAAAAGGAATAAACCGAGCCGGGTTTGTGGCTCAGTAGCAGAGTGCTCGCTTACCATGTGTGAGGCACTGTGTTCGATCTTCAGCACCACATTAAAATAAAGATATTGTGTCCACATATAACTAAAAAATAAATATTTTTTTTTAAAAAGAAGAGTCTCAAATTCATGACTTCAGAAAATTGTGTCCTTTAGCTGCTTCTGGTAGTGCTTTCCTCCAATCCACTGTGTGACAACTTTCAGTGTCACTCTGCTGGCTCTGCTTCTTTGGCCATTTCTTAGTCTCCTGAATGAGCATTTTATTCCCATACCACTCTTCAGTACCTATGGCCTCTGGACTCTTATTTGATGTTTTCCCCTCCTGGGCCAGTTCATTACTTCTGTGGCTTGCTGTTTCCTGTATGCTGGGCTCACCCACCTTCACTCTTCCAGAAGTCCTCTTACCTCCTTCAGATCCATGGGTGTCAGGACCCCTCTGCCACATGCACTGTTGGTTCCTTGCACACAGTAGGATCACACCAATCTCTCCTGTCTGTCACCATATTCATTCCTATAGTATGTATGTTCTCTCCTTACTGTGTTCTCCAGCCCTGAGAACTCCTCTGTCCTGGGCATCCAGACTGGATTCTGTTTTCAAAATGCACTGTGTGTAGTTTACTAACACACTCAGTAGATTCAGCTTAACAATTCATAAGCTTTTCACTTAGAAGAGTTTGCACTGAGTTTTTACCTTGGAATAATTCAAGAAACCACTTTGGCTTGAACCATCCCTTACGACCCAGTGGACTCTTGACAAGTCACAGAGCTAACCGGATAGCATAGTGCCTAGGAAACAGTATTGTTTGACTGGGAATCCTTTAACTACATCCTCATAATTTTATATAGCTTATAAAGCAAGGCATATTCTACTCTGTTTTCCATGGGGTCCTCTATTGGTTGTTTCACATGCTTCAATATTTAACCACTAATCCATTAAATGAGGGTTTGTGGAAAACTGCAAAGAAAATGGCTGAGTGGAGCCCCAAACAAAACCATACAGAATAATGTAGAAGCAGAAGCAGTACCATGCAAGAAGAAAGGGCTGCAGTTAAGCACCATATTGATGTAGTGTGACAGGGGACGGTTTTGTTACTGGGAACATTAAAGAGAAGTGTCTAGGAAATTATAGACATCTGCAGTAGCAGCAGGGGGGCCCAGATACATGCACCTTATAAGCTTAGTGAAAACATTTGCATCCCATTGTACATTGCTTTTGCTTGTATTACTTCTTAAAAATATAAGTTTGAATTTTTTTTTCTATTTTGTATTGCTTGATAAATTCACCCATTCCACAACTCTAGTAGCAATCAAATACCTCCACTCAGTGCTGTGTAATTTTGCTGTGGATGTATTCCTTGGACCACTTTAGTCCTTGGGTTTTGTTTTTTTTTTTCATTTATCTACCCAGTTTTTCTTTAAATGCCCCACCATTTCTAAAGCAGCAAAACTTCATAGTTATCATATTCCAAACAGACCCAGAATTACAAGGGCTACAAAGATCTATGTTTTCCTGGGCCATTTCCATGAAACAGTATTAACAATTACATTTCATGACCCAGTTGGGCATAAAGATAACTATCTTAATATTGTGTTTTAAATAATTTTCTCTGACCCAAAAGTTCATTTTTTTTTACTTCTGATTTTAGAGGAAATTAGAACATTTTCATGAGTACCTTAAAGTATTATTTTTCAAGCAGATATCTGGAGTATGAATGCTGTAGATAAACACAAAGTTCAAGGTCATGGTCAACATCTGACCATGGTGCATACCCCACAGGCAGGCAGAGGAAGCAAGCAGAGGGCACTTGCCTAGGACCCCTGTGACTGGTCCTCATGCTCTGGGCAGCCTCTGATGCTGACCAGGGAGGAAAGACTGTGCTTTCCAGCCCTGAGGACTCTCTCCTTCAAATCAATGGCAAGAACTTTAGTGAAATGCTTTAAAAACCCAATGTACCTTTAAAATAGTGAATGCTGTTAGTCACATTGTTTAATGTTTACTCACATTCAGTCTTTTTACACCTGAAACTGGAAGCCAAGGTTGGAATTAGATATGTTAGCTTGTTTTCGTTTCCTCCTAAGATGGCTTTTTATACATGTAAGAATTATTAGTTCAACATGAAAGAAAAAAACCTTGACTGTTTCAAACTCATGGTGAGGCATCTGTATTTCTCCTTGGTTTTTGTACTGGGCTTCAGGACCCTCTACCTAAGGTCCCCAGAGGTCCTGATGTTCCCTACAATCTCTCGTCTTGACCCTCCATGGATCCTGATGTGGGGAGCTGCCACCAGTGCAGAGAAAAGGGCATTTCCACCCATTTCCCCTTTTATCTTTCCAGGGCCTGGACTTCGCCAGATTCACGGCACACATGTTTGTTGGGATTTGCCTTGTTCTTCTGGTCTCATTCCCACTCCTCAGACTCCTGTACTGGAACAAAAAGCTTTATAACAAGGAACCCAGTGAGATTGTTGGTAGGTGTAAGCCTCAGAGTTCATATGATTATTTTTCCCAGGGGAAATTCTTACAAAGAGGTCAGAGCTGCCATCCCATGTAAAACATGAGGGAAGTGTCTCTTGTTGGGACCCTGTGTGCTCAAGATCAGAGACTGTGCATATCTGCCTCCCTTCTGTGCTCCCTTCTCCTGCGCAAAACCTCTCTCAGCTAAATCACTTCAGAATTCCTGTTTAATTCCACAGTTAGAAAACAAAAGTGCTACCTGAACATCGATGATGGGCTGAGCAGAATAGGGCCAGTAGAGCTTTGGATTTGATGGGTTGGAAAGTAGGTAGGCTCTGAGTGTGCATGGATGGGGTTGAGGCTGCTTTTGGAGGACACACCTGCATAAGAGAGCGCAGGGGACCCAGAAGCCCAGCATCACCAATGCAACGCTGGCTCCCAGTCTCTGCTTCTCCAAATACAAAGACATGGATGAAACTCCCAGCCTGCATCCATGGGCTGCCTCCAGAGTGAAACCATGTAGACATGCAAGCTTTTCAAAGCTGATTAGTTGCTTCAGAAAGTACCCTTCACTGTGATGACTTTAAAGAGCTGCTGGAATGTCTCTGACGTTTATGGACGGGTTTTTAATGATACCTTTCATCTGATGAGGTTCAGAGCATTAGATGAAACCCAGGCCCCATCTGAACTTATGCTGAAGCCATTCCACAGCCCCGTCTCTCCTGTCCTATCCCAACGTGGAGTTTCGTGTTCAAAGTTTCGGGAAGGCTCGTTCATTGCTTTCTCTTCCTCCTATTCTTCCCCATCTTTTTATGTTATCAAAACCTCATAGGAGGTTTGATGAGGTGTGAGGCTTTTCAGAGGGAAAGCATGGATCCACTTCTCTGAAGAAGCCTTTGAATTACACCCAAGTTCATTTTAGTTTAGAAAGCTGTGGTGCATCTTTGTAAGGCTGAAACTCAAAACCGAGCGCTGGCTGATGTTGTCTCAGTGCTCCTGTTCTCCCTGGGTCTCTCTATGGAGTCTTGGCAGCCTTTCTTTATAGTCTGTTTCTCTGACAAACGTCTCTGTTTTCTCAGCAGTGCAGCAGGTCTGCCACACGGTAGGTGATCAGCACTTGTGTACCAAATAGAGGGGGCGTAAAAGGTAGCGTTTTCTTTATTGGTTGAGTTCACAGTGATTGTACTGTTGTGTCTTGCCTCCACCTGGAGTAGGCTGTCAGGTGCTCCAGCCCCTGCTTAAAAGGCTTTGGTCTTTTAATTGAATTCTTGTGACGTATATTGTATGGTGCATTGCACATAATGTAGTTTGGATCTGGAATTATCCACTGAGGTCCCTGTGTTGAAGACATGGTCCCTAGGGAGGCACTATTGGGACTTAGTGGAACCTTTAGGAGGTGGGACTAGCTGGAGGGAGTTAGGTCCCTGGGGACATGCCCTTGAAGTGGATGTTGGGATCTGCACATCTTCCTCTATCTATCTGCTTCCTGGCTGCCATGAGGTGAGCAGCTTCCTCTACCATACACTCCTGCTGTGATGTGCTGCTTCACTCTGTACCCCAAAGCAGTGCCAATTGACTATAGACTGAAACCTCTCAAACTTTGAGTCAAAATAAACCTTTTCTCCTTTTAAGTTATTAATCTCAGCTGTTTTGTTTTAGTGACAGAAAATTGACAGAGTGGTGAATGAAAACAGTGGCTTTTTCTTATTCTCTTAGTGATTATTTTGAGAATTTTGTATAGAATTTTAAATTGTAAAATAGAGGTAAGCTTTCATGAAGTTCTTTCATATCTTAGACAATGAATCATCTCTCTTTACTCTTCTCTCTCAGAAGCTTCTGAATTCAGTTTTGGATGAAAATTCTGCTCATCCTATTGATGTCAGCGTTTCATCAGGCTTCTTCTCCCCTTCCTGGGTAACAGACTTGAGCTCAGTGAGGGACTGGTTGGGAGTGAGGGCTTTTCCCAACTCCTGACTCTTCCCAAATGTCCTGCTGGCCCTAAAAGCCACTGCCCGAGAACAACCCTTGTGCTTCTGATTTTCACTAGACCTGTTTCTGAAGTCAGTCAAAGAGTGGGCACTTGGCTTTGTTAATTTTCTGTTACTGTTACTGAATACTACAGACTGGATAAGCTCTAAGGCATAGAGTTGTTGTTAACTTATTGTCCAGGAGGCTGGGAAGTCTGAAGCACAACCTGACATCTGGTGAAGGCCTTCTCGCTGTCATCACATGGCAGAGGGCATCACCTGGTGCACGAATTTTGGAGGAGACAAACCACATTCAAATCAGAACAGCAATGTATAGGTTTTGGCTAAAAGTGAGACCTGCAAGAAGAGGTTAGGGTTGCTGGGCATTAGATTTGATGTGTCTGTTCAAGATAGGAATTTATTTGTCACCAGAGAGTTGAAATTGCTCTACTTCACTTCCATGGTCATTTTAAAAAGTCAGCTTTGTCACCTGGTTTCATTATAGTAACTAATGTGCTGAGAAGCTTCTGTTTTGGGCTGAGCCTGGGAAACCTGAACATGGTGAGTGTGTTGTTGTGAGCACTGACATCCCAGGTTGTGGGAAACTCAATTTTGCCTTACTTTCTCTGCAGAACTGAAGCACGAGATTCACGTGTGGCGCCTGACAGCGCAGCGCATCAGCCCAGCCAGCCGTGAGGAGACAGCCGTGCGTGGCCTGCTGCTGCGGAAGGTGCTGGCACTGGAGCACCTGCTGGCCCGAAGGCTGCACACCTTCAATAGGTATCAAATTGGGTCCTGCTCAGATTTACAGAAGCAGTTCTTGTGTTTAATGGTGGGGTTGTATAAGCAACATACTCCGCTACCATCCAAACAGTGTCCAAATGTCACATAAAATGCAAATCAAGTGAATTAAAATTGTTACTCCAAACATTTGTAACATTATAAACTGGTGACACTAACTGAGCCAATATGCAACTTTTAGGCTAAGCCTTTTATGGTGCACAACTTTATCTAATTCCCACCTAGCTCTGTGGGGTTATTGTTAGCTCAGTTTAGGGATGAAATAAGCAGAGGCTCAGAGAGTTTGGGCAACTTACCTATGGTTATGTAACTCAGAAAGAGTGACACTGGGAATTGAATTTACACTCTCAGCCACATTTTATAATTTCCCCACATTTTAATTTTTGTATGATAAGAATCAAAACCAATTAATGTAACAAACTAATCTTACAACAGATTCTCTCAGCAGTTGATTTTCAAGCACTTCAAAGAATACAAATATCCTAATCAATTCATTTCTTGGTATTTCTTAGGATTATTTATTTATATTTTTATTTTTAGTGCATTATAATTATACATAATAGTGGGGTTCATCTTGACATATTCATAAATGCATATAACATAGTTTTCTCCATTTCAATCCCCAGAATTATCCTTCCTCTCTTCTTTATTCTGTTGGTCTTCCTTCTATTTATGTTTTAATTGGTGCATTATAATTATATATAAAATTGCAATGCATGGTGATATATTCATATGTATGCATGACATATTTTGATCAACTTTATTCTGCTTTGAAATGATCAAACCCCCACCACTCAATACTTTCTGTCAGCCAACGAAGAGGCAGAGCTCAGCCTATAAACTACCCTAACAAGTTGGGCTGGTTTGGGTCAGAGCTCAGAACAAATAAATAGTATAATAATTGTGTCATATACACTCCTCATATTCAAAATTATGGAAAGAAATGTCTTCATTTTAAAAGTCTCAGCAAGAAGAAAACTGAATTTTAAAATATATTGTGATTGCATTAGCTGCTGTAGATAGTAATTTTTTAAATATATATTTCAATTGTTGACATTTATTTATTTATTTATATGTGGTGCTGAGAATTGAACCCAGTGCCTCCCATATGTTAGGCAAGCACTCTACCACTGAGCTACAACCCCAGCCCTGTATGTAGTAATTTCCAGTGTCTTCCCTCATGTGTTTTTTCAGAGTTCTAATTTTATACTTTTTTTGGTCAATTAATTGGATCCTTCCTCAATAACTTATTCTTTTTCATCTTCACTCCCTTTCATTCTCCTCTATCCTTCTTTCTTATCTCATTTTATCTTCTGTCTCTCTTCCCTACCCACCCCCTTTTTTCTATTTTCTATTTCCTTTATCTTTTTTTTGCCTGCTTCCAACATAACTTACTATAAAGGATGCTATCATTGATGCTTAACCTTCTAGCCTATTCTTTATTATTTCTCATTCACTTTTCTCATTGATTAGTAGAGTTGTGGAGATGATTAGTAATAAGTTTTCAAATATATGCTATTAAGTTATCATTATGACTGGCTGTTGCTTTATCCTCTTGAAGTAGTACTGGGTGTTGAACTTAGCACCTTGATTATGCCAATTGGATGTTTTGAAAATAATATAAACTCCCAGCTCAGGGTAGATTGTAAAGAAGTAACTGCTCACTAAAAGACACTTACATAATAGAAAAAGAGGAATCTATGACAATGGATGTACACACAAAATTTTTTTGAAAACACAAAGAAATAAACCCATAAGATGTCTCCAAAAATTTTTAATCCCCCAAGCTACAGATTGAAATGGATGAAATCTTGAACAAAGCATTCAAAAAATTGATTATTAAAATGATTAATGATTTTAAACAAGATCTAAGGAATGAATTAAGGAAGAAAATATAGGCCATGAAAAAGTATTTTAATAAAGAGATAGAGGTCCTGAGAAAGAAGCAAACAAAAGTCCTGGAAATGAAAGATTCAATAAATCAAATGAAAAATTCAGTTGAAAAAATTTCTAGATTAGATTAGACCAAAATAAAGCAGAATTTCAGAGCTTGAAGGCAAGATGGTCAGCCTTGAACATTTAGACAATATTAAAGAAAAAAAAAGGAGAAGATGGTGGCGAAGGGAGTGCATCACCCCCGTGTACCGCGTCACTGTTCGAGAGAATGATGAGTTAGATCAGCTAAAAACTATCTTGTTAGGAATTTCTAGCAAAACTGGGGTGCTCCAAAACCTAGTGGAAGGATTTTCATCGCACGAGGATCAGCTACAGGGGCTCAAATGCAAGCGATTTGTCCGCACAGAGGGTCACGCTGCTTATTCAGCAAATTGCCCCGCGGCTAGAATCTGCGGCACGCGCTGGGAAGCAAGAGATAGCAACGCAAAGATACAGCGCTGTGGATTCTGTGGGCTCCTGCCAGCTGTGCAATCACTGTACACAGTGCTGAATTCTGGGTTTGAGACGGGGGAAGGAAGCGGTCCAGTTCAGTTCTCCACACCGGTCAGACCACAGAGGAGGCCAGCGGCCACCATCCCTGTTCTCGACTGATCGCAGCTCAGTCAACTATAGAACAGGTAATTTCAGGCTGCCATTCGCCTGCGTCTCGCAGACAAAGTACTCAGGCTCAGTACTAAAGAACCCGCGGAAACTGCCTCTTGGAGCCTGCTCCTATCAGAACATACACCAAGCCCGGAGCGGCCGAATTCTGGCTCCTGGAACTGCTCTGGCCCAGGGCTAAAGAACCCACGGAAACTGCTTCTTGGTCCAGATCCTGCTGAATACTGTGGAAGCCAGAGGGGCAGAGCAGAGACGCCACCCGCGCCCGGAACAGCCCCAGCGACCTGCCGGCGTGGTATCACTTCACCCCAACTGCAGTAGGGGCCGAGCAGAGCTGCCGCCCGAGCCCACAAGGTAGGCAGACCTGCGACCGACTGGCGGAACAGGCCCAGCGGCCTGCTGGCGTGGTAGACACATCACACCAATTGGAGTAGGGGCAGAGCAGAGCCGCCACCCGCGCCCGGAACAGGCCTAGCAACCCGCCGGCATGGTATCACTTCACCCCAACTGCAGTAGGGGCCGAGCAGAGCCGCCACCCGAGCCCACAAGGTAGGCAGACCTGTGACCAACCGGCAGAACAGGCCCAACGACCCGCGGGCGTGGTAGTCATGTCACCCCAATTGGAGTAGGGGCAGAGCAGAGCCATAACCCGTGCCCGGAACAGGCCCAGCGGTCCGCAGGCGTGGTAGTCACATCACCCCAATTGGAGTAGGGGCAGAGCAGAGCCGCCACCCGCGCCCGCAAGGTAGGCAGACCTGCGACTGACTGGTGGATCAAGCCCAGTGACCTGCCGGCGTGGTAGACACGTCACCCCAATTGGAGTAGGGGCACAGCAGAGCCTTCGCCCGTGCCCGGAACAGGCCCAGCGGCCTGCCGGTATGGCAGACACGTCACCCCATTTGGACTAGGGGCAGAGCAGAGCCGCCACCCGTGCCCACAAGGTAGGCAGACCTGTGACCAACCAGAGGAACAGGCCGAGCAGCCTGCCGGCATGGTAGACACGTCACCCCAATTGGAGTAGGGGCAGAGCAGAGCCACCACCCATGCCCGGGACAGGCCCAGAGGCCCGCCGGTGTGGTAGTCACGTCACCCCAATTGGAGTAGGGGCAGAGCAGAGCCGCCACCCGCGCCCACAAGGTAGGCAGGCCTGTGACTGGCGAAACAGGCCCAGCGGCCTGCCGGTGCAGCAGATATGTCACCCCATTTGGACTAGGGGCAGAGCAGAGCTGCCGCCCGTGCCCACAAGGTGGGCAGACATACGACCGACCAGAGGAACAGGCCCAGCAGCCTGCCGGCATGGTAGACACATCACACCAATTGGAGTAGGGGCAGAGCAGAGCTGCTGCCCGCACCATGAACAGGCCCAGAGGCCCGCCGGCATGGTAGTCACGTCACACCAATTGGAGTAGGGGTAGAGCAGAGCGGCCGCCCACGCCTGGAACAGGCCCAGCGACCCGCCGGCGTGGTAGACACGTCACCCCAATTGGAGTAAGGGCAAAGCAGAGCTGCTGCCCGCACCTGCAAGGTAGGCAGACCTGCGACTGACTGGCAGAACAGGCCCAGGGGTCCACGGGCGTGGTAGACACGTCACACCAACTGGAGGAGGAGCAGAGCAGAGCTGCTGCCTGCGCCTACAAGGTAGGCAGACCTGCGACCGACCGGCAGAACAGACCCAGCGGCCCACCAGCGTGGTAGACAGATCACCCCAATTGGAGGAGGAGCACAGCCGCTGCCCGCCCTGCAAGGGAGACTTGTCAACTATACAAGAGCAATATAAATACATAGGGGGAAAATTTCAAAAACACAACAGTTTCACCAAGCAGAAAGAAACGCGAGCAGTATGAAACGACAAGGAAAGAAAGGACCACAAGCAATGCAGGTAAACTCAACTTTAGAAGAGGTAATAGCTGCAGCAGATGGAATGTCAGATAAAGAATTCAGGATATACATGCTTCAGATGATCTGGAGTCTCAAGGAAGACATTAGACAGCAAAATCAAACAATGAAAGATCACTTCAACAATGAATTACATAAACAAATCCAAGAAGCAAAAGGTCAACTATACAGGGAGATAGAGGTAATAAAAAACAAACAAACAGAAATCCTAGAAATGCAGGAAGCAATAAACCAACTTAAAAACTCAATTGAGAATACTACCAGCAGAATAGAACACTTAGAAGATAGATCATCAGACAATGAAGACAAAGTATTTCAACTTGAAAAGAACATAGACAGCTCAGCAAGACTGTTAAGGAACCATGAGCAGAACATCCAAGAATATGGGATAACATAAAGAGACCAAACTTAAGAGTCATTGGGATACAGGAAGGTATAGAGGTCCAAACCAAAGGAATGAGCAATCTATTCAATGAAATAATATGAGAAAACTTCCCAGACTTGAAGAATGAGACAGAATCCCAAATCCTAGAAGCCTACAGGACGCGGAAAGTGCAAAATCATAAGAGATCCACACCAAGACACATTATAATGAAGATGCCCAACATAGAGAATAAGGAGAGAATTTTAAAAGCTACAAGAGAAAGGAAGCAGATCACATTTAGGGGTAAACCAATCAGGATAACAGCTGATCTTTCAACACAGACTCTGAAAGCTAGAAGATCCTGGAATAACATATTTCAAACACTGAAAGAAAATGGGTTCCAACCAAGAATCATGTATCCAGTGAAATTAAGCTTCAGGATGGAAGATGAAATTAAAACTTTCCATGATAAACAAAAGTTAAAAGAATTTGCAGCTAGAAAACCATCTGTTCAAAACATCCTTGGCAAAACATTTCAGGAAGAGGAAATGGAAAATAACAATGAAAACCAACAGTGGGAGGTAGGACAGTAAAGGGGGGAAAATAATCAAAGATGAAAACAAACCATGTTTAGTAACATAAATAAAACAAATATGGCTGGAAGAACAAACCATATCTCAATAATAACCCTAAATGTTAATGGCTTAAACTCACCAATTAAGAGACACAGGCTAGTAGAATGGATCACAAAATAAGACACAACAATATGCTGCCTACAGGAGACACATTTGATAGGAAAAGACATACATAGATTGAAGGTGAAAGGTTGGGAAAAATCATATCACTCATATGGACTTCGGAAACAAGCAGGAGTGTCCATACTCATATCAAATAAAATAGATTTCAAGCCAAAGTTAATCAAAAGGGATAAAGAGGGACACTACATACTGCTCAAGGGAACCATACACCAACAAGACATAACAATCATAAATATATATGCCCCAAACAACGGTGCAGCTATGTTCATCAAGCAAACTCTTCTCAAGTTCAAGAGTCTAATAGACCACCCTACAATAATCATGGGAGACTTCAACACACCTCTCTCACCACTGGACAGATCTTCCAAACAAAAGCTGAATAAGGAAACTATAGAACTCAATAACACAATTAACAACCTAGACTTAATTGACATATATAGAATATACCGCCCAACATCAAGCAGTTACACTTTTTTCTCAGCAGCACATGGATCCTTCTCAAAAATAGATCATATATTATGTCACAGGGCAACTCTTAGACAATATAAAGGAGTAGAGATAATACCATGCATCTTATCTGATCATAATGGAATGAAACTGAAAATCAATGATAAAAGAAGGAAGGAAAAATCATGCATCACTTGGAGAATGAACAATAGGTTACTGAATGATCAATGGGTTATAGAAGACATCAAGGAGGAAATTAAAAAATTCTTAGAGATAAATGAAAACACAGACACAACGTATTGGAATCTATGGGACACATTGAAAGCAGTTCTAAGAGAAAAATTCATTTCTTGGAGTTCATTCCTTAAAAAAAGAAAAAAACAACAAATAAATGATCTCATACTTCATCTCAAAATCTTAGAAAAAGAAGAGCAAACAACAGCAAAAGAAGTAGAAGGCAAGAAATAATTAAAATCAGAGCTGAAATTAATGAAATCAAAACAAAAGAAACAATTGAAAAAATTGACAAAACTAAAAGTTGGTTCTTTGAAAAAATAAATAAAATCGACAGACCCTTAGCCATGCTAATGAAGAGAAGAAGAGAGAGAACTCAAATTACTAGCATACGGGATGAAAAAGGCAACATCACAACAGACACTTCAGAAATACAGAAGATAATCAGAAATTATTTTGAATCCTTATACTCCAATAAAATAGAAGATAGTGAAGGCATCGATAAATTTCTTAAGTCATATGATCTGCCCAGATTGAGTCATGAGGATATAGACAACCTAAACAGACCAATATCAATTGAGGAAATAGAAGAAACCATCAAAAGACTACCAACTAAGAAAAGCCTAGGACCGGATGGGTATACAGCAGAGTTTTACAAAACCTTTAAAGAGGAACTAATACCAATACTTTTCAAGCTATTTCAGGAAATAGAAAAAGAGGGAGAACTTCCAAATTCATTCTACGAGGCCAACATCACCCTGATTCCTAAACCAGACAAAGACACTTCAAAGAAAGAAAACTACAGACCAATATCTCTAATGAACCTAGATGCAAAAATCCTCAATAAAATTCTGGCGAATCAGATTTAAAAACATACCAAAAAATTGTGCACCATGATAAAGTAGGACTCATCCCTGGGATGCAAGGATGTTTCAACATACGGAAATCAATAGATGTTATTCACCACATCAATAGACTTAAAGATAAGAACCATATGATCATCTCGATAGATGCAGAAAAAGCATTTGACAAAGTACAGCATCCCTTTATGTTCAAAACTCTAGAAAAACTAGGGATAACGGGAACATACCTCAACATTGTAAAAGCAATCTATGCTAAGCCTCAGGCTAGCATCATTCTGAATGGAGAGAAATTGAAGGCATTCCCTCTAAAATCTGGAACAAGACAGGGATGCCCTCTCTCACCACTTCTGTTCAACATAGTTCTCGAAACACTGGCCAGAGCAATTAGACAGACGAAAGAAATTAAAGGCATAAAAATAGGAAAAGAAGAACTTAAATTATCACTATTTTCAGATGACATGATTCTATACCTAGCAGACCCAAAAGGGTCTACAAAGAAACTATTAGAGCTAATAAATGAATTTAGCAAAGTGGCAGGATATAAAATCAACACGCATAAATCAAAGGCCTTCCTGTATATCAGCGACAAATCCTCTGAAATGGAAAAGAGGAAAAACACTGCATTCACAATATCCTCAAAAAAAAAATACTTGGGAATCAACCTAACAAAAGAGGTGAAAGACTTATACAATGAAAACTACAGATCCCTAAAGAGAGAAATAGAAGAAGATCTTAGAAGATGGAAAAATATACCCTGTTCATGGATAGGCAGAACTAACATCATCAAAATGGCGATATTACCAAAAGTTCTCTATAGGTTTAATGCAATGCCAATCAAAATCCCAACGGCATTTCTTGTAGAAATAGAGAAAGCAATCATGAAATTCATATGGAAAAATAAAAGACCCAGAATAGCAAAAACAATGCTAAGCAGGAAGTGTGAATCAGGCGGTATAGTGATACCAGACTTCAAACTATACTACAGAGCAATAGTAACAAAAACAGCATGGTACTGGTACCAAAACAGGCGGTTGGACCAATGGTACAGAATAGAGGACACAGAAACCAATCCACAAAACTACAACTATCTTATATTTGATAAAGGGGCTAAAAGCATGCAATGGAGGAAGGATAGCATCTTCAACAAATGGTGCTGGGAAAACTGCAAATCCATATGCATCAAAATGAAACTGAATCCCTTTCTCTTGCCATGCACAAAAGTTAACTCAAAATGGATCAAGGAGCTTGATATCAAATCAGAGACACAGCATCTGATAGAAGAAAAAGTTGGCTACGATCTACATACTGTGGCGTTGGGCTCCAAATTCCTCAATAGGACACCCATAGCGCAAGAGTTAACAACCAGAATCAACAAATGGGACTTACTCAAACTAAAAAGTTTTTTCTCAGCAAAAGAAACAATAAGAGAGGTAGATAGGGATCCTACATCCTGGGAACAAATCTTTACTCCTCACACTTCAGATAGAGCCCTAATATCCAGAGTATACAAAGAACTCAAAAAATTAGACAATAAGATAACAAATAACCCAATCAACAAATGGGCCAAGGACCTGAATAGACACTTCTCAGAGGAGGACATACAATCAATCAACAAGTATATGAAAAAATGCTCTCCATCTCTAGCAGTCAGAGAAATGCAAATCAAAACCACCCTAAGATACCATCTCACTCCAGTAAGATTGGCAGCCATTATGAAGACAAACAACAAGTGCTGGCGAGGATGTGGGGAAAAGGGTACACTTGTTCACTGTTGGTGGGACTGCAAATTGGTGCAACCAATTTGGAAAGCAGTATGGAGATTTCTTGGAAAGCTGGGAATGGAACCACCATTTGACCCAGCTATTCCCCTTCTTGGTCTATTCCCTAAAGACCTAAAAAGAGCATGCTACAGGGACACTGCTAAATCCATGTTCATAGCAGCACAATTCACAATAGCAAGACTGTGGAACCAACCTAGATGCCCTTCAATAGACGAATGGATAAAAAAATGTGGCATTTATACACAATGGAGTATTACTCTGCATTAAAAATGACAAAATCATAAAATTTGGAGGGAAATGGATGACATTAGAGCAGATTATGCTAAGTGAAGCCAGCCAATCCCTAAAAAACAAATGCCAAATGTCTTCTTTGATATAAGGAGAGTAACTAAGAATAGAGTAGGGACGAAGATCATGAGAAGAAGATTAACATTAAACAGGGATGAGAGGTGGGAGGGAAAGGGAGAGAGAAGGGAAATTGCATGGAAATGGAAGGAGACCCTCAGGGTTATACAAAATTACATACAAGAGGAAGTGAGGGGAAAAGGAAAAATAATACAAGGGGAGAAATGAATTACAGTAGAGGGAGTAGAGAGAGAAGAGAGGAGGGGAGGGCATGGGAGGGGGGATAGTAGAGGATAGCAAAGGCAGCAGAATACAACAGACACTAGTATGGCAATATGTAAATCAGTGGAAGTGTAACTGATGTAATTCTGCAATCTGTATACGGGGTAAAAATGGGAGTTCATAACCCACTTGAATCAAAGTGTGAAATATGATATGTCAAGAACTATGTAATGTTTTGAACAACCAACAATAAAAAAAAGAAAAAAAAAAGGAAAGTAAACTATGATCAGAATAGACAAGATATCTGGGTCAATATGAAGAGACCAAACTAAAGACTCATAGACTTTGAGAAAGAAGTAGAAATACAGGTTAATAATATTGAAATAATAGCAAAAATTTTCCAAACCTTAGGAAGAAGATGGACATCTAAAAATTGTAGGCATTTAAAACCTCAGACAAGATCAGAAAATAACCTCTCCATGACACATTATCATTAAAATGCCAATACTACAAATCAAAGAAAGTATTTTAAAGGCTATAGGAGAGAGATGACATGTCAAATTTAGAGGAAAAAGAATCAAAGTATTACAAGATTTCTCAGTATAAACCCTAAAGTTCAAGAGGACTTGGAATGATACATTTCAAGCACTGAAAATCAGTAACTCCCAACTAAGATTGCTATATCTATTAAAGCTATTCTTCAAAATCAAATAAGAAATAAAATCTTCCAGTGTGAGTGTAAACTAAAGGAATTCATGACTACTAAGCTGCTAGGAGCCACAAGCAAATAATATGATGCATGGCACTTTCAGTTGTAAGGTGACGCCAGCTAGCCATTGAGATGATATGATTATGTTAAGATTTACATTCATATGGAAGTTGGACTCCTGCTGTTCACCTTGGCCTGCTAAGGGACTCATGTTACGGGACTCCTGGAGAGTTCCCATTGGTTGGGGAAGGATAGTAGGAGGGAATTCCGGGGGAGGTCCGGGGGCCCCGGTTCCGGTAGACGCGTGCGTGGGTGGACCGGTTTTTGGCTTGCCGGTGCCTACGGAGTATTGGCGGCTTTTTCAAAAATAAAGTTTTGTTCCTGCTTGAGTGGCTCGTGATTCTGTGCCCAGCCAGACTGAGGCACTAAGCCAGCATTGCAGAAGATACTTAAAGAAATCCTAGATACAGAAATATAAGATAATAACAACAAAGACAGCTTGGAAAAGAATAAATCTAATTAAAAGAGTATATAAGCAGATTAAAATTATGATTTAATAAAATATTAGAAATAAATCAAGGTAGCAGGCAATAATAAACACCTCTCTATAATAACACTGAAGTTAATGGTCTTGATACTATAAATAAAAGATATGTACTGTAGAGTAGATTAAAAAACAAGATCCAACAATATGTTGTCTGTAAGAAACAAACTCATAGGAAAAACACCCACAGGTTGCAAGTGAAAAGATGAAAAATGATATTCTATGCAAATGGAACCCCAAAGGAAAGCAGGAGTATGTACTCTCATATCCAACAAAACAGACTTCAAACCAAAATGAGTTACAGAGGACGAAGAAGGTCACAACATACTGCTAGAGGGAATGATACAACATGGAGACATAAAGATAGCAAATATTCATGATCCAAACTTCAGTACATCTAAGTACATAAAAAAACACTACTAAACATAAAGTCTCAGATAGATCCCAATACAATTATACTGGGTGATTTCAATACTCCTCTCTCACCAGTAGATAGGTCATCCAGTTATAAAATCAGCAACAATACTTCAGATCTAAAACATGCTATAAATCAAAAGGACTTAACAGACATTTACAGATTATTTCATCCAACAATAGGTGAATATACTATCTTCTTAGCTGCTTGTGGATCATATTTTAGGTTACAAAGCAAATCTTAGCAAATGTGAAAAGTCAGTATAACTCCTTGAATTTTATTAGATCATAATGGAATAAAACTAGAAATGAAGAAAAACAAGAAAATTAGAAAGCAAGAAAAATTACAGAAACTATATTAGTACGCAGAGATTGAACAATACACTTTTTAATAATGAATGGGTCAGCAAAGAAATCAGGGAAGAAATGTAAAAATTCTTAGAATAAAATGAGAATAAAGATACAACATATCAGAATCTCCTGGATGCCGTGAATGCAATTATAAGAGGAAAGTTTATAGCTATGAGTGCCTAGATTAAAAAAAGAAAAGAAAAAAGATCCCCAATAAATAACCCAATGATGCACCTCTAACACATAGAAAAACAAGGAAAAAATGAATTCCAAAACTGTTGGATGGGAGGAAACAATAAATATCAAAGCCAAAGTTAGTGAAGTAAACAAAAAACAATACAAAGAATCAATGAATGAAGAGTTGATTCTTTGAAAAGATAAACAAGATTGATAAGACCTTAGTCAAACTAACCAAAAGAAAAGGGAAAAAGGAGAGATCACAACAGAAATCTATGAAATCCAAAGGACACTAGGGACTATTTTGAAAACTTATATTCCAACAAATTGGAAAATCTGGAAGATATTGATAAATTTCTAGACACCTATTAGCTACCGAAACTGAACAAAGAGGACACAGAAAACCTAAAGAGATGGATAACACATAATACAGTTAAAACAGTAATAAAAACCATTCCAATAAAAAAATCCCAGGTCCAGGTGGATTCACAGCTGAATTAAATGGGCAAATGAACTAAAGAGATGTTTCTCAAAACAAGTAGTACAAATGGCTAACAAATTCATGAAAAAATGTTCAACATCTCAAGCAATTAGGGAAATGCAAATCAAAACTACACTGAGATTTCATCTCACTCCAGTCAGAATGGCTGGAATCAGGAATACTAATACTATACAAATAATAATAAACACTAGTGAGAATGTGGGCAAAAGAATGCTTATACACTGTTGGTGGGATTGTCAATTAGTATAACCACTGTGGAAATCAGTTGGAGGTTCCTCAAAAGAGTAGGAATGGAACCACTGCATGACACTGCTATCCCCCTCCTTGGTCTTTATCTAAAATAGTTAAAGTCAGCAAACTATAGTGTTACATGCACACACATGTTCATAGCAGTACAATTCACAGTAGCCCAGTTATGGAAGTAGCCTAGGTGTCTATCAATAGATGAATGATAAAGAAAATGTGGCATATATACACCATTTATTTAGCTATAAAGAGTAATGAAATTATGTTATTTGCAAGAAAATGAATGGATGCTTCAGAGCATTATCTTAAGTAAAATAAGCCAGACCCAGAATATTAAGGGCCATGTATTTTCTCTCTTATGTGGAAGCTAGACAAGAAAGGGGGGCGGAAGGGTCTCATGAAAATAGAAGGAAGACAAAGTAGACTAGAAGAAGGGACTTAGGGAGAAGACTGGGGAACTGGCAAATGAAATTGACCAAATCATGTTTTATATATATATAAAAATTAGGTCATAATGAATCCTACTAATGTGCATAATTATTATGCACCAATGAAAATATTTCAAAGCTTTTCTCGGAATAATTCACTTGGTTCTGCTTTGGTTTCCCTGCGGACCCTACTGGCTGCATGCTTAGCCTCTCTTTAGTGCTCACTTGTGACGTGTACATGCTCAGTAAAGTGACATTCTCCACTGTGCAGCATCTTCCCTTTGATTGGTGTCAGAAAAGAATAACAAAAAAAGGGAAACTGAGTTGGAAAAGTTAAAAGGAAAGGTAAGTGGGTACAAACAAGGGAGCCTCAACAAGAGAGGAGGGTACCATGAGAGAAGGAAAAAAGCAGGCATACAATTACTTCAAAACTGAGCTACTGTTGGTAAAATTACCATTAAAACAAGTGCTGTTTCTTTGATCTCTTTTCCCTTTAGTTGTAAAAGCTGATTGTAAACATACTGTGTCCCTGTTTTGGAAATGGAAACCATTCAGAAGCAGAGAAACTAGTGGACTGCAGGTTCCACATCTCTGCATCCAACCAACAACTGATTGAAAACATTTGAAAAGAAAAATCATGACTCTACTGCACATGTACAGAGTGTTTTTCCTTGTTATCATTATTCCTTAAAGAATATAGTAAATAATTATTTACATTGTATTAGGTATAAGTAATCTAGAGATGATTTAAAGTATATGGGAGGATTGTAGCTAAGTTAAATGCAAATAAGACACTGTTTTATAGGGACTTGAGCACCCCTGGGTTTTATTACTCTTAGGTGGGGTCTTAGAATCAATCTCTTGGGGATACTGGGGGTTGACTACATATAAAGAAGAAAATAAAGGTGGGTACAGTCATTGCCTTGGTCACACGTTGGCACATGTTGTTCACGACATTTCCTACACTTGCTGTCTCACATTCACACGTCATTAAACACTCACATCATGGTATATATGATTTTTCTTTGAAAATATAGAGCGAGTTTCTTTCCTAATTGACAAATCAAGTGTTCCGGTCACTTCCATAACTAGTCTTATCGCTCAGAAGGCTGTTCCAGGCTCCATAGCAAATGTCCAGGCTCCCAGTGTTGTCAATCGCCTTGTTCCATATAACCAGGGAAATAATGAGCCTGTCCTTTTCTCTTTTAGACAAATCTCACAGGAAGACAAAAACTGGGAGACCAATATTCAGGAGCTTCAAAAAAAGGTATCTCCTTTGCTTTCTTCAGATATTTCCAATTTGATTTACCTGTTTGTAGAAGAAAGTGATTGATGTTTCTTTTAAAAAAATTGATCATTATTTTAAATTTTTAATTGATACATTCTAATAGTAGGAGGTTGTGAGGTCCAATGTGATGTCTGGACACCTGTGCACATTGTGTAGTGACGGAGTCAGAGTCATTAACTTATTCATCACCTCAGGCATTTATCGTTTTTTTGTGGTGAAACATTCCAAAATCTTCTTTTTACCTCACATGAAGAAATGACTGGAAGCCACTGTTCTTTTTATTCCTGCAGTTGTACATAAGATGTCATTTATTTCTACAAGTTAATGAGGAAAAACATTTTCCAGACATGACAGGAAATGGAAATGTCACAGTTTTTATGTCTGGGAAGATGTACTTCAGGCACACCCTTGAGCAATATCCTGAGTCTGGCCCACTGAGCTGGGCCTGCGGCTCACAGTCCCTCTCCTGGCCCTGAAAAGCAGGCTTCCAGATTGCCATTTTGCAGAGAGGAGCTGGCAGCCGAGACCATGTTGGGCAATATTGAACATCTTTAAGAACAAACACTGGATGTGTGTGTGTGTCCTGCTGTACAAGTTTGATTTCTGGGGGCAGAATTCATTTAAAAATGTTTTGGGGGCTGGGGTTGTGGCTCATGGTAGAGTGCTTGCCTTGCACATGTCAGGTACTGGGTTCAATCCTCAGCATCACTAAATAAATAAATAAATAAATAAATAAATAAATAAATAAATAAATAAAGATATTGTGTCCATCCACAACTAAAAATAAAAGAATCTAAAAACAATAATTTTTTTTTGCTCACTTTCCTGCTATGGTGGACTTCCTCCCCACCTGTGGACAGGTAGGGCTCCCTGCCAAGCCAAGAGCGTTCACAATCACTGTACCTCAGGGAAATTTCCAATCCAAGTAGGTTGTTTTCTAGGAAGAGGTTGGGTGCCCACTCTCTAATTGTGATAGGAATACTTGTGCTTAGTTAAAGGATACTTAGACATTGGGGTTCTGCTGGGTAGTGTATTCTTTAGGCAATTTGGTCTGTGGGCTCTCTTCACATTCTCTTTTCCATGTAGATGGTTAGTGTTAGAAAAGAAGGGTGTAGCTATGACCCTTTGAGTACCCAGGGTTTTAAGACCTTGCTGCCTTGCTGGACTGCATTGCTTTTGTCCTGTGTACCTGGTGGACAAGAATTGAAGATTGATGGGAAAATAGGCCAGGGGCTTGGCAATATCCCTGTATTGCAAATGAGAATTATTACTGAAATAATCCCAGATAGCCAAAAGGAGATTGACACCCAGTAGAACACTCAAAAGAAACCTCCACCTCCACCATCTGAATGACATGGGAACATTCTTTGAACGTGCTGCTCCTCCATCTCCCATCTTTGAATGGGCTGTGGTAGTACTAACTTTCTCTGGTTAGTGTGACTCAGGGAGGCTTTGTGGTGCCTCTCTGAAGCAATTTCTTTTTCTGATATCCCCTACCTCCTAATTCTTGATCACAGAGTCATGTAGCAAAATTGGGCTTCTTAGAAGTGGGAGGGGAAGATGAGAGGAGTAGGACATGATGTGGGCCTTTGCAGTGGGCAGGGGAAGAGGGCAGGTGCTCAGCAGGCAGTCTCACCTCCTGAGTGAGGGCAGCACCTCTGGCCTGTGTCCAGGGGACCAGGGGCTGCAGCCAGAGATGCTGTCCATGAAGGGTGTGCTTGTGTTTTTGATGACAGCAGCTTTACCTGTGACCAGAGAAATTCAAAATCCTCTATCTCTACTTCTACCTCTTTCTCTATATATCTTCATGTCTCTATATATCTATATCTACATGTCTATATATATTGGAATCTATATTTATATGTCTATCTTATCTATCTATATCTATCCATATTTATAGATCTCTGTGCATATCTATTTCTATATGTCTATATCTATCTGTATCTAAATCTAGATATAGACATCTAAAACTATATCTATAAATATGTTGATATCCATAATCAGAGATGCCTACAGTTGGCCCTCTTTATCTGTGGGTTCTACATTTGTAGATTGAACCAAATCAAGATTGTAGGTATTTGAAAAGTATTGTGTCTGTATTAAACATGTACAGAATTTCCCCCCAATCATTAGCCCCTAAACAATACAGTATAACAACTATTTACATAACATTTATATTGTGTTAGGTTTTATAATTAATCTAGAGATGGTTTAAAGTATGTGGAAGAGTGTGTGAAGGTTTTGTGCACATAAAGGACTTGAGCATTGAAGATTTTGGTATCTCTGGGTTCTGAAACCAATCGCTCATGGATATCAAGGGATGCCTATAAATCTATCTAAATCCAGATGTATGTTAGACAGCTGTACAGATGTGCTGGGCCATTCTTAAGAAAGGACCCTGTGTGGTTGTCAGTTCACACCTGGTTTCACACAAGGGACTGGGTTAGCAGTACAGGCTGACCTGGTGCCCACCTCACATGCTCCTCATTCCTGACCCCACAAAGCCATGGCCCATATAACTCAATACCTCTCAGGGATCATAGGAAAGAGCACCCCAACTGCCTTATGGTTCTGAGGTTAATGAAGTCACTACAGCGAACCGTGTGCTATAAACCCCTGGAAGACAGGGCAGATCCCTCAGGTGTCATCCCACGGATAAGGGGCAACACCTGCCTTCCACAGACCTTGTAAGTGTTACATGAATGAACACAGCAAAGCCTTATGCAGGAGTCATAGTATTTCAAGAACATGTTAAGCTTATTGCCATGAGCTTTGAATAAAAAAAAAAAAGAAAGTCAAGCTAAAACACAGGGACCACACAGGCATCTGTGGAAATGGATTTGATAGGGCAAGGTCCCTGGAGATTAGCTGTCATTTCCCCAATGGCTTTCTGTTGTCTCACCCAACACCTCGGTGGATACTTCTAATGACTGAATACTCATGTTATATTAAAAAGCTATGTAGTCCAGTGTTTGGTAAAAAGACTATACTGCAGATTGGTGGTGCTTATTTTTCCACAAAGATTTTGAATGCTGTAATCCAGAACCTTTTCAGTTCTTCCTGTAACACATTGCCTTGTTATCTTTTTTCAAGTTCAAGATGTTTTATTTTTTCATCAGGAGACATTTGGAGTAATTCAAGTCACGCAGGATCATGGACACATTGCAGGAATCAGAAGATTGTACCAAGTAAATGAGTTGTGTTTTTCTCTCTCACAGCACAGGATCTCAGACAGGATTCTGCTTGTCAAATGCCTGATGGTGCTGGGATTTGTTATCTTTATGTTCTTTCTCAATTCATTTGTCCCTGGTATTCATCTTGATCTTGGTGAGTCTAATTTTTTTTTTTTTTGCAAACTTTTGTTGATAGGCATTGCAATGGATATCGTGGTCTGAATGGGAAGGTTTCAAAGCATGTTCCCAGGTACCTACAAGTGGTTGTGGTAGTGAGGACGCCAGCCTTAACACTAGAAGGGATGTAGAGTTGGTACTGTCCTTTCTATCACACTTGGTAACCACATGTTGAAACAGTCCCCAGAGGAGACAGGAAAGCCAGTCCTGCCTTCCCTGCAGCTTGTCATGACAAATAGGAAACTGTTTGTTAAAGTCCTGGAGAATTGCAAGAGCCTTGCACAGATTCACTCTCCTTGTCGGACTGAGAATCTGTTTTACCTACGCAGCAAAACACATTTTCCCACTTCCTCCCTTTGTTTCTCTTTCCTCCTTTTGGCCAGACTTTAGCTCTTTCTCCAGCCCTATGTCAAGGTTGGGGCCTTCCCCATGGGTGCCAGGATTCTTTCAGGTTGGGCTTACCTTGGTAACTCCCAGAACCCCTCCACTTTCCATAAACTTTTTTATAGAGATCTCTTTTGGTGCAATTATTTTTTTTTTAAAAAAACATCATTTTTATGGCAGTATAGATTTATGAAAATATAAATTTGAGATGGTTCAGGAAGTGTTTTTAAATCAAAGCTTTACCCATGGTTTTCCTTCAGAAATGAGCTCTGCTAGTATATTTGAGTCATATTATTTTTATCTTAATTCTTTAAAAATAAGAACTTAATCTTCTGCAACTTTTAAAGAATGTCACTGCGGTAGGAGGCAAAGCTTGCTAAATGTAAAATAGATGGTTAATGCAACTTTAATGTCATGGTTTGGATGTGAGATGTCTCCCACAAAACTCACATGTGAGACAAGAAGGTTCAGAGGAGAAATGATTGGGTTGTGAGAATCAACCCAATCAGTGAGTTAATGCCCTGAAAATGATTAACTGAGTGGTAACTGAAGTGGTAGGGTGTGGCTGGAGGAGGTGGGAATTGGGGCGTGGCTTTGCGTGTATTTATGTTTCTGGCAAGTGGAGTCTCTCTGCTTCTTGATGATGTGAGCTGCTTCTCCACCCGCCCCCCCCCCCCCCCCGCCATACTCTCCTGCCATGATGTCCTGCCTCATCTTAAACCTCAAGGAATGGAGCTGGCCTTCTATGGACTAAGACCTCTGAAACCGTGAGCCCTCAAATAAACTTTTCCTCCTCTACAATTGTTCTGGTTGGGTCTTTTAGTCACAACAGAAAAAAAGCTGACTAAAACATTTAGTTATTCCTGTCACATCATTGCTTCTTGGGCTCCTGGGTACACTAGAAATCTTTAGGTTGTAAGTTGGTTTCCCCTGTTTTCTGTAAAAGAGGCATGTTCAGACTCTCATACTTAGCACATGGTGCACATGCATTTGGCTCAGTGTCCAGCTTTACATCACGTGTCCACGAGCCCTTGGAATTGATTTCCCTAAATAAACTCAGACCCAACTTGTCAGGTGGCCTGGGCTTGGTTCTGAGCCCACAGGTGTTCTTTGTCCACACCTGACAGCTGATCCACACAGGGTCTCAATGAGGTAATGAAGAATGTCAAAGCTAGGGTGGGAACAGTGTCATGAATTTCAGTTTTTTTTGATGAATTTTATCTAGAAATTGTTTCAGTGTAATTACTTTTAATTATACCCAAGGCATAATATAATTTTGACTTTATAAACCTTTAATCGCCACAAGAATGTTAAGTGGTCACCACTGGTAATTAAACAAATACAATGAAACTGGTGTTTCCAGAGCAGAGGAGTTCCATTAGTGAATTCTTTTGGGTGTTCACAGATTATTTTGTTTCTAATTTTACTTGAGATTCTTCTTGAAATGAGCACAGCAGGCATTTGAAAAATAAAAGTATATGAAAACTTACATGCAATTTAGTTAGCTTTTGACAATAGTCTTTGCACACAGGATAATACTTTTAAAGTTTAAAATTGCATCTTTAAATATAAAGATCTCACTTGAAAAAAAATCTTGATTAATGTGAAACTTTTCTTTTTACCCTGGGAAGTTCACCCTTTTTACAAAGATATCTCTACTCTTTTTGTGTGGTTAAAGTCTGTGATTGAGAGAATTATTTCTTTTTGCTTTTAAATCTAGTTTTGTTTTCAGTTAGAGTTTATGTATAGATAATTTTATCTGGGGATCCTGGGATACATAATCCATGTATTTACTTCTTTATTATGATAGTTAGGTTGAGAAAGAGAGAAGTTTGATTGACATATGTTTTAACAGAGTATAATTTCCTTAGAGTGATAGCAACTCTCCTGATAAAGATAGGGGCAAAAGAGATGCCAGATATTCCCAGGATTTCAGCCAGTAAAGAATGTGATCATTTATCTTTGGTGAAGTTCTGTTTTGAATGTGATCTGCTTTGTGAATTGAGCATGATGCAATGTAATGTGATGTTGTTACAGGAGGTGACATCCTGTTACACTAAGTGCCATACAACAAGGTGATGTTATGTGACTATCATTGTGCAACTCAGTACAGAACCTATAATACAACAGTATATAGCATAAAGCAATGTCATAGAGCATGATGTGTATCACATGATGTATTATGTGACCTAAGACAAAGTGATGCTGTACCACACAATGTGTATCATGCAACACAATACAGCATCCTCTAGTACAGTGCTTGCCACATTGCACAATGCAATATTGTGAAATGCCATGCATGTAATCCAAAGTGACATCATATAAACAGGTGCACTATGTAGCAAAATGTGACATCATAGAACACATGCATTCCTTCATTTAGGAATCATAATGTAAGCACAACTTTGACTCTTAATTTTTAATTCTTAAAAAATTGTTGTAAAGCAAAATCAACTTTTCCTCTGGTGTAAAGTTCTACGAATTTTGACACTTATGTAGATTTATATAACAACAAATGCCATCAGGACACAGTGACCAGAAAACCTTCCCCAGGCTCTCCTTTTGTAGTCACTCCCTGTGCCTCATCCCATCTGCAAAGGATCTGCTCTCTATCACTGTAGTTTGTCCTGTTGAGAACATGCACATGGAATCAGATTGTATACAAACTTTGAGACTGGCTTCTCCCACCTGGCTTAATGCCGGTCAGATTTAGCCAAGCTCTGTACATCAACGGTTTGCTCCTTATGTAGCTGAGTGGTGGTTCATGGTAAGCAAGTACCAGGGTTTATGTATCTATTCACCCACTGAGGGACATTTGGGATGTTTTCAGTTTTTAGCAATTGTGAATAGAGCTGATGCAGACATATGAACTCACAGTTTTGTGTGAACTTGCTTTTACATTCTCTTGGGTAACTATCTGGGAGTGAGAATGTTGGGTCATTTGGTGGGTATATGTTTAACTTTGTTGGGAATTGTTTCCAGAGTGGCACCTGGCTTTGCCTTCCCACAGGAATGAATGGGAGTTCCAGTGGCTCCACATCTCCACTTGGTACAATTGAACTCACTCCCCTGGAGTTCCACAGCACACATACCTGCCTTATACATGGAGCCTATCTGTTATCCTAGTGATGAATTTACTTCTCTGTCCCCTGAGCTCCTGCTCTCCAATGAAACTTGAGGATGTGGTCCATATCTTCTATATTTTCCTCTTCTCAGTGCCTTGGGTTAATGTCTAACACACCAGTAGCTACAAGGAAACATTTATAGAATGCATGAACAAAAATCTCTCATTGATTCAACTTCATTATTGTGAGAATTAACTATGTGGATGACTCAGCCTAGGTACTTCAGACAGTAGAGGACAAGATAGAGGCTGATGTGCGAGATTTCTTGCTGGGAAGTCTGATCCCAGGGAAGAGAACTGAGGAGTAGGGAGACAGATTAGCAAAGGGAGTAAGCCATCAGGAGCCACTGGTTTCTCCATCTCATCAGATTGAGAAGAAGTATAAAAAGGTACCCCAGGACTATATAGGGTTGAAGGAGAAAGGACTATTACTCATTGGTCCCCATTGCCCGGTGGTCAAAGTTCCTCCCCATAAGGTGCCAATTTGCAGATACACTCAACTGGCATGTTCTGAGGGCTTGGCAGCAGCCCCAGCAGAGAAGCATCAGCTAGGAGGGAGGTGTTGGTACTTGGACTCCAGAGAAGACCCTGTTAGTGTGCACAGTGTGAGGATGGTGGGGTCCACACAGAGCCAGTCACACAGACTTTGTGTGAGAAACAGAAGAGCCCTTAGGGACCCAAAGGCAGGCCAGAGGTTCACAACAGTGAAGAAAAGAGATGTGAATCTGGACCATGGCTACAATTCACATCTACATGGCAAAGAAGTCCCACGTGCAGGAATCATCACCTCATAAAACAGGTTCTTCCACAAAGGTCCACTGTCCCTCTATGAAACCCTTGGTGCCAGAAATGTTTCGAAATTCAAATATTTTGTTTATGTTTTAGAAATACAATTCAATGCACATACTGAATTGTATATAGGGTGAGCATCATTGTTCAGAAAATCTGAAATGCTTCAAAGTCAGAAAAATTTTCAGTATTGACACAATGCCACAAGTGGAAAATTCTACTCCTGACCTCACGTGAAGGGTGGCAGTCAAAGTGCAGGTGCGCTCAAATTAGTGTTTAAAATGATCTTTAGGTTCTATGCATAAGAAGGATATAAACCAAATTTCATTAGACTCGGGTTCCATCCATAAGATATCTAATTATATATAATGTAAATATTCCCAAATTGAAAAAAATTCCAAATCTGAAACATTTGGTCCCAGCATTTTGGGTAAGGGATTCTCAACTTCATGTAATACCTCCTGAGACATTTAGGGCTGGCACCTGTCATCCAAGCATTAACGTTTCTGTAAAAAAAAAAAAAAAAAAAAACTTGAATATTTACACAAAGTGTGATAAAGACCATAAATAGCTTTGTTTTGGTTCAAGTCAGGTTGTGTTGAATTTTGGTCTAAAAGTTTGAAGAATTTCTGCTTTTCTGAACTTTAGGATTTGAGAATTATGGTTGATTGTGAACTTATACAATGAATCCGTGAGGCAGGTTGAAAATGTTATCTTTGATCTTAAAATTTATAACCTTTGATTAGCAATTTCCTAGGCCTCCTTCTTTGATAATTAGTTCACAATATACCCCTAGATTCTTTCAGTGCTGGAAATTTTTCTGTAATTATTTCCCTGATTATGGTTTGAAATTGCTGGTCTTCTCTGTGTCTCTTGGAGTTTCTATTGTTGAGTAATTTTATTGTTGTCTTTGTGAAAGTATTTTTAGTTACAAATAAAACAATCTACTTGATCTGTCTTAAAGAAAATAGAGGATAATTGGAGTAACAATGAAATGATTGACAGATTCCAATGTAGGGTGGACCTCCCAGGGTCAGGCCCAGGCAGAAGAAAGGCTCTGTACTGCTTGCAGCCCCGTATCCCCATCTGTTCTCAGCCCCAGGCTTTTCCATGGACTGGATATTTCATCTTTTAACTGCTCACTGCAGAAGAGGGATTGTCTAATCTCTTTCCTAGTTTATAGAACATCAGTTTCAGCCTCACAAAAACAAAAGGCTAGTTTGAATTCCCAGGTGAAAAGTCCAGTTGGCCCAGGTAAGGTTACCTTCCTTTCTTAGACCTGAAAATTATGATTAGGAGGCAGGGCCACATTATAAAATATGGCTGGGGTAATTTCTTAGAGGAAGAGGCACTATTATGAGCTGGACAGACATTCCCAAAACTTCTCAATGTATTTTCTAGGACATCTAGTTTCTGATAAGTACAGTCATCTCTTGGTATCTCTGAGGGATTGATTCCAGGAACCCCTAAGAATATCAAAACCCTAGGATACTCACGTCCCTTGTATAAAATGGCATAGAGCTTGCATATAACCTCTGCAAATCCTCTGTATACTTTAACTTATCTCTAGATGCCTTATTATATCTAATACAATATTAATACTTAATGGATTATTAACAATACTGTATTGTTTAGGGAAGAATGAAAAGAAAAATAACTGTTCATGCTCAATACAGACTCAATTTTTGTCAAATATTTTAATTCTGATTGGCTGAATCATCAGATACAGAGCCTGTAGATATAGAAAGCTGACTATATATCATTTCAATTAAATCATCCATCCATGCATCCACTTATTCACTAATTTATATGTTTGTACAACAAAGCCTGGGAATTGGGCATAGTGTGGTGAATATAAAGACCAAGTCACTGTGCTCCTAGGTCTTCTATTTTAGAAGGGGAGATGAAGCTGCAGTTATTCTATGCAGGGAATCATATTAGGTATAGAAAGGACTACACAGCTAATTAAGCTACAAGATCTTAAGAGCTCTTATAGTCTGAGACAGAGACAAGGCAAGGGTAGTAAATTATAAAACCAAATATGATAATTTCCATAATCAAGGTACAGATGAAAAACCTAATGAATTCCATAAAAAATTAGGATTTATAACTAAGGAAAAGCTAAGATTTGATTTTTAAAAAGTCATGAGAGATAAAAAAAATACATACATATATATGTGTGTATGTGTGTATAGTAAAGGACAATCATTATATACTGGTTGTATTGGCCTAATAATAAAAATTTAAAAAACATTTAAGTACCTGATTGGCTCCATCCTGGTCCCAAGTATTTATCTTAGATAACTGTGATTATTTCACAATGATGATAAATATAATATACATGGACCTTGGGTATTTTAGGTAGATTAGGATAATTAGCTATTTTCCTTATTATTCTCATCATGGGTAACTTTCCACTTTCACCACAGCACTGAATAAATGAAATCATGGAATAGCAAAAATGGCTTAGTTTTTAAAGAAATAAAATAAGAAATTTACATAATATAAAATTCATCTTGCTAAAATGTATGAATCAGTGTGTTTTAGTATATTCACCATGTTGTGCAACCATGGCCAGTATCCAATTCTAGGATATTGTTATCAGACCCCAAATAAACCTGTACCCATTAGTTTTGCTCCTTTCCCCCTGACTCTCAATTCCCAGAAACTGCTTCTCCTTTTATTTCTATTTCTGTGGATTTGCCTATTCAGAATATGTTGAATAGAATGTACTCATTCAGCCTGTTGCCTTCTCTGTCTGGCTTTCTGACTTAGCATAATGTTTCAAGGTTCATCCAGGCTCTAGCATGTATTAATACTTCATTTCATTTTATGAATGAGTTATATTCCATTATATACATAGATCTTGTGTTTCTAAGTCCAATTAGCTACTTTCCTTAAATAATATGAAGTTACAAAATTAAATCCATACTGTCTCTTATATTTGTTTATGTACATATCTCTATATGTGCCTTTAATTTATTCATATGGATTTGAATGACTTTCCAAAGTCCTTTCATTTTAGACTCAAAGACTTCCTTTAGTAGGTCTTGTATGAAAGGGATTCTAGCAATGAACTTTCTTAGTTTTTGTTTACATGGGAATACGATGTTGTGATGAGCATTTGTGTTCAAGTTTTTGTGTTAATATTTGTTTTCAGTCCTTTTGGGAGTATACCTGGGAATGAAACTGAAGGGTTATGCTGCAACTCTGTGCTTAACCTTTTGAAAAACTGTCAGATTGTTTTTCCACAGTTGTTGCAATTCTGTCACTTTATATGCTTCATGTTTTCTTGGGATCTTTTGTTAAGGACATATAAATATATATTGATAATGGTTTTATTTTATTGTTGGACTTTCCCTTTGCCATTAAAATAAATGATCTGCAGTAACAATTTATTTTATCTTAAAGCCTGTGTTACTGATATTAGCACAGCTACTTCAGCTCTATTTTGATTACAGTTTACAAGGTATATCTTTTTTTCATCATTTTACTTTCTACCTATTTGCCTTAGACTCCAAAGTAAATCCATACAGACAGCACATATTTTGATGATTAACATATTTATGCTGTTAACATCTGACTTTTGTTTGGAGTGTTTAATAAACTTTTGTATTCATTGTAATTGCTGATAGAGTAGAATTTGGTCTGCCATCTTGCTATTTTCTTTGTCTTACATCTTTTTGTCCTTTTATTCTCCATTACTTTCTTTTTGTATTAAATATTTTCTAATGTACCATTTAAATTTCCTATTACTCTATTTTTTTGAGGTTTTTAAAGTGGTTGCTCTGGGAATTACGATAAACATTTAATTTATAACAGCCTAGTTAAAATTAATATCAATTTATTTTTAATGCTGTAAAAGAACTTTCTTCTTATATATCTTTGTTCTCCCCTGATTTTTGTGCTATTTTCATACAATCACACTTTTATACATTAAGAGTTGCCCATTAACAGTTTTATAATCATCGCTTTATGCTGTTATCTTTTGATTAATATGAAAGTTATGAAATTATATTTAATGTCTTTTATATTTATTTATATAAGTATCCCTATATGTGCTCTTTATTTATTCATGTGGAGTTAAATTACTTTCCAAAGTCCTTTCCTTTCAGAACAAAGACTTCTTTTAGTATTTCTTGTATGTAATAGATTCTAACAATGAATATTCTTAGTTTGGGGGGAAATGTCAATTTTTTTTCTTTTTTTCTTGAAGGATGGCTTGATTGGAGATAGAATTCTTGGTTGACAGTCTTATATTTCACACTTGGAATATGTCATCCCAGACCAATTATCCTGCTGGTTTCTGAATAGAAACCATCTGATACTTTTATTAAGGATCCTTGTGTATGATCAGCTACTTCTCTCCCACTACTTCAAAATTCTCTCTTTGTCTTTGTCCTTGTCTCTTGACAGTTTTAATTATGATGTCTAGATGTGAATCTCTTTGATTTGTCTTGGTTGTACCTGATTGAGCTTTTGGATGTTGAGATTTATGTTTTTCCTCACCTTTGGAGTGTTTTGGACCATTATTTTTTCACCTTTTTTCCTGCCCCACTCCCTCTCTCCTTTTCTTCGAGGACTCCTATTCTACATATGTTGGTGCACTTAATGGTTTCCTACCATAAGCCTCTGAAGCTTTGTTCACTTTTCTTTATTCATCTTTCCTTTCCTTTTTCACAGACTTCCTATTATAATCAATATTCAGTTGTTTTTTTCTTGAATAAGCACTTCTTGAAAGGTTTTGTTCAATTTAGTTTCAAAACAGTTGATTTTGAGACTTTGCCAGTGTCCTCATTGCTTTTATGGAGGAGGAGAAGTCTTTGCTTTTCTCACTGACATCATTCTACAGATAAGTTTCAAAGCGATTCAATTATAGATATTTGTTTTTCAACATTAACATCAAGGATTATTTTTTGAGGGATGTTATTTCTGTCTGTTAATCATTGGTGACCAACAACATCTCTCCTTGGAGGCTGTTGTGAATTTTGATTACCTGGTGAAAATTGGCTATCTAGGTACTTTGCCAAGAAGTCCAAGAGGAAAAGACAACTTTAAGAATGTAATTCATGGATTTATAGCTTAATGCTTCCTTTTGGTGGAAATATGAGTTTGGTCTGAGTGAAGAGGGGGTTGATGACCAGACAAGAGCCCTCACAGAGCCTGGATACATGACATTTTCTAGTCCTTCATGTGTGGTTTCTCAAGAGGTGCAGTGGACTCATCTGTCCACTCCATATTCTTCAAAACTATCTCATGCCCTCTTCTGACAGCCGGGTCCCCAAGCCTCTGTCTTTAAGAAATAATCTTTTACTAAATAACACACAGACATGTTTTCTCATCTACCTGACAATTTTAATTGTGATATACAGTACCAGGAACCTTGTTTTGCTATAAAAGTAATTTGCTACTGACTCTAGAACATTTTTACCAATCAGATTGAAGTACACTTTTTGAGCACTATGAAATCACAGTGAGATATGAAGATAAAGAAGTCTAGTTCCTCTCCTTTGGTTTCTTCAAACTACAACTTTGACAGGAATCTAGTGATATATTTCACAAGGTTGGTTATGTTTTGATTTTGATTCTCTAAACATTAAGTATTTATTGATGTTCATGGTCTTCTCCTTTTATTAGCTCCAGTATGTCTTGAATAATGCAGCCAATATCCTCCATCCGGCACACACGTCAATGAATTTAGAAAAGAGCAAACAGTTTAATGACTGTTTCTCCCCTCATTTTTTATCCCTAAAAGCTTATATCACATGGGTCTGCACATAATCAGTAAGACTGCTGAGGGATGGTTTTTTTTTTTTTTAAGTTGGATGATTTTGATAGAGAACAGATCAGCTTTTAAGTCATGAATTTTTCAGAAATGTTAGAGGTACATTTAAACAAAAATATCTGCGGGTCATCAATGGATAAACAGTGTTGGAAAGGCATTTTATCAAGAAAATTGTTAAAAGTGTCAGATCAAATGGCTGCTATTTACAGGTTTCTCATTGGTTATTAACCTTGACATTCTAAGTCATCTCCCTATATATTAAAATTGTTCCCTATGTAAATTATACTTCCCCTTAGCATTAATAAGAAGGACACGCCTCATATTTGTTATAGAAAGACAAGTTTAGATATATCATGTCTATAAGCTTATAAGAAATACAGGGACCAAGAGATTACTTAAGTTTCCGGGCATCTCTGACTTAGCAGTCATAAGACTAGAAGAGTGAGTTGTATCAAAAATTTCACTTGCTTTTCTGGAGCAATGCTATGGGTCATGTTTGAATTTTTTCCACCTTGATAATTTAAACAAGAATTTGAATTAATCTTGTGCAATATCATAATTTCTGAGGCTTTTAATCATAAAAGAATCAGTTTTTCAAATGCTCATTTGTGGAAATTAAGCGTTCCATTGTCAGTGAATATGACACAGTTAATTGGAGCAAAACTCAACAACTGAAAACATGACTGACCTAGTTTTTCTTTGAACATTAGCAAACACACCATACTATTACTTATACCCTGTGCATCTGATATTTTTCTCAGGCCAGACATATCAGATAGAATGGGCTATGCTGGGTAAAATAGTGATCCTAGCATCTCAGAAGATTTAACAAAGGATTTTTCTTGCTGATACCACATGTACCATGCTGGTCAATGGGGGTGCCTGTGGACAGAGGAACCAGCATTATGTGATGCCACCACATTGATAGTTTCCAGGGTCAACTTGCAGGGAAGAGACAATGGATAAAGCTTATAGCTGCCCTTAAATGCCAGGTTAGGAAGATGTGTCTCATTTACTCAAAGCCCAGGGGTGAGGTTGGTTTTGTGGCTTCACCTATCTTTATGGGGCTGGGAAAACTTCCTGGGGGTATACCAAGGAAAAAGTGACTGATATGAGGAGCTCTGATATATATATTGGTATTGGGGATTGAACCCAGGTGCACTTTACCTCTGAGGTACAGCCCCAACTCATTTTATTCATTTTTATTTTGAGACAGGGTCTCACTAAGTTTCTGAGGCTGACCTTAAACTGGTAATCAGCCTCCCAAGTCACTGGGGTGACAGGTGTGCACCACCATGCCCAGTGAGCTCTGATGTGTATTTGTGAACCACTACATAAAACACATTCTAAAATTGTTTTCCATGATCTGTTGTCTTGTGTGTTAGAAAGCTTCATAGAACTCAGCCACCAGGAGTGACTATCTAGATCTGCCTGGATGTTGTTGGGCATGAAGGAATCACTGAATATTCATCCTTTTTGAATTTCAAGGAGCTTGAGGATTGAGAGAGACAGTCCCAGTGGCGAACCCCTGTGATATCCAAGGGCAGCTAGGTACATTTCTCAGGGCCAGGCTGCTCTATTGCCCAACTCCTGGGGCTGTGTTCATGTGTAATGCAGATCACCACAGTTGTGTACTCTGTGACCCAGGCAGCTCCACTGGATCCAAGGAGAACCTGCCTGTGGGATGAAATATTGCTTTCTCCACGTAACCTCAAGTTGGTGGAATTCTGAGAGTTTGTCTCCTTCCTTTAATGTTGAAGAGCTATATCGAGAACTCCAATTGATATTTTTTTTAAAATAGAAGTTAGAAAATGATTTGACACTGATATCTACAAATATAAGAAAGCATTAGTTGTGGCCCCTTCCTTCTCACTGGCATTCTCATGCATTTAAACTCCTCAGAGCCTGGAGGGTTTTCAACATCCTTCAAAGATGCTTAAGATCACAGAACAGCTCCAATGTCGAGTTAGACTCTGGTTCAGTCACCCATGGCCTCAGCAGAGTGTGTGGATTTACCTCAGAGACCCCTATGGCATATGGTGTATGATTCTAGTGTAGCCGTCATGTCGTACATTATGGGAGATGCTCCTGGGCTGTCTTCTCCATGAGACTGTGCAATCCTCTGGCAGAACTCATATGCTGTTCACCTTTCTGAAGGCCACAGGGACCCATTCCTGAGGGTACCCAGTATATAGGTGTGGTGGAAGCTGTCTCTCAGTTCATCTCAGGAATTTATCCTGCTGCTATGTGAGTGAGCTGGCATTTGGTATGCTTCCTGGACACTGAGCAATACGTGTGTGTGTGTGTGTGTGTGTGTGCGCGCGCGCGCGCGCGTTCGCTATAGGTGTAAATATTTGGAAAAGTCTGCTTGTCTCCAAGCACAGGCATCCTTGAATGATTTGAAGGTTTTACTTGCCATCTTAAAGGGAATACTTGCAGGGTTGTTGGGCTGTCCCATCCACTCTGCCTCCCACCCCCGATTTTCTTTCTCCTTTTTTTTTTTTTTTTTTGAGATGGAATGGAAGGGCTACAGAGAAAAATCATGATTTTTCTACTTTTATTGAAGAGAAGCTGGAACCAACTGGTATAGCAAGCAGTGACCTGGATGCCAGTGCCCAGGCCCAGCCCACGGTCCACTACTTTTGTATGGAGGAGGAGAATGTTCCCTTCTGAGATGGGAAGTCTATTTGGTTCCCACTCCTGACCTTCATCAGATCTTATGTGGCGGATCAGTCTAGGCAGGTGTGTACCTCCTTCCCATCACATTACCATTTTGTATGCCCTTCCCAGGGCATGTGTTTAGTTTAAGAGGACCCAAGCTCACCAAGTAGGATGTAAAACAGGATCCTTCTAAATATCTTAGGCAGATCATGCTATGTCATCAAAGACACTGCCATATGACTCAGTGTCTTAAATAAGATATAAAAAGTAATGATGGCTAAGGTTGAGACTGATCACTTTGACTAGCTTAAAGCAAGGAACTTCTGTTTCTCACATGATGCTGCAAAGTAGGCGAAAATAAACTACAGAGTGAAAAAAGACAGGTCCCAATCATATCTTTGGTTACATTTGGAAATTATACCTAAAATATAAAAAGGATACCTGTAGATTAATAAAGATAGAATACCCCATAAAAAATTGAAAGGAATCTTGACCAGATACTTGACAAAATAGGATACTGAAATTATCAACAAGCATATAAAAAGTTGCTCAACCTCAGAAGTCATCAGTGAAGTGTGAATTTAAGCCACAATGAGATGCTATCACATTCATACCTAAATGGCTGAAATTGAAGACTGAGAAAATTAAATGCTGAGAAAATGTAGGGCAATAGAAAATGCCATATGTTGCTGATCAGATTTTAAATTTGTATAATGATGTCCAGAAATAATTTGGCATCATCTACTAAGTTTAGGTCAATGCTTGCCTGCAAATTTTGTTCTCATTGTATGCCCAACAAAAATGTGTAGAAGTGCACACCAAAAGATATGTCTGAAAATGCTCACAGCAGCTCCACTTATAATAGCCCCAAACTGGAAGCAACTCAAATATCTGTCAATCCTATAAGGATGAATAAGTTATGAGGCAGTGATGCAGTGGAATATTATGTAGAAATAAAAAATTAAAATATCACTGCAACTGTAACAAATGACTAAATCTCCCAAACATGTTTAGCAAAAGAAGTGACAGGAAAGAGTACATGCTATGTGATTCTTTCTATTAAAAACTCAAAAACAGGCGAATCTGTCCTGTGGTGTTAAGGGTCAGGTGAGAAGAATGTAGGGAGTGGTGGGATCTAACTGGGCTTTTAGAATGCTGATCCTGTTCAATCTCTTGTTCAGGGAGCTGGCTACATGAGCATGTTTCCTTGGTAACTGAGCTATGTGTTTTATTTAAAATTGATGCTCTTTTTCCATGCATGTATAGTAGAAGATGTCTATAAAAGGACAAACTGAATACAATTCACTCTATCAATCAGGATCCTGCCAGGAAACATGTCACACTCCAACTTGGTAATTTGCGTTGACTTTACTAAGGGGACTGTGTACCAGTGTGGGCGAGGTGGAGGAAATCCACAAAGGGAAGGGCGTATTCCAGAGCCAGATCGGGCTGGGTGTGTGAGAGAGGATGGTGCATGCCTATAATCCCAGAAACTGGGAGGATGCAGTGATGACAAGGTCACTTTGCAAAGAGCAGTGTGACCTTCAGTGTGAGGGCCCTGTATAGACAGATCCCCAAGTACGAAAGTCCCCAGCCCACTCTCATCCTGGCTCATTCTCTTGCTGGGTTCCCCCTTGGCAAAGCCAACTGAGGTCCAGGACAAGAGAACCTTTCAATATGGTCTATACAAGTCAGCCTCCATGGTAGAGAGGGTGGGCACATGGAGTGGATAGGAGGGGCTGCTTAGCAGGGTCCTGTGTGTCTATACTAGCCTGCAATATTAGTGGAAAACTTTATTTGAGGCAAAATATTTGGAAATAGAATTGCTTATGTTTTAGTCATCTTTATCCTTCCCAACTACTCACTTGATGTGACCATAGAGCTTCCTAAGCCTGATTGGAAACCACAAGGAAGCCTCTAAGTGTTCAAAGGGGCATTAGTTTCACTGTGACTTTTGATGTCTTAGTCAAAGCCAGAACCTTGGAAGGTTGGAAGTCACTTCCCTGGATGTAAAAGGGAGAAGGGCAGATCTGGAGCTAGATCTTCCTAGCCCTAAGCCTCCCTCCAGTTCTGCACTTACTCTATGCCTCCATACCCATAGGTTGCTGTGAGGATTGAATCAGTTCATGTATATGGAGGCCTCAGAAACAGTGCCTGATGCAGGCCCTAGTGCCATGTGAGTGACCTGCTCAGGCTGATGGCTAAGCACTTTAGGAAACACAAGGGGAGGAAAACGGTCTGGCTTTTGCTGGATTTAAAAGACAAGTAGAATGCTGATTCAGAATCTACAGTGATGCAGCCATATCACTGTTTATAGAATTCACTATAGCTAAACTATGGAACCAACCTAAGTGCCCTTCAATGGATGAATGGATAAAGAAAAAAATATATATATACACACACACACACACACACACATATACATGCAATGGAATATTACTCAGCCTTAAAGAAGAATGAGATTATGGCATTTGCAGGTAAATAGGTGAAGCTGGAGAACATCATGCTAAGCAAATAAACTAATCCCAAAGAACTAAAAGCCAAATGTTTTCTTTGATATGCAGATGATAATTCACAATGGGCAGGGTGGTGGTGGTAAGGAGGACTAGAAGTACTTTGGATTGGGGGGAGAGGAGTATGGGGAGGGAGGGGGTAGTGGGGCAGGAAGGATAGAAGAATGAATCTGACATTACTATCCTATGTGCATATATGATTATACAACCTGTGTAATACCACATTATGTACAATCAGAAGAATGAGAAGTTATACTCCATTTATATATAATGTATCAAAATGCATTCTACCTTCATGCATAACTTTTTAGAACAAATTAAAAAAAAAACAACAAAATAAACCCTTAGTAGCTTAAGAAAAAAAAAGGTGGAAACTACTTGATTTAAAAGTCTTAAAAGATATAATTTAAAAAGTACATTGAGTGTAAAAAAAATTAGGAAAAAATAGGCATTTTCTCATAAGAGAAAACTTGTCTGTCACCAGGCACAGTGGTGCATGCCTATAATCCCAGTGACTCAGGAGGTTGAGGCAGGAGGATTACTAGTTCAAAGCCAGCCTTAGCAACTTAATGAGACCCTAAACAAATCAAGAGATCCTGTCTCTAAATAAAATACAAAAAGGGCTGGGGATGTGGCTCAGTGGTTAAGTACCCTGGGTTGAATCCCTGGTACCAAAAAAAAAAAAAAAAAAAAAAAAAGAAAGAAAGAAAGAAAGAAAAAGAAAATCTGTCTGTAGAACAATTACTCAGGTAGTTAGGGGTGCTGTCCTTTGGGCCTCACAGCAGTGGTCCCCTGTACAATGCTGTAAGAGAACTTAACCGCTTCTCAGCCAGCTGCTGTCCCACTCGGCCACCCAACTGTGGGCTGGGATTTCTCAGGATGGAGCACTGAGTGGGCCACTGTCTGGGTAAATGATGACTGAGGACAGGTTGAGAGCTACCTCATAGAAAAACACAGTGTAGCTGTGCAACTGAAGGTCTTTACCTTGATTATTTGAGACGAGACTCATTTGGCCTATTTTAGGCAGTGTGTAACCATTATGAGTTACTTCATCCAAGGGAGGCAGGCAGGGTGGCTTGTACTATGCATAGTATGTATAGCCCATTTGTGAGTTTTCCTGGTTGGAGGAATGAACATAAGAATAGTGATGGTTGAGATATTCTCTGGAGATGCGGCCTGCTTGGCTTTAGACATACGTGATGGTTCATCTTATCTGTAGGTAGTGGTTTCATCAGGACACTTTGCTTTTGGTAAAAAGCATCTGCAAAATGTCTGGAGGCAGGAACATGTTCAAAGGATCCTTTGTAAAATGCCACAAGGTTTCAGATAGAACAAAATCAAGCTACATTGCTCGTTATAGTAAACAAATCACATTTTGGGGAGAAGTTTCAGATAAATAAACCAAATTTATTCATAAATAGTGAAAAGATTCCATCTAGACTGAGCACAGGAGAAGAATACAACTTGGTGGCATGAAAAGAAATTCTGTAGACTAGGGACTGAATCCTAGTTTTGTCCCCAGCAAGCTGTGTAGCATGAAGGACACCAGCTCATCTTTGGGAGTCTCCATTTCCTTCTGGATTAGATTGCTGAAAGATGATGGGTGAGTTCCAAGGAGGCCACATAGTGCATGATGGAGGCCTTTGTCCTATGCTCGCTTGAATTATGCTGCCTAGAGCTTTAGGAATGGGGGCAGAAGAGGTTCCTTCAGTTTTTTATTCTGCACTGAAACTTGACTCTACTGGAGATACAAATGAAAGTACCAAGCATTTATCACAAATTTTGCTGTAAGGAATGGCAAAACTCTCCGTGAGAGATGAATGTGCATTCAAGGAGGGGGTTTAATAGTTGCTCCACAGGATAAAGTCATCTCAGGTAAATGCTGCTTTTCATCCTTATTCATCTTCACTCAACCAAACTTTTAATTTTTAAAAGAATCGTCTCAGTGGCACATTGTTAGAATTTGTAATAGAATGTGAAAGCTGGAAATTGTAACGTTCCCATTAGTGTTTTTTGATTCCAGCACATTATAAAATACCCCACAACTTCATCCCTTGTCACTGTCATCAAGGAGCCAGTGCTGAGTGAGAATGGGGTGGATCACTGCTAATGGTGACCTGGGGGTCCCATTAGGAGGTGACACTTTGCTCTTTAGCTAAGGGATTTCATATTACCAAGCAAATATTCTTGTTCAGGCAGTTGATTAGTGTTGCCAGCTCTGCAGGCAGTGTGTTTGAAATTAAGGGACAAAAATCGAGGTTTTGCAAGGACAAGGTGAGTCTCCATTCAATTGTAGGTTATTGCAGGGAATTTTCCTGACAAGACAAAATTCTGTGAATATAAAACCTATTCTGAAACTGGATTGATGAGTGCTATGGCAGGAGTTGTGGATGAATGAAAATTTAGGTCTCCAGAAATGATAAGAGAAAATAAGACTATAAAAAGAGTCCTAGAGGAGCTTCCAGCTTTCTGTCATGACTGAAATTTCTCAGGCTTAAGAAAAATAACTTGTGTTTTTAGTGACTCGGAGAGAGGCTCTTATTGCCATATAGCTGAGCAAATAAAGGGCTGCCGTTTCTGGGTGTAGAAAAGCACTGCCCAGGGAAAATGCAATTTTCCTTAACAAGAATTTTTTTTAAAAAACAGAAATATATGAAATGATCTATCTTTAGGGAAGCAATCAAGGAATCAAACACTCAATGTGATGGACCGAGAATAAGTATCTGTCCTTTGTGTTAGGGTAGGTGCTCTGGAGAATTCAAAGACAAGTCATAAAGTCTCTCAGACCAAGGAAGCTGAGGCCCATGGAAAACTCAGGCAGCTCAGCTTTAGGAAACCTCAGAGACTTCTGTCAACAGAATAAAGTCCTGACATCTTTGCCAGATGTGTAAGGCTTTATGATCTGCCCCCCACCCCAACACCCTAAATGTCAATGTACTTCCCCTACACATCTTCCTTCTTTTTTTTAATCACTGGAAAAATATATTTCACATAAAATTTGCCATTCTAACCTTTTTTTTGAGTCTACAATTCAGTGGCGCTAATTATATTCATAATATTGTGGATCATCGCCACAACTTTGAAAACTTGTCATCACCCTAAACAGAAACTCAATAGCCATTAAATAGTAACTCCTATTCTCTCCCTCCTCCTTGGTCCCTGGTAATCTCTAATCTACTTTCTGTTTCTAGAAGTTTGCATATACTAGATATGGCTGAATAACATAAATAGCATTGCATTGTGTTATATGACATCTTTTGTTTTTTTTTTAACCCATTCATCTGATGATGGTCATGAGGGCTGTTTCCAACTTTTGTCTATTGTGAATAGTGCTGCCATGATCACTGGTGTACAAGAATTGATTCTTGGTGGGCCATGTGGTAATTCTATGTTTGGCTTTTTGAAGAACTGCCAGATTGTTTTTCCACAGCAGTTGGAACAATTTTTACATTTCCATCAGCAATGTGTGAGGGTTCCAATTTCTACAAATTCTCATTAACACTCTTTTTTTTTTTCTTTTACAAATTACAGTGGTTCCACTTTATCCATAAGGCATATGTGCCAAGAACCCCAGTGAATGCCTAAAAATGCAGATAGTGCTGAGTCCTATACAATAGTCCCTCCTTTTCCTATTATCTGTGGTTTTGTGTGTGGCTTCTGTAATCCACGGTCAACCAGGGTCCAAAAATATTAATGGAAAATTCCAGAAATAAACAATTTATAAGTTTTAAATTGCATTACTGTTCTGAGTAGTGTGATAAAATCTCTAGCCATCCTCCATTCTGTCTGGAATGTGTTCATCCTTTTGCCTGATGTATCCACACTTTTTCTTCTTCCTGCCTTGGTTACTTACTAGCCATCTCAGCTATCAGATCAACTATCACAGTGTCTTAAGGCTTACATGAACACAAGCGCTATGTAGTACTCTAATGCTACATCCAAACCTACATCACTCATTTGACTTCACATCATCACAAGAAGGGAGTGGAAGTACAATAAGATATTTCAGGGGCAGAGAGAGAACACATTCACAGTTTTTATAACAGTCATTGTTCTAATTTTATTATTGTTTTCAATCTCTTATTGTGCCTGATTTATAAACTAAATTTGATCACAGCCTTGTATGTATAGGGAAAATATAATCTTTACTGGACTTCTATTTAACAGTGCCTTTTGAAAAGCATGAATTCATAATTTTGATAAAGTCCCATTAATATAAAACTTTCCTTTCAGGAATCATGCTTTTAGGATTGTATCTAAGAAAACTTTGCCTAACCCAAAGTTCTAGAGGTTTTTCTTGTGTTTTCTTCTAGAAGTTTTATACTTACAAACTTTACATATAGGCCTACAATCTATTTGTGTTAACTTTTGAATATAATTAATGAGTAGATCAGAGTAAAATTTCTTTTGCATATGGATGCCTAATTGTTATAGTACAATTTCTGGAAAAGATTCCCCTTTCTTCACTGAATCACCATTGAACTTTTATTGGAAATCAATTGGCCATGACTGTGTTGGTCTATTTCTGGATTCTCCATTGATGAATTTGATTATCTTGTTGTAGTGCCATACCATTTTGATTATTGTAGCTTTATACAATAGGAGCTCTAGATAAGTCTTGAAGTGGCATAATGTGTATTTTCCAACTTTGTTCTTCTTTGTTTAAGTTGCTTTGGGTATTTTAGGTCCTTTGCATTACTATATAAATTTTAGCATCAATTTGCTAATTTATACACAAAAGATTGCAGGGATTTGTATAAGACATTCTTAAGAAAAACTAAAAAATACATAAATAATATAGATACATACAGTGTTTGTGGAATCTATATTATTAAAATGTGAATTTCTTTCATTAACCCATACTTACCTACAGTCCCTACTTGAAAGGTGTCTACACTCTAATTTCTGGTGTTGATGCCTGGGTATATTTGTTACATGTCAAAGGGACTTTGTAAGTAAAATTAATGTTATAAGCCTTAATAGAGGTAGATATTCATGGATTGCTTAAACAGGCATAATATAATCATATGGACCCTTAAAAGTGGAAGAGGAAAATGGAAGAAGGGTCAGTGGGGGAGATGTGTCAGAAGAGGCAGAAAAGATCTGAAGTGTGAGAGGGTCTTGACTCACCATTGCTTGGAAGATGGAGCCAGGAAATGTAGGTGACCTCTGGAAGCTGAGAACAGCTCTTGGATGATAGCCAGTAAGGCAGGAGGGACCTCATTCTTATAGCTTTGAGGAATTGAATTATAACAACAACCCGAATAAGCAAGGAAACAATTCTCTTCCATAGTCTCTAGAAAGGAATGCAGCCAACATCTTGGCTTTGGCTTTATGAGACATACGTGGTGGTTCATCTTATCTGTAGGTAGTGGTTTCATCAGGACACTTTGCTTTTGGTAAAAAGCATCTGCAAAATGTCTGGAGGCAGGAACGTGTTCAAAGGATCCTTTGTAAAACGCCACAAGGTTTCAGATAGAACAAAATTAAGCTACAAAATTAAGATATTTCAGGGGCAGAGAGAGAACACATTCACACCCTGCTACAAACCCACTGTACTTATAGCCTATGAAAACTGTGATATAATGAATAGATGCTGTGTTAAGCTACCATGTTTGAGTGTTATGGCAGTTGAAGAAAATGAATACCTTTTTGTATCTACAGAAACTATAGTCATGATATCAATCTTATTCTTGATATCAGAAATTTTGTCTTCTTGCTTTTTAACCTATTCAGAAGTTTATTAGTGTTATTTATTAAAAACACAACAACAACCAGATTTTGGTATCACCAATATTTTTGTTTTCTATTTCATTGATTCATGTTTCAGTCTTTGTTATTTCTTTTGTTTATTTTGGGTTTCGCAATTGGCTCTGCTAGCAAGTGAGTAGACTATTTGGACAAAAACTTCATGAAAGAAAATATATAGATGGCAAATAAGTACACATAAAGATGAATCAATAGGTAAATGTAATTTGAAAACACAATAAGATATCCATCTCCCACCCATTGGAATGTCTAAAATCAGAAAGACTGACCAATTCTCAGTGAAGATGTGGAGGAACTTTTGGAAAACAGTTTTTCCACTTCTTAAAACATAAGTATTCCACACAGCACTCCTTAATATTAACCTCTCATATGATCTAACCATCCCATTCCAAGATATTTACCCAAGAGAATGGAAAGCATGTGTATATACAAGGAATTGTATATGATTGTTCATAGCACACTCATTTGTAATAGTTCAACACTAGAAACAAGCCAAAGGTCCATCAAAGGGTGAATGGTACAATGTGTCATAGCCATATCATGGTGTACTACTAACAGTGACAAAGAATGAACTATTGATCCACAAACCAAAACCAATGAATCTTAAAATAATTATGCTGACTATTGATTTTCTAGCTACATGATCTGTCCTTTGAGAAACAGAGCAAAATATATGTACTGTATGATTAATAGGGAGTCTATATTTATATAAAATATAGAAAATGTAAATTAAACTATAGTGAAAGAAGAGATGAATAGTTTACTGAGAGTGTGGGGGGGTGATAGGAGGAGCTAGAGGGGTAGAGAGCATGCGTATGCATGAACCTTGAGCAGTAAGAATATGTGCATTTGTCTTTATTATAGTGTTGGTTTCATGAATCTACACTTAAGTCAAAATAGCAATTATTCATTTTAAATATGTGCAGTCTGCCACATATCAGTTATCCTCAATAAGGGATTAATCAGGGGAGAATAATTAATTGGTCTATTAACAATTGAACATATATATCTCCATTTTCTTATTTTTCAGGATGGATTGCTATTCTGGGTGCCATCTGGCTGCTAATTTTAGCTGATATTCATGATTTTGAGATAATTCTACACAGAGTGGAATGGGCAACCCTTCTGTTCTTTGCTGCACTCTTCGTATTGATGGAGGTAAGACTTTTGTTATCTTTTATCTGCTTTTAAAATTTCATATTTTATTCAGTAAATGATGAAAGCCTAAGTCTATAAGTCTTTCTACATATTACTATGTAGAAAATTATGGAAAATTGTAATTGTATTATTTTAAGTTAACCAACTTTTACCTAAGCCATCTAAATGTTTTTGTTGAAATTATTAGGTTGCTATTGTTTTTTTTTCTTTTCTTTTTTGTGTTTTGCACAACCTCTTTGTGGCTTGGAAACTTCTTCTAATTTCATTTGCTATAAAGGAGAATGAACCTGAAGTGTTTAAGGAGGTGGAAATGCTGACTATATTGATTTGAACAGTATACATTGTGTAAGTATAGGTCTATCAAATCATCTCATCATTTCCCATAAAATGTACAATTATTATATGTTAAGAAAAGTAGAATTTGCTCAAAATAGGGTTTGGAGAAAAATGACTTGTGACAATAAGTTTACAGGGTAACATTACCTTGATAGCCGAGTTCAGTTTGTGTTATATTTGAATACTTCTGTGTTGTCATGGAAAAGAGTGAACAATATGTGTTGTTTTATCTATATAATCTATCTATCTATTTACTTTATTTTTTAGTAATAGTTGGAAACAATACCTTTATTTTATTTATTTACTTTTATGTGCTAAAGACCAAACCCAGGGCCTCGCACATGATAGACAAGTGCTCTATAGCTGAGCTACAACCCCATTGTTTCAGTTACAATTCTTATTGTAGAATTATTCACAACACATTTTAATCCTGAGACTATTTATGAACTTGTGTCTTCCTCAGACTCAAAGGTTGACTAACATAGAAAAATGCTACTCTGCAGGCAATTCCCTCTCAAACACTGCTCTTTTGCATTAAATTTAGCATATATTTATACTTTCATTTTCATTCAGTGAAAATGAAAAATTATTTTCTAATTTTCCATGTAATTTATTTTTGTTTTATGGGTTATTTAAAAGTTCCAAATCTTAGGGTTCGTCCATGTTTCTTTCTGTTTTTGATTTTTGATTTAATTCAGTTGTGGTCACAGGGCACACTTTGCATGGTTTCAATCCTTTCAAATTTTATTGAGACTTGTTGTGTGGTCACTATAGTGTTGGTCTGTTTTCTTCTGCTTGAAGAATATATGTGTTCTGCTATTGTGTGCTGGAATGTTCTATGAATGCCCCATATGTCATGCTTGTTAACATTTTTGCTGAAGTCTCCTATAGATTACTGATATTCTGGTAACTGTCCTAAAAGTGAGATATCGCAGTCTCCAACTAGTATAGCTGAATTATATGTTCTTCCTTTTGTTTGGTGATAGACTTTTATAATTATTATATCATTTGAACTTTTGTCATTATCAAATGTCCCTCTTTTTCTCTGGTAATAATGTTGTCTTAGTGTATTTTGTCTGATATTAATATAGCCATCTCCACTCATTTTTTATTACTCTTTGAATGGATTATCATTTTAAAAATCCAATCTGACAATTTCTTCCTTTTTATTGGGAAATGTATACTCCATTTCATTTAATAAAACTATTGTTTTTGGGCTGGGGCTGGGGTTCAGTGAATGCTTACCTGGCACGTGTGAGGCACTGGGTTTGCTCCTCAGCACCACATAAAAACAAAATAAAGGTATTGTGTCCACCTACAACTGAATAATACACTTTTTAAAAAAAGATATGAGAAGTCCATTTAAAAAAATTATTGTTATTGTTGGTTCAATGTATGCTGTTTTGATATTTTTATTGTCTCATATCTTTTTGTTCAGCTCTTTCTCCTTCATTTCTTTATTTTATGTGAATATTATCTTGTGTACTATTTTAATTCTTGTCTTTGTTATTTTTTTAAAACCATACATTTAAATTATTTTTTAACTGCTCCAGAGGTTAAGTTATACATCTTTATACACACACACACACACACACACACACACACACACACACACACAAATATATCTATATTGGACTAATACTAACTTCTGGCAAAATACAGAAATCTTTCCCATATTTCCATTTTGTCCTCCTTCTCTTTGTGCCATTATTGTCCCATGTCCTATCTTTATGTGATATGCCTAATGTACAGTTTTGTCATTATTTTATGCAACATATTTTAAGTCAATTAAGAGAAAAAAGAGAAAATATATCATTTTATCTCCTATCTACCTATCTACCCTCAATACTTACCTTCTCCAGAACTCTTTACTGCCTTATATGGATTTAAGCTGTTATATGGTGACACCCTGAGGGGTTCTTTCATTATATCTGGTAAAGCGGGTCTGCTAGCTGCAAATTCTCTTTGTTTATATACAAATGTCTTTATTTTGCTTTAATTGTCAAAGTGTTGTACTGCTTGATCTCTACAGAATTCTTGGTAGTTTCCTTTAGGCAGTCCAAGCTATCATCCCACTGCCTGCATTCTCCAGTTTTTCTTATGGGAAGTCAGCGCTTATCAATATTGTTTATCCCTTGTGCATATCAAGTAACTTTTCTGTTGCTGCTTTTGAGGTGTTGTTTCATATTTCAGTAATTTGATTATGTTGCAGCAAGGAGTGTATCTCTTTGTGTTTATTCTGCTTGTCATTTTTTTTCTTTTCAGCTCTTCAGATCTCTAATATTTTTAATCAAATGTGGATATTTGGATAGTCTTGGGTTATTAATTTTTTATTCATGTTTCCTTTCTTCCCTTAAAATGTATTTCTTATCTCTGAAGCTCCCATTATAAATATGTTGATTTACTAGATTGTATCCTACATTTTTAAAAAATATTTTATTTTTCTTCATTCTTTTTTCTCAGTGTTCTTCAGATTAGATACTTTCTATTGATCTATTTCATTCTGAGTAAGTCTTTTTACATCTTCTCAAATCTGTTATTGGGAATCTCTTAGGTTTTCATTTCATTCATATTTTTCAATCCCCAAATGACCATTCTGTTCTCTTAAAAATAATCTTTATCCTTTTATGATAGTCTCTGTTTAATGCACTGCTGTTATTAGTTTTCAATTCTTTAGGCATGATTTACTTTAGTTCTATGAGCATATTCAAAATTTGTTTTGAAATTTTACTAAGTTCAATATCTGGGTCCCTCAATGACAGTTTCTACCCCAGAGTATGGGTTACTATCTTCCTCCTCTTCATATATTGTAATTATTATCAAAAAACTAGAAATTTTAATCAGGTATTTTAGCAACTCTGGATGCTGATTAATCTTCTTGAAGGATTGTTGTTGATTCCATTTATATGAGTCACTATGAAATGTTTTTTGCTTCTAGAAACAATTTTGTCTCAGTTTTATATTTTTATGGCCACTGTAGGTTTTTTATTTTTAACTGTTTGTGCAATATATCTAACCTAACATGACAGCAATAATTTCATATAGTTGAATTACATTTTTTAAAAACCCATTCACCAATATCTTATTTTTTGGTATATTTATTTAATTTATGTTTGATATAAATACTGAGAAGGTGGAATTTATAGTCAACATTTTTCTATTTTTTAAAATATTTTTTAGTTGTTGATGGACCTTTATTTTATTTATTTTTATGTGGTGCTGAGAATCGAACCTAGTGCCTCTCACATGCCAGGCCAGTGCTCTACCACTGAGCCACAACCCCAGCCCAACATTTTTCTATTTTTTAAAAAAGTTTATATTTATATATTTCCCTGATAAGGTGCTTGTTCATATCACACACAACTTTTAGGTTTCACTTATTCCCAGCTGATTTATTTTATTTATTTATTTTGTTTGTGTGGTGCTGGGGACTGAACCCAGGGCCTTGTGCATACAAGGCAGGCATTCCACCAACTGAACGAGAGCCCAGCTGATTTATTTATTTATTTTTTATCATTAGTTGTTCAAAATATTACAAAGCTCTTGACATATCATATTGCATACATTTGATTCAAGTGGGTTATGAACTCCCATTTTTACCCCTTATACAGATTGCAGAATCACATCGGTTACACATCCATGTTTTTACATATTGCTATACTAGTGTCTGTTGTATTCTGCTGCCTTTCCTATCCTCTACTATCCCCCCTCCCCGCCTCTCCCCTCCCATCTTCTCTTTCTACCCCATCTACTGTAATTCATTTCTCCCCCTTGTTTTTTTCCTTTTCCCCTCACTTCCTCTTGTATGTAATTTTGTATAACAATGAGAGTCTCCTTCCATTTCCATTCAATTACCCTTCTCTCTCCCTTTCCTTCCCACCTCTTGACCCTGTTTAATGGTAATCTTCCTCTCATGCTCTTCCTCCCTGCTCTGTTCTTAGTTGCCCTCCTTATATCAAAGAAGACATTTGGCATTTGTTTTTTAGGGATTGGCTAGCTTCACTTAGCAAAATCTGCTCTAATGCCATCCATTTCCCTGCAAATGCCATGATTTTATCATTTTTTAGTGCTGAGTAATACTCCATTGAGTATAAATGCCACATTTTTTTATCCATTCATATATTGAAGGGCATCTAGATTGGTTCCACAGTCTAGCTATTGTGAATTGTACTGCTATGAACATCGATGTAGCTGTATCCCTAAAATACGCTATTTTAAGTTCTTTGGGGAATAGTCCGAGAAGGGGAATAGCTGGGTCAAATGGTGGTTCCATTCCCAGCTTTCTGAGGAATCTCCATACTGCTTTCCATATTGGCCGCACCAATTTGCAGTCCTACCAGCAATGTACAAGTGTGCCCTTTTCCCCACATCCTCGCCAGCACTTGTTGTTTGACTTCATATGGCTGCCATTCTTACTGGAGTGAGATGGTATCTTAGGGTGGTTTTAATTTGCATTTCTCTGACTGCTAGAGATGGTGAGCATTTTTTCGTGTACTTATTGATTGATTGTATGTCCTCCTCTGAGAAGTGTATGTTCAGGTCCTTGGCCCATTTGTTGATTGGATTACTTGTTTTCTTATTGTTTATTTTTTTTAGTTCTTTGTATACTCTGGATATTAGGGCTCTATCTGAAGTGTGAGGAGTAAAAATTTGTTCCCAGGATGTAGGCTTCCTATTTACCTCTCTTATTGTTTCTCTTGCTGAGAAAAAACTTTTTAGTTTAAGTAAGTCCCATTTGTTGATTCTTGTTTTTAACTCTTGTGCTATGGGTGTCCTATTAAGGAATTTGGAGCCCAACCCCACAATATGTAGATTAGAGCCAACTTTTTCTTCTATCAGACGCAGAGTCTCTGATTTGATATCAAGCTCCTTGATCCATTTTGAGTTAATTTTTGTGCATGGCAAGAGAAAGGGATTCAGATTCATTTTGTTGCATATGGATTTCCAATATTCCCAGCACCATTTGTTGAAGATGCTATCCTTCCTCCATTGCATGCTTTTAGCCCCTTTATCAAATATAAGATAGTTGTAACTTTGTGGATTAGTCTCTGTGTCCTCTATTCTGTACCATTAGTCCACCTGCCTGTTTTGGTACCAGTACCATGCTGTTTTTGTTACTATTGCTCTGTAGTACAGTTTGAAATCTGGTATTGCTATACCGCCAGATTCACACTTCCTGCTTAGAATTGCTTTTGCTATTCTGGGTCTTTTATTTTTCCAGATTAATTTCATGATTGCTTTATCTATTTCTACAAGAAATGCCGTTGGGATTTTGATTGGCATTGCATTAAACCTATAGAGAACTTTTGGTAATATCGCCATTTTGATGATGTTAGTTCTGCCTATCTATGAACAGGGTATATTTTTCCATCTTCTAAGATCTTCTTCTATTTATCTCTTTAGGGTTCTGTAGTTTTCATTGTATAAATCTTTCACCTCTTTTGTTAGGTTGATTCCTAAGTATTTTATTTTTTTGAGGATATTGTGAATAGGATGGTTGTCCTCATTTCCATGTCAGAAGATTTATTGCTGATATACAGGAATGCCTTTGATTTATGCATTTTGGTTTTATATCCTGCCACTTTGCTGAATTCATTTATTAGTTCTAGTAGTTTCTTTGTAGACCCTTTTGGGTCTTCTAGGTATAGGATCATGTCACCCGCAAATAGTGATAATTTAAGCTCTTCTTTTCCTATCTTTATGCCTTTAATTTCTTTTGTCTGTCTGTCGCGTCCCCCTTGCCCGCAAGGAAGACGCAACACCGGGAATCTTCTTCCAGTCGTTTATTCAGGTTCTCGAGATCTCTTCCACTCTACTCTCTTCTTCATCTTCCTTTTCTTCATCTTCCTCTCCGAATGCTCCTACCAGCCTTAATAAAGCATCTCAAGCCCCAATGCGAAGCTGCCACGTGGAGCTTTCTCATAGGGTGTTAGAAAACCACGCACCAACTCTCCCAATTAAGGAGTTGTTTGTCACAAACCACAGTCGAGCCAGCGCCATCTTGTAATGGCGACCGCAGCCCGCAGAAACGGCTCACTACAGTTCCCCCTTTTGTTTTCTAAAAACAATACAGGCGAGAGTAGAGGTCCTATCCCACTGTGCAGAAGTGGCTGCATAGTATGGCTCAGCCCCAAGGAGGGCCCTTCCCCAGATCTGAGACCATATCAGCCGACGCTTTTCTCGTGGGACGGGGCGTGGACGCGTCTAACCCGCATGCAATAGGACATGCTCTCCTTGAGGTCCACTTCAAGGATCACTCAAGTGCAGTGCCTTGCCTCGCATCCTGTATCGTGACGATGGTGGACGAAGGGGGATAGCTGAGGCTGAACTGTGGCTGTATAGAAATATAACGACAAACAAGTTGGTAACACCCTAAAAGAAAGGCACGGGTAATCTGTGCAAGCCAGACTTGAGGTGAAATGCCATTACTCATACTAAGCCTTCAACCAGGAACCTTATCAGACCCAAACAGGTCAGGACGTTCCCACATGACCGTTATTGGCTGAATATGAAAACAGACACCACAAATCTTTCAAGGCCTTGTGAGCTCCTTCAAGGTCTTGTGAACTGGCCTCTTTGACATGCACAAAAATCAGGGCTGGATCCAAGCCCTGGGGGCCGGGGGGAATCCGTGCCAGCAGTTCCCCCCCTTTTGTTTGTTGCACGTCAAAGGGAATCAAGTAGCCCCTGTCTTAGGTCGTTCACTGCCCCTACACTGCTTACCCGTCTTTGGGGAGGCCCCATTCCCCTGTCTTAGGTTGCAGTGCAAGCGTGAAAGTTGCCCGTCTCTGGGTACTACAAGATCAGCTTGTTGTTGCCAAGGCGTTCAGTGGTATCTATTCAGCCAGTCATTATTGGGTCTTTAATTGGTTCCGGTTCAACAAGGCATAGAGTAAAAATAAAGAAGAAAAAGGGGGCAAAAGGAGGAAGGCATGAAGCAGGGATCATTGTAGAAAAATCATCTTCGAATTGGTCGGAGACAAACTTCAGCAAGATCATCCTTGGTCTGCAGGCGTTGATAATGGATCTGTATTGGCTTAGAAGTCAGAATGTTAATTTGGTCTTTAATAAATTGTGTCATTCTCTTACCTAGGCAGGGGCCTACAGCAGCCATAAGGAGGAGACCGAAAAGCGGTCCCATTACAGTGGATATCAAAGGACTTAACCATGGGGTATTTTTAAACCACTGTTCAAACCATCCTTGTTGTGCTTCAAACTCCTTTTGTCTTTTAGCCAATCTTTCCGTGACCTTTTCCATAGTTTCACGGATTACCCCAGTATGATCTTCATAAAAACAACACTGTTCCTTTAAGGCTACACATAGTCCTCCTTCCCTTAGGAACAATAAATCTAGTCCCCTCTTATTTTGTAACACAACTTCTGAGAGGGAGGTGAGGGACTTTTCCAAAGCAGTAATTGACTTGGCCATGGCTGTTAAATCTTATAGCTGGGTAGAGAATAACATTTAAGATCTACAGTGGTATTAGAGGATAATTTAGACAGTATTACTACCCCTTCATAATAGGGCGGCCTGGAGGTCAAGCATAGCCAGCAATCTTGGGTCCTGTTAGGACTAGTGGCATTGAGAGCGAAAAAGGCTCCTTGGATCAAATCAAAAAGACGATCTCCAGTTCCAGGGTGTATGGGCCCAGGGGCACAATCAAAGGTTTGATAGCCCACAGTTATTGTTTGACCGCTGGGGGAAGATATTACTGCTGGGGCTATAGGCTGTTTGGGTCCAGATGGGGCCTTTTGATCTCCGAGCACCTGATTGGGTCCTATTAAACTTCCAGTAGGCTGTTCTGTGGTCAATTTAAGCCGAAAAAGCAGGCCAGGATTGTACTGTCCGGGGGTGTAAATACGCAGCCCCCAGAGATATCCTTAAGTCCAATCTGGCTGCTGTTTTCCATTGGAAGTAAACTGAATAGTAATATCTGATTCTCCCTCTATTGTTTGCCAGAAGTGGGTAACATCAGTTTGCCAGACATCATTGGTGTGTAAGCCTCTAGGATTAACACTTAGACTAGGGGAATGAATGAATGGAGCACACACTGGGCATAAGGAAACAATTTGTAGAGTCTGATCACGTGAGCACCCCGCACAGAAGCGTAAGGATTGTGCATTTAGATGGAATTTAGCATGGAGCTAAGGAGTTGATCCGTTTGTAATTGTTCCATGATAGTAAATTGTCTGCCAATATAAGGGGTTGCCTCAATAACTGAGGCTAAATTAGCAACATAGAGACTATCAGTATACACATTAAGTGGGATGGAATTGTATAGTTTAAGGGCCATAATTAGAGCCTCAACTTCTTATATTTGGGCAGACAGTCTAGGAACAGGGTGTCGAATTACTTGAGATCCATCAAAAACAACAGCAAACCCCCCTCTTGCTCCGTCTGTATAAACAGTCTGAGCTCCCGGGATAGATTCCCCTTTAATAATTTTAGGAGAAATAATAGGACATTTTTTGAGGTCTTCTAGAAGTTTATGTCGGGGAAAGTGATTATTAATTTGACCTTTGAAATTACAAGGGAAGAGACACCAAAGATCATGTTCTTGTTGGAAATTTAAAATCATATCCTGGGTATAAGGTTGAATGAGAATGTCAAAAGTCTTTCCAAACAGTGCATCACCCAAATATTTGGCTTTCCAGATCAAATTTGTCACTAGTTCATAAAAGGGAGTTATCACCCGAGAGTTAGAAGCAGGTAAATGGACCCAATAGATGGGACCTATTTGTCAAAACACTGTAGTAGGAGTTAATTTTGATGGCAGGATTATAAATGATAGGGGCATAGAGTAGTTTATCTGGGTAACCTGCATATCTTGTAGGGCCTTCTCTATTAGTCTTAATGATTGTAGAGCCTCAGGTGTGGGATTCTCTTGTAGGGCCTTCTCTATCAGTCTTAATGATTGTAGAGCCTCAGGTGTGGGATTCTCTTGTAGGGCCTTCTCTATCAGTCTTAATGATTGTAGAGCCTCAGGTGTGGGATTCTCTTGTAGGGCCTTCTCTATCAGTCTTAATGATTGTAGAGCCTCAGGTGTGGGATTCCTGACTGAGCTGGGGGAAGGGTCTCCTTGGAGGAGATCATACAGAGGCTTAAATTCCTGGAAAGAGAGGAGTTGGCACTGTTGTCAAAGTCATAAACATACCTCTTAAGAGAGGGGGAAAGGGAGAAACCTTTAGCAACTTGACGTTTCTCCCAAGAATGATCCTGACAAGGCGTAAATGTTGGGGGGAAACCAAGATTAGGGGTACAGTAAGGAGAGGCCTTAAAATGAGTGGCATTATAAAGACTATTAGAAGAAGGAGGCACTGGGATTAGTACTTCGGAGATAATAGCCAAGGTAGTTATGTTTAAAGCAGAGCTATTTACGGGGGTTCCTGAGCCTGATTGTTCCCCTGAGGCTACTTAGCTCAATACAGCACTGAGAATGCTTCCTGAGACCTGACTGGACCGCAATGGGTCCTTCCAGTTAATCAAATTCTTGGTCTTAAGGCTAATACAATGAGTGTTCCCGAAGCCAAAACAAGAAACTCCTGTGAGATTAACTTGAGATTGATCAAAAATGCTTTCCACCTGAGTTAGTGTGAAGGCGGCATCCACTCCATAAGTGCGCACAGACTCCGCCAGGGTCTTCAATTTATCATCTTATGAGTTTAACATAGAAACCTGTGGAATCAAATTTTGTCTGAAAAAGATATCTTCCGTTAGCATTTACAGGTAGGCATTTTTTTTTTTTTTTTTTTTTTTTTTTTAAAAAATACAGTTTCTGAGTAGCTCCGGTAGAAATCTGAAACGCAGCAGTACAGGTTAGTGGCTGGAAGGCGGGACTAGAAGTCCTGTCTGAGTGACTGTGGAAGAACCAATCGGTAGCCCCCAAGAGTGTGGGAGGTGGGACCAGGAAGTCGCTCTTCCGCCAGGCAGCCCATGGTTACCATGGTGATGCAAGCAACACGGAGTCCGTCGCTCACCCTCAGGGCAAAAGTTCCCCAAGATTTCCTAGCCGACCGCACCTTGCCTGATTTTGTTTGCATTTTTCCCCGCCTGGCCAAGCTCTTACTGCGGCAGCAGCCTGCTCTGTTTCTGGACCATCCCCGCACACTCCGGCTTCCGGGCCGGGGCGGGCTCCTGTTCCCTTTTCCCGGCTGCAGTGGGCGTCCCTGGGCATAGATCCCAGGGTCATAATTAATTTGCTGCTGCGGCACCCATGGCACAGCAACAGAAGGAACACAGAAAACGAAAGACACAGACGACAAAAAAAAAACACAGAAAACAAAAGTGAAAGTACACATAGCAGCTGCAATAAAATATGAGGCCTACGGGGTCCCGCTCTCGGGGACGAGGAGTCCGCTCCGCTCAGGGACGAGGGGTCCGCTCAGGGACGAGGGGTCCGCTCAGGGACGAGGGGTCCGCTCACGGACGAGGGGTCCGCTCACGGACGAGGGGTCCGCTCAGGGACGAGGGGTCCGCTCACGGACGAGGGGTCCGCTCAGGGACGAGGGGTCCACTCAGGGACGAGGGGTCCACTCACGGACGAGGGGTCCACTCAGGGACGAGGGGTCCACTCACGGACGAGGGGTCCGCTCAGGGACGAGGGGTCCACTCACGGACGAGGGGTCCACTCACGGACGAGGGGTGCACCACTCCTGACGACTGAAAGTTCTGATTTTCCCGGGTCTCGGCACCATTTGTCGCGTCCCCCTTGCCCGCAAGGAAGACGCAACACCGGGAATCTTCTTCCAGTCGTTTATTCAGGTTCTCGAGATCTCTTCCACTCTACTCTCTTCTTCATCTTCCTTTTCTTCATCTTCCTCTCCGAATGCTCCTACCAGCCTTAATAAAGCATCTCAAGCCCCAATGCGAAGCTGCCACGTGGAGCTTTCTCATAGGGTGTTAGAAAACCACGCACCAACTCTCCCAATTAAGGAGTTGTTTGTCACAAACCACAGTCGAGCCAGCGCCATCTTGTAATGGCGACCGCAGCCCGCAGAAACGGCTCACTACATCTGTCTAATTGCTCTGGCCAGTATTTTGAGAACTATATTGAATAGAAGTGGTGAGAGGGGGCATCCCTGTCTTGTTCCAGATTTTAGAGGGAATGCCTTCAATTTTTCTCCATTCAGAATGATGCTAGTCTGATGCTTAGCATAGATAGCTTTTACAATGTTGAGGTAAGTTCCTGTTATCCCTAGTTTTTCTAGCGTTTTGAACATAAAGGGATTTTGTACTTTGTCGAATGCTTTTTTTGGTTCTTATCTTTAAGTCTATTGATGTGGTGAATAACATTAATTGATTTCCGTATATTGAACCAGCCTTGCATCCCAGGAATGAATCCGACTTGATCATGGTGCACAATTTTTTTTGATATGTTTTTGTATCCGATTCACCAGAATTTTATAGAGGATTTTTGCATCTAGGTTCATTAGAGATATTGATCTGTAGTTTTCTTTCTTTGAAGTGTCTTTGTTTGGTTTTGGAATCATGGTGATGTTGGCGTCATAGAATGAATTTGGAAGAGCTCCCTCTTTTCTATTTTCTGAAATAACTTGAAAAGTATTGGTATTAATTCTTCTTTAAAGGTTTTGTAAAACTCCTCTGTATACCCATCCGGTCCTGGGTTTTTCTTGGTTGGTAGTCTTTTGATGGCTTCTTCTATTTCCTCCATTGATACTGGTCTGTTTAAATTGTGTGTATCCTCCTGACTCAATCTGGGAAAATCATATGACTTAAGAAATTTATCGATGTCTTCACTATTTTTTTGGAATATAGGGTTTCAAAATAATTTCTAATTATCATCTGTATTTCTGTAGTGTCTCTTGTGATGTTGCCTTTTTCATCCCGTATGTTAGTAATTTGAGTTCTCTCTCTTCTTCTCTTCGTTAGCATGGCTAAGGATCTGTTGATCTTATTTATTTTTTCAATGAACCAACTTTTAGTTTTGTCAATTTTTTCAATAGTTTCTTTTGTTTCAATTTCGTTGATTTCCGCTCTGATTTTAATTATTTCTTGTCTTCTGCTGCATTCGCTGTTGTTTTGCTCCTCCTTTTCTAGGGTTTTGAGATGAAGTGTGAGCTCATTTATTTGTTGTTTTTTTTTTTCTTTTTTTGAGGAATGAACTCCAGGCAATGAATTTCCCTCTTAAAACTGCTTTCACTGTGTCCCATAGATTCCGATATGTTGTGTCTGTATTTTCAATTATCTCTAAGAATTTTTTGATTTCTTCTGTAACCCATTGATCATTCAGTAACACATTGTTCATTTTCCAAGTGATGTAGGATTTTTCCTTCCTCCTTTTATCATTGATTTCCAGTTTCATTCCATTATGATCAGATAAAATGCATGGTATTATCTCCACACCTTTATAGTTATTAAGGGTTGCCCTATGGCATAATATATGGTCTATTTTTGAGAAGGATCCATGTGCTGCTGAGAAAAAAGTATATCCACTTGATGATGGTTGATATACTCTATATATGTTGGTTAAGTCTAGGTTATTGATTGTGGTATTGAGTTCTATAGTTTATTTATTCAACTTTTGTTTGGAGGATCTGTCCAATGGTGAGAGAGATGTGTTGAAGTCGCCCATAATTATTGTGTTGTGGTCTATTTGATTCTTGAACTTGAGGTGAGTTTGTTTTATGAATGTTGCAGCACCATTATTTGGTGCATAAATATTGATAATTGTTATGTCCTGTTGGTGAATGGTTCCTTTTAACAGTATATAGTGCCCTTCTTTATCCCTTTTGATTAACTTAGTCCTGAAGTTGATTTTATTCTATATGAGGATGGCCACCCCAGCTTGCTTCCGAGGTCCGTGTGCGTGGTATGTTTTTTCCCAACCTTTCACCTTCAGCCTGTGTGTGTCTTTTCCAATCAGATGTGTCTCCTGAAGGCAGCATATTGTTGGATCTGTTTTTTTAATTCAGGTTACCAGCCTATGTCACTTTATTGGTGAATTTAAGCCATTAATGTTTAGGGTTACTATTGATATATGGTTTGTACTTCCAGTCATGTTTGATTATTTATCTTGTTTTTTTTTAATTTGGTTTGTTTATCCATGATTAGCTTTTTTTCCCCCACTCTCGATTTACTGAGGTACTTCCCACTGTTGGTTTTGGTTATTGTTTTTCATTTCTTCCTCGTGTAGTGTTTTGCTCAAGATGCTTTGCAATGCTGGTTTTCTGGCTGCGAATTCTTTTAACTTTTGTTTATCTTGAAAGATTTTTATTTTGTTGTCGTACCTGAAGCTTAATTTTTCTGGATACAAAATTCTTGGTTGGCATCCATTGTCTTTCAGTGTTTGAAATACGTTGTTCCAAAATCTACTTGCTTTCAGCATCTGTGATGAAAAATCAGCCACTAACCTTATTGGTTTATCCCTGAATGTAATCTGCCTCCTTTCTCTTGTAGCTTTTAATATTTTCTCTTTGTTCTGTATATTTGATATCTTCATAACAATGTGTCTTGGCATTGGTCTACTGTGATTTTGTATGCTTGGTGTCCTGTATGCATCTAGAATTTGTACTTCCCTTTCCTTTTTTATATTTGGAAAGTTTTCTAAAGTTATTTCATTCAATGGATTGCTCATTCCCTTGGTTTGGGTCTCTATACCTTCCTTTATCCCGATGACTCTTAAGTTTGGTTTTTTTATGTTATCCCATATCTCTTGGATGTCTTTCTTGTGGTTTCTTACCAGCTTTTATGAGTTGGCTAGACTCTTTTCAAGATGATATATTTTGTCTTCATTGTCTGATGTTCTGACTTCTACTTGCTCCGCTCTGCTAGTGATACTCTCGTTTGAGTTTTTAATTTGGTTTATAGTTTCCTTCATTTCTAGGATTATTGTTTGATTTTTTTTAATAATATCTATATCCTAGTAATGTTGCTTATTTTCTTCTTTTATCTGTTTATGTAATTCATTTTCAATGTGTTCTTTCATTGTTTGAATTTGCTGTCTCATGTCATCTTTAAGATTCCATTCCATCTGTATAAGGTATTCCTTGAGTTCTTTATTTGACCATTTTTCTGATGCCTCTAGGTTTTGTAGATTTAGGCTGTCCTGTATTGTTTGTACTCCTTTTTTTCCTTGCTTTTTCATGCTGCTCATGTTACTTCCAGTTCTGTTTGACTGCTGAGTCACTGTTTACTCCTATAAATTTATTTGGTTTTGTGTATCTCCTTTGTGATGGGAGACTATGACTATAGATGATGAATTTTATTGCACTTTAAAGCAGATTCATTCATTTCATAAACTGTGTATGGATTCTGATGGCATATAGTGATCTGCGGTTTGGTCTTGGGACTTATGTTTAGGTCGAGTGACGTGATGGTATTGAGGTTGTTATATCTTGGCAACTTTGGAAGATTGCTCTACTAAAGAGGGGTATTAACAGGAGAATGGTCCAGAGTATTTGAGCATAGCTAGGGAATTGATAGCACTATATAACGCCTCAGAACATTTACCTATACACATTTAGTAAATTACACATAAACAGCATCGTAATGCTTGGGAGGAAAGGTATTAGAAGGGGAGGGAAGAAGTCACTAAAGAGAATGAGAGTGAACAGGTAGAATTCAAGAAAAGGGGAATAAGGAAATTGAAAAGAAATGAAAAGACAAAAAATAAAAATAAATAACAATAAAAATTAAAAAAAAAAAAGAAAAATTTAAAAAAATTTAAAAAGTGCAGTCTTAGAGTTCGATTAACTTCTCTTCCAGTAGGTGGAGCTGTGCCCACTGCACCAAGCTTCTCCTCTCAATAAGCAGGAAGCAATCACTGTGAGGCGGCTCCTCCTCCCCCACTGGGCGGGTCTCCAATCCTGGGTGCCCAGAGCCTTTCCTGCTCTCCAGTCACTTCCCCGCTTTTCCTCTAGCCAGGCCCCACTCACTGGTGACGTTCACCTCAAAACTGGCTACACGCCAGGTCTGCCACTCCTGGGAGCCCTATTTTCTTGAAAGACTGGGCACACTCTCTCTGATTGCCATTCCCCCAGACCCTAAGGTTGTGGAGCACTGGGCTGGGAACCGTCAGCATATTCTGCCTGCCCTTTGGTAGCCACCCCCCGGGAGCTGGCACAAGAGACCTCGGTTGATAGCACTGGTGGGAGCGGTAGCTGGGGGTCAGGCGCGGCTCCTGACTCCCTCAGTCTGACAATCGCGCTCACAGGAGAGTTGATGGGGGAGGCAGAGATCTCCCTGCTGCATGGAGAGGAGGGGCCCGAGGGTCACACACCTGCCGGCACTGGTCTCAATGAAGCTATCCCCTCCACCGAACTCTGACGACGTCAGATCTCTTCTCAACATCATCATGCAAGTTTTTGTGTGAATGTTAAGTTTTCATGTGAAGGGCTGCCATTCATTCCCTTTGCCTGGTGTCCGATGCGAAGGGTGGGTCTGGTCCGGCTCTCCCAGGCCCCCAGCTGATTTATTTTTAAGAGTTAATTTCGTTTTTATTTTTTTGAACAGTTTTTTGTTCACAGCAAAATGATGAGGGAGGTATGGAGATTTCCTGTATGCTCCCAACCTCATTACATGCACAGATACACAGCCTCTCCTGTTATCACTGTTCCCCATTATTTGATACATTTCTCACTTTTGAACCTACATGGATGTCATCACCCAAAGTCCATAGTTTATATTAGGGTTTACTCTTGGCATTGTACATTCTGTGATTTTGGACAAAGGCATAATGACACATATCCACTTGTGTTCAACTTATTTATCCCCCTTAAACACCTAATAACTACTGATCTTTTTACCATATCCATAGTTTTGGGCCAAAATATCCTAGAATTGGAATTATATAGTCTGTAACTTTCACACATTGGTTTCTTTCCTTTAAGAATATGCATTTGAGTTTCCTCCATGTCTTCTCATGGTTGATAGCTCATTTCTTTTTAACATTGAGTCGTAGTCCATTGTTTGATGACCATGGTTCGTTTATCCATTTACGTTTGGGGACTTCTTGGCTGCTTCCAAGTTTTGGCAATTATAAATAAAGCTGCTGTAAACATCCTCATGCAAGTTTTTGTGTGAATGTTAAGTTTTCAGTTCTTTTGAGTACACATGAAGGAGCAAAATTAATGGATCATATGGTAAGTGTGTTTAATCTCTTCAAATGGCTATACCGTTTAGCATTCCCACCAGCAATAAATGACGAGAATTCTTGTTGCTGTACATCCTCACCAACATTGTTGTTGTTAGTGTTGTAGATTTGGGCCATTCTAATAGGTGTGGAGTGGTATCTCATAATTTTAATTTTCATTTCCCTGTTGACTTGGTGTGGAGCATCTTTTCTTTTTTTCTCTCCACATTTTAAAATTGATGCATTATAGTTGTATATAGTAGCGGGATTTTTTTGTTACATAGTCATTCATGCACACAATACAACAACATAATTTTGCCAATATTATTTCCCGGTATATTTCCCCTCCCTCCTCTCTTCCCACTCCCTGGCCCCTTTCCTCTACTCTACTGATCTCTCTTTGATTTTCATGAGATCCTCCTCACCCTCTAGCTTCCTCATATGAGAAAAGACATATGACCCTTGACCTTCTGAGTTTGTCTTATTTTGCTCAACATAATGTTTTTTAGTCTGTTCATTTTCCTGCAAATGACATAATTTCATTTTTCTTTAAGGCTGAATAAAACTCCACTGTGTATGTAGACCACATTTTCTTTAACCATTCATCCACTGATGGACACCTAGGAGGGTTCCATAGTTTGGCTATTGTGTTGTGCTGCTATAAACATGGGCATGCAAGTATTACTATAGCATGATGGTTTAATTCTTCAGGATAAATACTAAGCAGTGGTATAGCTGAGTCATATGAAGATTCCATTCTTAGTCTTTTGAGGAACCTCCGCACTGATTTCCTTAGTGGTTGTACTCATTTACAATCCCACGAAACAGTGTAAAATTGTTCCTTTTTCTTGTGGAGCATCGTTTCATATGTCAATTTGTTATCTTTTTTTTTTTTTGATGAAGTATCAGTTAATCTTTGGCTCATTTAAAAATCATATTGTTCACTTTCTTATTGCTGAGACTTCAGATTTCTTTGCATATTTTGGATAAAAGATCAAAACAAAAAGAGTGCCTCTCCTCCTGGTCAAAAACCTCTGAGACACTACTCCAGAGGCAGGGACAGTGGCCTTCTCCCAAGACAACACCTCTGCTTTTTGTGCCAGGTAGTGGGTACAGGCTGTAGTCTCTGCTCTTCCTGACTTGTCTCTCTTGGCGTAGAAACTTTGCCTTACAAGTGAGCAAGGGAAAGAGCCATCAGGGATCAGGGTCTTAGTATTCTTATCTGATGTTTCCAGATAGAACTTCTTCCCTGTGAGTGGCTGCTGAGTGGAGCTAGAGAGCTCCTGATTTCTTGAAAGACTCTCTTCAGAGTTAGGCTGTACAACATAGAGAAATTCCGATGGCCTATATCTCCCAGAAACTTTGTAGTCCTTGCTATGAGCTAAGCTAGAGGGAGCCCTGCCTTCCTGGGCATGTTCATGGAGTCTCCATCATTCTGAGCCTGTGGTGGGAGAAGAGGGAATGGGTTGTAGTGCCACTGCCTTTCACTGTTTTTAACAAGATTTAATTGATTTCTTTGAAGTTAATGTCTATTTACTTGCTGACTGTTCACCCTTAAGACAGTTTTAGAGACTTTCATTTTCTTTCTCTCTTTCTTTCTTCCTTTTTTGCTGTGGGAATGAGGCTTTTTGTGTGACCACTTCAAAGTAAAGCTCCCCACATTTATTTTTTTCTAGTTTCTTTATTTTTTCCCTAAAGTAAATGATTGTTTATTTGTAAAGCTAGTAATAATTCCAAAGCAATATGAATTACTTCGGCATCTGGGTGTTCCTTGAGGCACACTGCAAAGTTTCTCTCTAATATAAAAAAATGATCCACAGCGAAGTCCATCCAATCAGCATCATTTTTAAAGTTGATCTGGAATATTTGAGAAATACAATTGCTGTTTCTAGCATTTTTCTCCCTGTGTGTGGGTGTTCATTTCCCTTATCTGGGTGTTTTTTTTTTCATAATGTTAATTTTACTTTTGTATTACTTTAATCATAATACTTAGAGCATTCTCAAGCTAGTACGATCATAAGCATACAATCTAGGAGCTGGTGGGATCTGCTTGGGCCAGGCTTGGGCATCCCTACTACCCAGCGCCTACCACTGCCTCATGAAATTGTGGGTTTGAGAATAACCATGGTTCTTTGAGTAGAGCTAAATGATATTTATCTTCTTAGATATTTAATTTATTTGTAGAACTTTTTAGACTTCTTAATCCTTTAATTTTTAATGGTATCTTCTTTATAGCTCATTTTATGCCTTCCAATTGTCTCTTAATGTTTTTTTCTTTTATCTGTACTAACCTGAGTGATTAGAGGAACCATGTGGGGGTGTATTGATTTAGTCACCTTGACACTTGGAAAGGCCATTATGTCTCAGTTTCTTCTCATGATATTCATTACTATACTATAGCGACAAGAACTGGGCTGTTTTCTGCTTGTAAGCACTAAATCAAGACAATTTGTCTAGCTGTTTTCTTTAGTATCTTATTCCACAGAGCAGATACATATAGAATTGATTATATTCAACTTAATAAATCAGAATATAATTTTGTAAAATTTAGTTATATTGGATTCTAAAACAATTTTCTGGCAATTAAGGGGATACAATATGTGTTCCACTAGAAAAAGCAAAGATTTAATTTGGGCCTTAGATTAATGTCAACAAAACCAGCCCAGCAATGTTTCTGTTTTCTAATAATTAAAGAAAATTCTGAATAGATGTTGGTTTGGGTTTTAATTGAGAGAGGCAATTTTGGTGCTGAAACCAACAGGTAAGGTTTCCAACTTCAGCTAAGGGCACAACCTTGCCTTAGTTTCCAACCTCTTTATTTTGACCTGAGTCCTCGGCAGAATATGTTAATCTGCTGTAATGGCTTACATCTTGATACCACATCATCAGTCTAAAAAACCAACAGGGAACTGAGCTTATTTCGGTTGTGGGGTTTCGGGGAGTTCAGTGATTCTTCCACTTGATAGTCTGAAGTGTGGCAGTTGAGGCTCCCATGAACCTGTGGTTCCCATGCTTGCCTCCCAGCACAGTGCAGAGGGGCAGCCTGTCATTCATCCTGACAGGCCCTCGACCCCAGGGTCCTAGCACCTGGGCAAGATGTTCTAGCTATCCCTTCTGAAGGAGAAGCACTCTTAGCCATGTTGGAATCCTAATGCTTTCAACTCTGATACTTCACTCCCGAGTACTCCTGTCCATTTTGTTCCCACTCACCCTTACAGAACAGGTCCTTGCTTTGCGTCTCCTTTTGGTGACCAGTCGAAGCATCATTACTCTCTCCAGACCTCCCCACAGCTGGATGCACCTCTGTCATGCTGGCAAAGCAAATGGGTTGGAGCACTCCAGTGGGCAATCCCCAGGTCCAGGAATGGCTCTTCCCAATCAGGTGAACAGGCGATTGGAGCATAAGGTTTAGGAGTACAAGCTTTAGCATCAGAGAGATCTATGTTCAGATCTCAGCTTTGCCTCATCCTAGGCATGAAACGTTGGGCAAGTTGGACAAGTTACCTCGATACCTCCAAGTCTCAGTTTCCTTACCTTTACAATAGGTTTATCAATGATAAACTTGAATGTTTCTTGTAAAGACCAGTAAGATTAGACAATTAATCCATGTTGAGCTCATAGCTGGGGTTTAAAAGATAGTTTCTCCTGTTACCACTTTCCATTAATGACTTTTATTTAAAATGTTTTTTTTTCCTTTCTTTAATAATTCTAATTAATTACACATGACAGTAGAGTGCATTTTGACACTTCATACATAAATGAATTATAACTTCTCATTCTTCTGGTTGTACATGATGTAGAGTTTCACCAGTCGTGTGATCATATATGTACATAGGGTAATAATGTCCTATTGATTGTCCTATATTTCCTACTCCCATACTCCCTCCCCTCCTTTCACTCCTCTCTTTCTAATCCAAAGTACTTCTATTCTTCTCTAGCCCCCCTAATAATTTTTATTAATATTAAAAGCTTGATTTAACCTGTTCGCATTCAACCTATTTTCTGTTATTCCAGATGAGGGTGAGGTGTTGTACACAAGGGCACAAATCTCTCCACACAGGTTTCCTGGCCCAGCCCCCCCTCCCTTTCAGACTAGTTGGCCCTGAACCCCTTGTTTCATACTGACTGTTTGATACCTATCTTTGAACCCTTCCAGAGTTTGAGGATTTCCTGACCTCTTTCCTGTCGTTTTGGACCTGAATTCTCCAGAATACTCCTGGGACCTAATCCTTTTGTTTCATGTTGTCACAGGCCCTGAAACATGCCACCCTGAAGCATAGTCAGTCAGGGGTACTCTGTTTTTGAAAATAACTAGACACATTTGTTTTCACTAACCTACATTGCACGGACTTCTACCAACAGCTGATGGTGGTGTTTGCCTAATGGTGATTTTATATCATTCTTCCTACATTTGTTAGCTGTGTTCATGTGAAAGGAAGAGCTGTCCTTCCCCTTTATTTATTTATTTGCTTATTTATTTACATCAATAAGGGCTCATGGACTTTTATTTTATTCCACGTGTTTCAATATTATTTATTTATTTTTTTTTGCTCAAATTGTTCTGCTTTTGGCTATTGGGAGTAGCTTCAGTGTTCTTTTGACTCCTGTTTGCTTTTGACATATTCCCGTCAATTTTCAAGTATTTCCTCACTTTCTGACATTACCAAATATTCCTGATTTCATTTTGAATTTCACTTTCCTTTGGCCTAGAATCAACTGCTTCTCCAAAAAGCTCTCATTCCTTTTATTGGAAAATGGCACATAGAAGCCGAGATCTGGGTGTTGGGTGCGTGCGTGTTGTATATATATTTCAATTATGCCTCTGGGTTTTTAGTTGTATTTAGAAACACCATACATATATTGAAGATAAAGGCTATACATATATCAAAAGTATCATTCCTTTGTTGCATGTCTTTTATTTCTTCTCTGGGTTTTCTGACTCATTTAATTAATTAAATTCTTCTATTCTCTCAGTTGTTTTGATACCTTTATTTGATGACCCTTTTTATATTTTCATTTATGTCTGTTGTCCCTTGGGCATCTTATAAATTTATTCTTCATTTCTGAGAAAACTTTGCATTTTAATTCATTCCTGAGCTCAATCAACATTGGAATTTCTAACTTTTAAGATGAGTTTTATGTTTTTGTAAATGATTGCTTGAGCACACTTCCTTCATTTCAAAGTGTGGGCTTACAGTTTTCTTCATAGCTGTAGAAATTTCCTCAGCCAATAGGTGTGAAATTTCACTTCCACATTATTTTTGCACTAGCTTTATATGTCTGACTTCCCTTTTCTCCTGTCAATGCCATTGGTCTTGCTTGTTTTTAAAGTGTTCCTGCTCAATGGCACCCTCTTCTGTCAGCAGAATCTTGCACCCCAATTTGACTTCCTTTTCTTCCATTCAATCATCAAAAGGTTGCATGTTCCCCAAACTGCACGTTCTTCCCCAAAAGCTGCATGTTCCCATCGGGCTTATTCCGTGTTTCTGTCCCATAAAATGCCACATGCCTCACTGGTGGCCCTTCTCTTAGTCCCTTCTGACAGTCCTTCCTGCTGGCCCTGGCTGCCTCTGTCTTTCCTTGGGTTTGCCTGCTTTTATTTGCTATAAAATTTTGTGCTGGCTAAAGTGGGATAATAGTGTGAGAAAGCAGGCTGGGATTTAGTGATATTTTCTCTTAACAGATATTTTGTGTCTTTTGATATTCCCCATCTTCAAGTTATGTGGAAGGCATGGGTCTTTAGTGCATTTTCTGTTGCTATAACAGGATGCCACAGACTTGTTTATTTATTATGAACAGAAGCTCATTTGGCTCGTGGTTCTGGAGGCTGGGAAGTCCAAGCACACCTGGTCAGCATCTGGTGAGGGCCCTCTTGCTGCATCATAACATGGTGAAGGGCATTGCATAGTGAAAGAGCACACGACAGAGGGCAGTAGGGACCTAACTCACTTGTGTAAGTGACACACACTACCTTGACGATGGCATCTGTCCATTCCTGAGGTGGAGCTGTCCTGGTGGAAACACCTCCCATCAGGCCACACCTCCTAACACTGTTGCCTTGGGGGTTATGCTTCCACCACATGAATTTTGGGGGATAAATTCAAACCATAACGGTGTAGTTTTGTGCAGATTTCAGTTTTCCCTTCTCCTCCTTTTTTTTTTTTTTCACTTACTGGGAGAAACTTTGGGAGAGAAGTAGTTATACCACTGCCATTTCCCTCAGTTACCAATGTTGTTCATTTCTAAAAGGAAACACTGTAAGTCAATCAGAGAACACTATGCTGCAGTGTTGAGGTGGCCACTGGCCAGATCCATGGATGTTCTGCATAGGCTGATGCAGGTGGTGAGGGCGCTCTGAGTGTGAGGAGTCAAGAGTCGGGTTCCTGGCCTTGTCCTTCTACCTTGCAACTTGTTCTTAGTCTCTGCTGGAGTGCTGCCGGGGATGGTGGGTGGAGGGCATTACCAGTAAAAGGGACTTGCAAATCACATTTACCAAGCACTTGTGCTCAGCAAGGTGCTGCGCTGAGTGCTACTTGAGTTGACCCTTGTCTCTGCCCCACATCAGGCCCATCCTCTGAGTTTTCCTGGGTAGGACTGTGTTCTACCTTCTTCTTTGGAAGCTGAGGTTTGCAGCACCTCCCATTTCAGCTTGTTCTTTCCCTCAATGACCTCCACAGTAGAGTTCCCTGAAATTGCCCCTTTTCTGGTAGGGATGTATCCCAGATGCCACACTACATTTCCTCCATTGTTCAAATCACATCCAAAGCATCTCTTCTGGTTCAGCTTCCCAAGTTTTTATACCTTAGTATCATTGGGGGGGGGGGGTCCCTCCTGTCTCTGAAAGACCATGCCTGTGACTGGAGGCCAGGATCTCTGCCTGAATCTGCAGCACAGAGTCCTATGCTTGGTTTCTTGGGGGCTTAGTCTAGGGAGATATTGAAGGAGTGATTGTAAGAATTCTCATGGGCCTGGTGAGCCAGAATCACTTCTCTGATAGGAAGTACCCACAAGGGCCCAAAGTCTAAGAGAAATTTGAACCTGAGTTGTGACATGGATTCATGCTAAAGCTGAATAACAGGAAAGGTTGAAAGTTTAAATACATCTGGATGTATCATGTTACATTTAATGCTTTCTTGTTTTCTTGTCAAATAGCAAACTGTATTTATCTTTTTTAAAAAAATGCCCTTGTTCAAGGTTGAGACCAATTTCTTGCATATGGAAGAATTGCTCTGCTAGATGTTATTCTAATAGGGTGTGGGGGGGAAGAAAAGTGGTTTACAAGTATTGTCACATGAAATATTCATTAAAAAATCCTCCTAGAATGAGAAGACACATTCTTATATGTAAGAAATGCTCTGCAAATATTAAAAATTAATACCTAAGCATCAGAGAGTGGGCCAGTGTAATGCAAGTACAAATAGCTTTTTCCAGAGTTTTAAAATCAGAACCTGGGACTTCCATACCTCTGAACCATCACAAAGATTCTAAGGGACCCTCTTCATCTCTGCTATACCCCTTGAACTGGCTCCTGGAGGGGCGTGGGTGTAAGGGGAGGTGGGAGGGTAGTGCAGCTGAGCTCTTGGGGGAATCTCCAGATTCTTCAGCGATCCTCTTCTCACTAATAGAAATTGCCTCGTAGGGAGTAGGTTAAGATTAGGAATTACTTAAATCTTCATTTCAGTCTCCCTGCAGACACTTTCTGAGCCAGGCTCCTTCGTAACCAGATATGGGCATAGTGGGAATTCTGCAGGGGAATCTGTGAATCCTGAAGGTATCATTCAGGGAGTAAAAGAGGGCTAACAAGAGAGGAAGGAAGTGGCTGGCTACCGGAAGGCACCTCCACACCAGGCATTAGAGGGCACAACAGCAGTTCTGTGGTCCCCTGTATCAGTAGTGAGAAAATGGCCCAATTATTGAGGTTTGAGATTCATGCAGAAGGAAGCCTTCACCGATCTCCACTTTTTCCACCACATCACTGGGTGCCCAGTGACCTGCCGCCACTCTCTGGGCATCTGCCTGGCTGGAGTGGTCCTCCATTCCTCTCCTTCATCTTCCTTTCTTACTGAGGAACCACCAAGGGACCCCCTGGGTGGTGGCCCCACTGCCAGAGGTGCCTCTGCAGTTCCCCAGAAGGCCTGTGTGGACAATGCCTTCTCTGAGGGCCATCACCTGTGAGTGGATTCTGATCGCATATCTCCAAGTGCTCTGCCCCTAGGGTGGGGCCCTGGGTATTTCCTCACCACAAGGGAGCTAGAGAGGGAGAGCAGAACCTGCAGGAGTCTGCATGGGCTTGACCTTCTAGCTGCCGTTGCGTGCCACTCTTCAGCTGGGGGCCTCCACACAGTGTCTCCCAGGTGGATGGCAGCCTGTCCTGGGGACAGGGAATCTCACTTTTTCTCATCCAGCTTTGTCTGGTGGTCTTATCTCAGTCCAAATTCCTTCCTGGACTTGCAGGTGGTATGGTTGTTGCCAGTTCTGGTAGAACTGGTTCAGAGCACTGAGGCGGTGGTGTTTCGATAGATACAGGTCATTCTCACATGTAGGCTGTGGTGTGTTACAGGGTGGAAGATACAAACTTTTGCAAATGGCCACACATACAGCTTCTGCTGCCTTCAAGTACAAAGAGAAAGAACACCAGAATGAAACAGTAAGATGGTGAGAAGTAACAGTGATGTCCTTATAAGAAGTTATCTAAATTAAATGTACTCTTATAAAGAAGCATCAATTTCTCAGGGGGACCAAGGAATCATCACAATTGTTGAGTAGATGCAATTGGTAATAAATGGAAGAAACTCCTAGGCGTCCAAGGGATGGGTGTTAATTCCAGATATGACTGGATCAAGGGTTCAGAGAATGTTGTCAGGACTGGGGAGTTTCTTCCTCCCTCCCTCCTAACACCTGGGCTTTGCTCAGCTTTATTTCTAGATAGGCTTTTCCTAAGATAGTGTGGAATAACTGAGTTCACAGTCTCATGCAGAGACTGTCTCCCAGCATTGTATCCACCCGCAACCTCCTGACACTCCATCCCCAGGGAGGGGGCAGCTTGGCTGGGAAGAGGTGGCCCTGGGTGCACAACCCACAGGGAGAGAGGATGACTTCTTTTGGAAGTCTCTGTGTGTGTGTGTGTGTGTGTGTGTGTGTGTACCTGCGTGTGTGTGCATGCCCATGAGCACTATACCGAGAAACATTCTCATTTTATTTCTCACAACCATTCAAGGATTCTGAGTCCAATGTGTGGCCAGGTTGGGGTCTCCACCGTAGGATACTGGCTCGTGCCATGGATAGGGGTGCCCTTGCTAGTCTTCATGTGAAGAGTCATGCCCCCAGGGTTTTCCTACTTGAAATCCCTCTGTCTCCTCCTGGATATTTCATAGGAGCTATTGTTTATGTGGGGGTAAGACTCCCCACAGATGGACAGCAACTGCCAGGAGAGGGCACCTGTATGCCCTGGAAACTCCAGGCTTGGTATGTACCAGAAATGTTGGGGATGCAAGATTTACTGGAACATTGACGGTGTCATCTCTTCATTTCTTCTTAAATTAACTGAAACAGCTAAGGTACTAAGTTTCTTCAAATTCATCCATTTATACTTTAATTTGAGAAAAAAGAAAAGCACTCAAAATATAAATTTAGTCAATTGACAATTATGGTCTGAGTAAGTTCCATTTAAACGTCATGTTCCAAGCATGATGATTTGTTGAGTAAATCAAATCACTGATACATTTTAATGTTCCTAAAGTTATGAAATCCTATATGCTTCATAAGAAGAAAGCATTTCATATATTTTAATTTTCCTCAGGTGTTCCCTCTTTGTTAAAAAACAGAATAAAAGAGAAAAGAATGGTTTTTCTTTCATGACTTCAAAATTTGCTAATATTATATGCCTGGAAAAAAAATCAGTGGGGTTTTCATCTTTTCTGTACCATAGTTCTGTGACTTGTGTAACAAGATCTATGTTTGGTCTCACAGGATCATAGAATTTCCATCAGAGGGAACGTTAGGGATCATTTAATCAAATCCTTTCATTTTTATAAATCAAGCTTGAAGGAGTGGAGCAGTCCTGTCCCTCCCAGGAAATCCGTGGCTCATGGGGCAGCAGTTGCTGAGAGCCTTGTGTCCCCAGCCCTACAGAGTGCCCTTGATACCCCAGGCAGGCTGACCCACATGGCCGTGTCCTGCTACTCCTTTTATATCATAATTCACATGACCCTTCAGAAGGGGTTTGCAGCTTCTCTTCAGGGTTGCTTACCCAGTGAGCTGTCCTGAGCCATGTCAGCCTCAGCCAGGAGGGTCCAGCCCTTGGGGTGGGGACTCTTGCCCAGGTATTTTGTGGTCTCCTCTTCTCCTCTTCCTTAATCCCTAACTCGGATGCCCTCTCTCATCTGGGAGCTGTTTCACAGTCTCTGACTCATCCCTGTGCTCCCTGCTTCTGTAGGTCTTCCTCTTCCCTTCTCCTCTTGACTGAATGCAGGGTTGAGTTCTACCTGCATGAATAGGAGTGGATTTGTTGCTCCTTAGCTTCCAGTTACCTCATATGGCAATGACAGCAGAGGGAATCCTACAAGGCAGTGGCTGTCAGTTCTGCTAGCAAGATATGTGCCAAACTTGTGTGTGTCACGCATGGACTGCCTCCACCTGTTACAGTTCTCCACCCAGTAAATAGTGAAAGTTTTGAAACTTATTTAATTTCTTAGAAATATTAATTTTATTTTTTCCACTTATGAGTTCTTTATGTTCTCAATCATGGATTTGCAAATAGAATTAAGTGTGTCTACAATTTGGTATACACATGTTGACAGTGTCACATAAATATCAGAGAGAGAAAGAGAGATTCTCCAAAGAGCAATGACACTTATTTGGTAATACCAGGGCATTGCAATGGGAATATGCATGTCATAGTAAACTGTGGGCATATTCAAAGAGGTTGAGTCAAGGGGAAGTTTTTTATTATTTTTTTATTGGTTGTTCACAACATTACAAAACTCTTGACATATCATGTTTCATACATTAGATTGAAGTGGGTTATGAACCCCCAATTTTACCCCAAATGCAGATTGCAGAATCACGTCGGTTACACATCCACAATTTTACATAATGCCCTATTACTAATTGTTGTATTCTGCTACCTTTCCTATCCCCTACTATCCCCACTCCCCTCCCCTCCCATCTTCTCTCTCTACCCCATCTACTGTAATTCATTTCTCTCCTTGTTTATTTTCCCATTCCCCTCACAACCTCTTATATGTAATTTTGTATAGCAATGAGGGTCTCCCTTCATTTCCATGCAATTTCCCTTTTCTCTCCCTTTCCCTCCCATCTCATGTCTCTGTTTAATGTTACTCTTTTCTTCCTACTCTTCCTCCCTGCTCTGTTCATACTTGCTCTCATTATATCAAAGAAGACATTTGGTATTTGTTTTTTAGGGATTGGCTAGCTTCACTAAGCATAATCTGCCCTAGTGCCATCCATTTCCCTGCAAATTCTATGATTTTGTCATTTTTTATTGCTGCATAGTACTCCATTGTGTATAGACCACATTTTTTTATCCATTCATCTATTGAAGGGCATCTGGGTTGGTTCCACAGTCTAGCTATTGTGAATTGTGCTGCTATGAACATCGATGTGGCAGTATCCCTGTAGCATGCTCTTTTAAGGTCTTCAGGGAATAGTCCGAGAAGGGCAATAGCAGGGTCAAATGGTGGTTCCATTCCCAGGAATCTCCAAACTGCTTTCCAAATTGGCCGCACCAATTTGCAGTCCCACCAGCAATGTACAAGTGTACCCTTTTCTCCACATCCTCACCAGCACTTGTTGTTGTTTGACTTCATAGTGGCTGCCAATCTTACTGCAGTGAGATGGTATCTTAGGGTGGTTTTGTTTTGCATTCCTCTGACTGCTAGAGATGGTGAGCATTTTTTCATGTACTTGTTGATTGATTGTATGTCCTCCTCTGAGAAGTGTCTGTTCAGGTCCTTGACCCATTTGTTGATTGGGTTATTTGTTATCTTATTGTCTAATTTTTTGAGTTCTTTGTATACTCTGGATATTAGGGCTCTATCTGAAGTGTGAGGAGTAAAAATTTGTTCCCAGGATGTAGGCTCCCTATTTACCTCTCTTATTGTTTCTCTTGCTGAGAAAAAACTTTTAAGTTTAATTAAGTCCCATTTGTTGATTCTTGTTATTAACTCTTGTGCTACGGGTGTCCTATTAAGGAATTTGGAGCCCGACCCCACAATATGTAGATCGGAGACAACTTTTTCTTCTATCAGATGCAGAGTCTCTGATTTGATATCAAGCTCCTTGATCCATTTTGAGTTAACTTTTGTGCATGGCAAGAGAAAGGGATTCAGTTTCATTTTGTTGCATATGGATTTCCAGTTTTCCCAACACCATTTGTTGAAGATGCTATCCTTCCTCCATTGCATGCTTTTAGCCCCTTTATCAAATATCAGATAGTTGTAACTTTGTGGATTAGTCTCTGTGTCCTCTATTCTATACCATTGGTCCACCCACCTGTTTTGGTACCACTACCATGCTGTTTTTGTCACTATTGCTCTGTAATATAGTTTGAAATCTGGTATCGCTATACCGCCTGATTCACACTTCCTGCTTAGAATTGCTTTTGCTATTCTGGGTCTTATATTTTTCCATATGAATTTCATGATTGCTTTCTCTATTTCTACAAGAAATGCCGTTGGGATTTTGATTGGCATTGCATTAAACCTATAGAGAACTTTTGGTAATATCGCCATTTTGATGATGTTAGTTCTGCCTATCCATGAACAGGGTATATTTTTCCATCTTCTAAGATCTTCTTCTACTTCTCTCTTTAGGGTTCTGTAGTTTTCATTGTATAAATCTTTCACCTCTTTTGTTAGGTTGATTCCCAAGTATTTTATTTTTTTTTGAGGATATTGTGAATGGAGTGTTTTTCCTCATTTCTGTTTCAGAAGTTTTGTCGCTGATATACAGAAATGCCTTTGATTTATGCGTGTTGATTTTATATCCTGCCACTTTGCTGAATTCATTTATTAGTTCTAGTAGTTTCTTTGTAGACCCTTTTGGGTCTTCTAGGTATAGAATCATGTCATCTGCAAATAGTGATAATTTAAGTTCTTCTTTTCCTATTTTTATGCCTTTAATTTCTTTCGTCTGTCTAATTGCTCTGGCCAGTGTTTCGAGAACTACATTGAATAGAAGTGGTGATAGAGGGCATCCCTGTCTTGTTCCAGATTTTAGAGGGAATGCCTTTAACTTTTGTCCATTCAGAATGATGCTAGCCTGAGGCTTAGCATAGATAGCTTTTACAATGTCAAGGTAAGTTCCTGTTATCCCTAGTTTTTCTAATGTTTTGAACATAAAGGGATGCTGTACTTTGTCGAATGCTTTCTCTGCATCCATCGAGATGATCATATGATTCTTATCTTTAAGTCTATTGATGTGGTGAATAACATTTATTGATTTCCGTATGTTGAAACATCCTTGCATCCCAGGGATGAATCCTACTTGATCATGGTGCACAATTTTTTTGATGTGCCTTTGTATCCGATTCGCCAGAATTTTATTGAGGATTTTTGCATCTAGGTTCATTAGAGATATTGGTCTGTAGTTTTCTTTCTTTGAAGTGTCTTTGTCTGGTTTCGGAATCAGGGCGATGTTGGCCTCATAAAATGAATTTGGAAGAGCTCCCTCTTTTTCTATTTCCTGAAATAACTTGAAAAGTATTGGTATTAATTCTTCTTTAAAGGTTTTGTAAAACTCCGCTGTATTCCCATCCGGTCCTGGGCTTTTCTTGGTTGGTAGTCTTTTGATGGCTTCTTCAATTTCATCCATTGATATTGGTCTGTTCAAATTGTGTGTATCCTCCTGACTCAGTCTGGGCAAATCATATGACTTAAGAAATTTATCGATGTCTTCACTATCTTCTATTTTATTGGAATATAGGTTTTCAAAATAATTTCTAATTGTCTTCTGTATTTCTGTAGCATCTGTTGTGATATTGCCTTTTTCATCCCGTATGTTAGTAATTTGAGTTCTCTCTCTTCTTCTCTTCGTTAGCATGGCTAAAGGTCTGTCAATCTAATTTATTTTTTCGAAGAACCAACTTTTAGTTTTGTTAATTTTTTCAATAGTTTCTTTTGTTTCAATTTCATTGATTTCCGCTCTGATTTTAATTATTTCTTGCCTTCTGCTACATTTGCTGTTGTTTTGCTCTTCCTTTTCTAGGGCTTTGAGATGAAGTGTGAGCTCATTTATTTGTTGGTTTTTTTCTTTTTTTGAGGAATGACCACCAGGCGATGAATTTTCCTCTTAAAACTGCTTTCATTGTGTCCCATAGATTCCGATATGTTGTGTCTGTATTTTCATTTATCTCTAAGAATTTTTTGTTTTCCTCCTTTATGTCTTCTGTAACCCATTGATCATTCAGTAACATATTGTTCATTTTCCATGTGATGTAGGATTTTTCCTTCCTTCTTTTATCTTTGATTTCCAGTTTCATTCCATTATGATTGGATAAAATGCATGGTATTATCTCCACCCCTTTATATTTACTGAGGGTTGCCCTATGGCATAATATATGGTCTATTTTTGAGAAGGATCCATGTGCTGCTGAGAAAAAAGGATATCCATTTGATGATGGTTGATATATTCTATATATGTCAGTTAAGTCTAGGTTATTGATTGTGATATTGAGTTCTATAGTTTCTTTATTCAACTTTTGTTTGGAGGATCTGTCCGATGGTGAGAGAGGTGTGTTGAAGTCACCCATAATTATTGTGTTGTGGTCTATTTGATTCTTGAACTTGAGGAGAATTTGTTTCATGAATGTCGCAGCACCATTATTTGGTGCATAAATATTGATAATTGTTATGTCTTGTTGGTGAATGGTTCCTTTTAACAGTACATAATGTCCTTCTTTATCCCTTTTGATTAACTTAGTCTTGAAGTCGATTTTATTCGATATGAGGATGGCCACCCCTGCTTGCTTAAGAAGACCATGTGCGTGGTATATTTTTTCCCATCCTTTCACCTTCAGCCTGTGTATGTCTTTTCCAATCAGCTGTGTCTCCTGGAGGCAGCATATTGTTGGATTTGTTTTTTTAATCCATGATACCAGCCTATGTCGCTTTATTGGAGAGTTTAAGCCATTAACATTCAGAGTTACTATTGATATATGGTTTGTACTTCCATCCATGTTTGATTGTTTATCCTTTTTTTAAAAAATTTAGTTTGTTTCTCCATGATTATCTTTCCCCTCGCCCTCTGTCTTTACTGAGGCACTTCCCACTGATGGTTTTGGTTATTGTTTTTCATTTCTTCCTCGTGTAGTGTTTTGCTCAAAATGCTTTGCAATGCTGGTTTTCTGGCTGCAAATTCTTTTAACTTTTGTTTATCATGAAAGATTTTTATTTCGTTGTCATACCTGAAGCTTAATTTTTCTGGATACAGAATTCTTGGTTGGCATCCATTGTCTTTCAGTGTTTGAAATACATTGTTCCATGACGTTCTTGCTTTCAGTGTCTATGATGAAAAATCCGTTGTTAACTTTATTGGTTTACCCCTGAATGTAATCTGTCTCCTTTCTCTTGTAGCTTTTAATATTTTCTCTTTGTTCTGTATATTGGATATCTTCATAACAATGTGTCTTGGCGTTGGTCTACTGTGATTTTGTGTGCTCGGTGTCCTGTATGCATCTTCAATTTGTATATCTGTTTCCTTTTTTATTTCTGGAAAGTTTTCTGTAATTATTTCCTTCAGCAAGTTACTCATTCCCTTGGTTTGAATCTCTGTACCTTCTTCTATCCCGATGACTAGTAAGTTTGTTTTTTTTATGTTATCCCATAACTCTTGGATGTTTTTCTCGTGATTTTTTACCAGCCTTTCTGAGTTGGCTAGACTCTTTTCAAGATGATATATTTTGTCTTCATTCTCTGACGTTCTGGCTTCTACTTGCTCCACTCTGTTAGTGATACACTCAATTGAGTTTTTAATTTGGTTTATCGTTTCCTTCTTTTCTAGAATTATTGTTTGATTATTTTTTATAATCTCCATCTCCTGATAAAGATGCTTAACTTCTTCTTTTATCTGTTTATGTAATTCATTCTCAATGTGCTCTTTCCCTGCTTGAATTTGCTGTCTTGTATCCTCTTTAAGGTTCCATTCCATCTGTCTAAGGTGTTCCTTGAGGTCTTTATATGACCATTTTTCTGATGACTCTAGGTCCTCCTGAATATTTAGGCTGTCCTGCATTGTTTGTACTCCTTTTCTTCCTTCCTTTTTGAAGCTGCTCATGTTACTTCTTGTTCTGTTTGACTGCTGAGTTACTGTTTACTCCTATAAATTTATTAGATGCTTGGGAGGAAAGGTATTAGAAGGGAAGGGAAGAAGTCACTAAAGAGAATGAGAGTAAGCAGATAGAATTTAAGGAAGGGGGGATAAGATAATTGAAAAGAAATGAAAAGACAAAAGAAGAAAAAAAAATAGGAAATAAAAAAAGAAAAAAATTTTAAAAAAATAAAAAATAAAAAAAATTAAAATTAAAATTAGAAGAAAAAAATTTTAAAAAATTGTAAAAAAAAATTTAAAAAAACAACAAGAAAGAAAAATGAAAATGAAAGAAAAACCCAAATCAAAAAAAAAAAAAGAGAAAAGAAAAAAGAAAAAAAAAACTAATAAATGCAGTCTTAGAGTTTGATTTACTTCTCTTCCAGTAGGTGGTGCTGTGCCCACCATGCCAAGTTTCTCCTGTCAGTACGCGGGAACCGATCACTGTGCAGCAGCTCCTCCCAGACTGGGCAAGTCTCCAATCCTGAGTGCCTAGGGCCTCCTCTTGTGTCTAGTCACTCCCCACTTTTCCTCTAGCCAGGCCCCTCTCACGGGTGCCACTCACCACAATACTGGCTATACACCAGGTCTGCTGCTCCCGCGAGCCCTGTTTTCATGAATGACTGGGCACACTCTTCCAGTTTGCCATTCCCTCAGACCCTAAGTTTGTAGAGCTTGGGGCTGAGAATCCTCAGCGAATTTTACTTGCCCTCCGGTAGCCACGCCCCCGGTAGCTGGTGCAAGAGACCTCAGCTGTCAGCCCTGGTGGGAGAGGTAGTTCCGCACCGCGGGTCCCACGCCACCTCTGATTCCCTCGGGCTGGCTATCGCGCTCACGGGAGAGCTGGGAGGGGCCCTTACGGGAGAACTGGGAGGTGCCCTAAAGGTTTCCCCGATGTGTGGAGAGGGAAGGCTAGGGAATTACACACCTGTAGCCGCAGGTTTCAATGAAGTTATCTCCTCCGACGCAGTCTGATGACGTCAATTCTCTGCCATGGTGGTGTCTCTTGCAAATGGCGACAGTTTGTTTCCCTTTGCCGGGCGACCAATGCAACGGTTGGGTCCTTACTGTCTCTCCCAAGCCCCGTTTCAAACCTGTGGCCACTACCTATGAAGGCTCGGTAGGCATTTACCTCCGTAGGATGAGAAGGGCTGACCAGTTGTTTCAGCCAGATGGATTAGTGCTGAGTCACAGCTGTTTGTCTGCGGGAAGCAGGCGAACGGGAGCTTGAATTCAGCCGATCAGGGCTCAGTGTGTGTTCTGAGTGGCCCAGACTGTTCACCCCAGATCCACGTCAGCTCAGCATTGCCTAGTGATCCTGAGCAAACAGATTTAGGTTGTTTATGACTCCCTATGCCTGCACAGCTGAAGAGGTCAGGGACTTGATCTCTCTGCACCCGCCGCCATGTTGGAATCCCCCAAGGGGAAGTTTTTTAAAAGGCAATAAGGAGGAGGATTACGTAAGTTATTTTGAAACAATAATTTTTGGCCACTAGGGTGATGCCAGTCTGAGGTTGAACATGTTCCCACAGGTCCTTGAGGAAAGGCTTTTGTTTAAGGTTATAGTTTTAACAGCATCTTTTGTCATAGTTATTCTCAGGCAATTGTGGAGGAGAACCTTTCCTTCAAAACCTCCAGGCTTTCTTTATTTTGTTAGAGTTGACACAGGCAGCTCCATTTGGATTCTCACAATTTACAAGATAATTAGGCAGTCCAGATTGTGAATTCATGCTCCAAATATGGAACTCTTTAGTATTTTGTTAAATTATGAGATACGACTTTTTATAAAAATAAATTGTTGTCTATTTTTATTTGTATCATTTTAAGACAATTATGATAATGGCAATAGGAAAAATGCAACTTTTATAACCTCCTGAGATGATTACTTGATATTTTTTTGGATATCAGGTTTTCATTCAATTTTTTTGTCTCAATTATATGCAATTGCATATTTTGTTTTTTGAGTGGCATGCATGGAGCATGTTAAAATCACAGTAAAACAAGACAGATGCTTTCTGATTGCTTCATCTTTGTTAGTAGTTTCCTTTCTGGGAGGCATCTTAGCCTGGGTCTTAAGCACTGGGTGACTGTTTTTGAATTTTTTTTCTGGGTAGGGTCTCAGCAGAAAAGAAATTACATGCTCAAAGTTTGAGGTTTGGGGAAAGAAGGGGTGCATTGAGCTATCCAGAGGGTATCAACAGAAGCCATTACTACAGAGGCCATGATTTCATGGGCTTGATGGGGTGGAGAAGACAAGAGTTGTCCTCTAGTGAAGGCCACCTAGCTCTGTGTTGCAGGAGGATGTTGTCCTGATCACCTGCAGCCTGGCTAGGAAAGAGCAGGGGGATTAAGCATCCTGACTTTGTTCTTCCCCCCTATGAAGTCCTGCCCTTACCTCCCATTGGTCAGGCTCATCAGGATTCCAGGAGACAGGAGCAGAACTGGGGGAAAAGACAGGGATCAGTACTAAGTGGGCACACAGCAAGGCTAGGGTGCAGGACTAAGGGGCAAGTGCAGGATGGGATATCCCAGTACATTCCTCCACTTGTGCCTGTTAGAATTTATTTTATCCCTTGTCCTGGAGAAAATCATTTATCCCCTATACAAGAGTCATACAGTATTCTGTCAGCAAATGTATGATTTGGGATTATGTTGATTCTGTTACATTTGAAATCTAAAATATCAGTTATCCCAATTGTCTTTGTTCATTTTCTGTTGCTATAACAAAATATCTGAGACCGAGTTATTTATAAAGAATAAAAATTTATTTGGTTCACAGCTCTGGAGACTGAGAAGACCAAGAGCATGGCACTAGCCTATCTTGCTGCATCATAACACAACTAGGCATCACATGGCAAGACAGAGCAAGTGTACTATCTCAGGTCTCTTTTCCATCTTATAAAGCCACTCATGTCACCATGAGGGACCTATCCTCATGACCTTACCTAATCCTCATTATCTTCCAAAGCCCCACTTCCAGATACCATCAGCATATGAATTTGGGTCTTAAAGTTTCCAACACATGAACTTTTGGAGGATGCATTCAAACCATAGTACCACTGCTGTTCATCTGTGGCAATGGGGGAATAAAGAAGACAGGGGAGAAGCAACACAATACTATGAACCATGATTTCTTTTCTGGTATTTACATTTAGTGCTATAAAATTCTCTCTGTGTTCTGTTTCAGTTCCTATATTTTTATACACTGTATTTTCATTAACTTTTTGTTCTATGCATTTTAAAATTCACTTTGAGACTCCTTCGTTGACCATGGATTATAAATTGTGTTTGCATGTACTTTTTCTGTTTTTAAAAATTATTTTCTATTGTTTTTTTTTCAAAATTATTTTTGGCTTTATTCCATTTTCTTTAAAGAACATACTTGATAATGATTTCAATTCTTTTTTTCTTTCTCTTCTTTTTTGGTAACAGGAATGAACCCAGGGTTGATTAGTCACTCAGCTACATCCCCAGCCCTTTTTAAAATATTTTTATTGGAAACAGGATCTCGCTGAGTTGCTTAGGACCTTGCTAAGTTGCTGAGGCTGGGTTTGAACTCACAATCCTCCTACCTCAGCCTCCAGAGCTTCTGGGATTAAAGCATGTGCCACCATGCCCGGCTATGATTTCAATTCTTTTACATTTGTTGAGGTTTGTTTTATGACTCAGAATATGGTCCATCTTAGTAAATCTTTCATGAGAACTTGGAAAAAAGTGCATTCTGTTGTTGGGTGGAAAGTTTTACCTATGCAAGTTAAATTCTGTTCAGTATTGGTTAGTTCTTCTGTAACTTCAATAATTTTATATCTAGTTCTTCTCTTATTTACTGAGATGGAGTTGTTGAAATTTCTAATTATAATCATGAATTTGTTTATATTTTCTTTCATCTCTGTCAGTTTTTAACTTGCATGTATTTTGTTGCTCTATGGTTTGGTGCATACACCTTTAGGATTGTTATGTCTTCCTGGCAAATTGACCTGTTTATCATTATCATGGCCTGTTTATAATTATCTTCTTTGTCTCTAATAATTTTCTTTGCTTTGAGTCAATTTCATTGATATTAATAGTTACTCCTGTTTAATTTTTTTGCATGTGTGTGTGTTTTTTTTCTATCATTTTACTTTAAAACTACCTAAGTCTTTGAACTCAAAGTGAGTTTCTTGTGAACACCACGTAGTTGGGTTATTTTTTTTTTTCAACCTACTCTGTCAATCTCTGTATTTTGATTGATATACTTAGATAATTTAAGATAATTATTGATATGTTAATGCTTAAACCTTCCATTTTAATTATGTATTTTATAATAGTTTCTTTGTTTTCTAGTACCTTTGTTTCTCTTCCTGATATTCTAGATGCTAGTTGAAGATTTTTCTTTTAGGATTATATTTTGATTCATTTATAGTATTTTTGAGTGTATTTCTTTGTATAGATTTTTGAGTGGTTGCTCAAAGTACAGACTTTAGGTATGTGACTTATTAGAGCTCATTTAGCACTTTGAGTGAAGTATGGAAATTTCTCTTCCATTGAGATCTACTCTTGAGTATCAGATGGTACTACAATTTTTCTTTCAATCATCAAATACAATTTGAAACATTCATGAGGAAAGGAATGGCCACATGAATTCTATTGATCTGTGTCCTCAAGTTCACTGATTCTTTCCTCTGGTATCTCTACTGTTGAATGCAAACCCCCTTTTATCAGTTTTTTTTTGTATTCTTTAGATATATAATATCCATCTTTTTAGATAACCTCACATCTCATTCATCTCAGTGGGGGCATCTGTTGATTGTCTTTTCCCATCCAAGTTGTGATTTTCTTGGTTTCTGATTTGACAGGTGATTTTTCTTATTGTATCCTGGCTATTTTTTTTCTCGATTATTTGAGGCTATTCTGAGTCCGAATATTTAAATATTTTATTTCATCAGACAGTCACCCTATTTAAATCTAGCATACAGGTTATGGACTCCTTCTGTGGTCTGTGGTTCAAATGATGGTTTGATTTTCAGGGACCTTTCGGTGATGTGTTGGTTTGTTTGATTTATCAAGTGCTCCTTGAGAGGCAGAAGGGATTTCTTCAGATGAGATTTCACAGGTGTAGAAGGCAGTCTTAGGTCTGCCTGAGGAAAGAGATTTTGATGGCTGGTTGTTGGTTGTAACAGAATCCTCCTTGCTAAGGGGTCCTCAAAACCCTTCCTGAGCCACACACTCTGGCAAGATACACCCACAGTGCTTCACATCTGCCCTTGACAGTACATGACAGAGTCAGGGTGCCTCAAACTGGGCGTCAAAGAAGTCTAAGACTCCAAATATGTGTTGTGGTTGGATTCTCTTCCATTTCTGTTCACTGGCCAGGCATCTCTCAGGGAGAGGAGTACTCCTTGCCGTTTTGTTGACGAGCTCCTGTTGACCTTCCTTGTTGGGAAGGCAGGCACCATCACCGGGTGCTGTTTCACCCAGGGGAGGTACAAGCCATCCTAGCTGCCTTTGCTTGCTCAGTCGCAGGCTGGTTGGGAAATTCTGGTTTGGGGGATGAAAGAAATCCTGCATTTGTACTCTTCACCCTGTCCTGGGGTTCCAAACCAGAACTTGGTCTCCTCTTGCCCCTTTCAGAATTCTCTGCCTCTTACTGCTTCCAGAGTTGATGGATGTGTTTGGCAGGGAGATGAGGAGAGAAAAGGATCTGTGCTGTTTGATCTGGATTAGAGCTCCCCTGAAATTGTCCGTGAGCTTGTTTTTCCTCTCTGTCATCTTGTTTATAGTTTATTTGTTATAAAGAGGATCACTGGATGTAATTTAAAAATATTCATTATTGATTAATTGTTTGATTTTATTATTTTTTTAGATATACGACAACAGTGGAATGCATTACATTCCTTATTACACATATAGAGCACAATTTTTCATATCTCTGTATATAAAGTATGTTTACGTCAATTTATGCCATTATACATGTACTTTTTTTGCATTACAATTCTTAATACACATATATACCACCATTTTTCATATCTCTGTCTGTATATAAGGTATGTTGACACCCAATTCAAATATTCATACATGAACTTTGTATAATGATGTCCATCACATTCTACCATCCTTGCTAATCCCCTTCCCCCTCCCTTTACCTCCCACCCCTCTTCCCTATCTAAAATTAATCTAATCCTCCCATGCTCTCCCTCCCTACCCCACTATGAGTCATCCCCCCTTATATCAGAGAAAACATTAGGCATTTGTTTTTTGGGGATTGGCTGACTTCACTTAACATTATCTTCTCCAATGCCATCCATTTACCTGCAAATGCCATGATTTTGTTCTTTTTTAATGCTGAGTAATATCCCATTGTGTATAAATGTCACATTTTTTTTATCCATTCATCCACTGAAGGACATCTAGGTTGGCTCCACAGTTTAGCTATTGTGAAAATATTCATTCTTATGCTTTATATACTGAATTTCTTTGCTATTTCTTCTTCCTATTGACTGATGTAGGATACTGTTAAGATTTCTTTGCATCTCATTATCTTGAAGTTATAGACAATATTTGTATCTCTTAGTTCTTAGCTTCAAAACTAACATAAACATTTTTATACCAATCTTTAACCAGAAGTCCTAAGAATAAGACAAGCATTGCCAGTTGTCTTAAGGTTCTGCTGGAGATTAAGTAGATTTATTGGCTTTCAGCAGGCTTTTGGTTTGAGAACTCTGAGTGAGCCACTGCTTCCTTTTTTGCCCTGTGATATTGAGAAGTTAGCCCTCAAGTGCCACTTCAATCTTTTGGGGAACAATTTTGAACAGCATACGTCCTTCTGTTCTGCCACAAGCACCATTCATTTTCTTAGCATCTTTGGCAAGAGCAAATAGCATTTGGTGTTTTTGACAGCAGCATATTGTCCTTGTTCCACTTGGGACAAAATCCAGAGCCTCAACTATGATTATAAGCCACGAATGCACTGGCTGCAGCTTCTACTTACTCCTGTTTCCCACCACATATTCCCTGGCTCACCAGCCCTCAGACACAGTCCTTCTTGCTCAGTGCATTTGTACTTGTCACTTCTACCTGGGATGCTCTTCCCCAGCATGCTGGCAGCTGTTCACACCTACAAGTGTCTGCTCAGATATCCACAGTCAGGGAGGCCTCCCCTGGACCTGTAGAAGGACCTCTGTTATCTCTCGCTAGCTCATTATTGGCTTTCTTTTTCTTCCTACAGATTAATGTTTATTCTGCATTGTAACAATGCTGTAGTACAGGTGTGTGTGTGTGTGTGTGTGTGTGTGCGCGTGCACATATATATATGCAAGTATCTAAATTGTGTCTGTTTTGTTTGTTTCCCTTCACCAGAATATAAACTTGAAGAAATTAGCAAACATGTCTCTCTTGCCACTGTTCAATCCCCAGTACTCCTAACCATGCCTGCCACGTAGTGAACGCCCAATAAAATATTTGCCAAACAAATAATGGGATGAGTGAGACTGAGTAGTGTGGGATGGAGGCTTGCTACGATTACATATTTATAAAATGTGTATGTTTATAAAGCAAACTGTGTGTCCAGAGGTAGAACCGTCATTCATAATAATTTTCACAGGTTCTATGTAGAGTGGGTCTCAGGTGGATTCATGGAAGAAGGCTTCTTGTGAGGATATTTTTTGTCAGAATCTTGAACCGAGAATAAAGAGAAAAAATAATTTTGCTATCTCTTGGCAGTGCTAGAAAGCTTTGGAAATTTCTGGTTCTTCTCTAAGTGCTGGATTCTGTGCGCAGGCAGATCCATGCTTTCTGTTCATTGCCTCCCTTGTGTGTCTGGGAAGTTTGGAAAGGTTTCCTCTGGGTCTGGATTTATTTGTGTCTCTGTCAGTGGGACATCTTTGGCTGTGCCCAGGCTCTGTCATTGAAAGCAATAATAAGTGCTAATAATAGGAAGGATAAAGGCTCTAATTTGAGGTTTGCATGTAATAATTTCATGTTAATACTTCATAACTCATGCCAAATTCCAAGCCAGTCTCTGCTGCAGCCTTCCAACTTCTCCTTGGCTATCTATTATTTTTCTTGCATATAATTTAGTTTTTGGTAAAGTTACTGTTACTCACAAACCCTAGGGATTGTAACATAAAAGTCCTAGAGCTTTTTATGTCATCAACTGCCTTGAGAGAGGATAAGATCAACCAAGAAATTACATAATGTGAGTGCGTAGAAGAATGTTCATTCATTGTAAAGGTTGCCCACAAGAGGCAGGCAGCAACCACCAATAGGTTCAGTCTACAAGTTCAAAACACAAGTGCTCATTCGTCTTGCTTTTGAGGGGGGGGGGGAAGACAAATAGAGAGAAACCACCTTTGATAGTTTGCATATTACATGACTCCAAAGGCCCCTGTGTTGAGGTGAACTCAGCCTTCCACTTGGCACTACTGAGAGGTGGTGAAACCTGAGAGAGACGGGGACTAGGGGGAGGGAGTTAGGCCTTTGGGGGAATCCCCTTGAGAGGAATTGTGGGACCCTGGTCTCTTCATGTTTCTCCTTAGAGTCTTGGCCATGACGGGAAAGAAATTTCCTCTGTCATATGCTCACAGAAATGGGTACTGCTTTATCTGAGGCCCAAAGGCAAAGGGGTAAACTGAACATGGACTGAAACCTCTGAAACTGTTGAAACAGGAACCCCTCCCTGCAACTGGGAAGGATTTCCTTCTGTTGAGAAAGGAAGTTAAAAGACTATCATCCTCCAGACTCACAGGTGCCAAAGAAGCTGGGGAGTGGAGATGGTCCCCTGGTCTCTTCATGTTTCTCCTTAGAGTCTTGGCCATGACGGGAAAGAAATTTCCTCTGTCATATGCTCACAGAAATGGGTACTGCTTTATCTGAGGCCCAAAGGCAAAGGGGTAAACTGAACATGGACTGAAACCTCTGAAACTGTTGAAACAGGAACCCCTCCCTGCAACTGGGAAGGATTTCCTTCTGTTGAGAAAGGAAGTTAAAAGACTATCATCCTCCAGACTCACAGGTGCCAAAGAAGCTGGGGAGTGGAGATGGTCCCCTGGTCTCTTCATGTTTCTCCTTAGAGTCTTGGCCATGACGGGAAAGAAATTTCCTCTGTCATATGCTCACAGAAATGGGTACTGCTTTATCTGAGGCCCAAAGGCAAAGGGGTAAACTGAACATGGACTGAAACCTCTGAAACTGTTGAAACAGGAACCCCTCCCTGCAACTGGGAAGGATTTCCTTCTGTTGAGAAAGGAAGTTAAAAGACTATCATCCTCCAGACTCACAGGTGCCAAAGAAGCTGGGGAGTGGAGATGGTCCCCTGCTGCCTGTGCCGCTGGATCTGCATAGGCACAGGTTCCTGCCTTTTGTTTCACTTCACTGCTTCTTCTCCACTGCCTCTTTTTACTTTATAAAGCTCTTTAGAGATATTCAAGATGGAACTTTTGAACCAATTAAATTTCTTTTATCTTCCTCCAAAGCTCTCTTTGAATGAAACCTATTTCCTACCAATTCTCAGGAGCAGCCAGTGTTGGAGCCTGGCTTCTTTTTTTCTGGGTAGTATCAGAACCACTCCATAACACTGTGACCCATAACAAAACTTCCTGCTTTATAAGTTGATCATCTTAGGCATTTTGTTATAGTAACAGAATACTGAGTAATATACCACATCCATAAAAATAAACAAATAAAAACACAGAGACGAAACAAAGAAAAACATCTATTTTTAGGGGGAAAAATATTAATCAGTTTTAATTTATCCTCATGTTTTTCTTTCATGGAATATAAAAATAGATAAGATTTGTTTTTAAATTATAGATGACTCTAAGTGAATACCTGATTCCAGTGTGAAGGAGCAACATAATAAGAGGTTTATTTTTAGAAATTGAGAATGGTCACCTAGCTTTTCTGTCAGGCACATGAGCATAGGGGACATTTAACTGTTGCTTTCTCTGTTATCTGAGTCTCTGAGAGACTCAGTGAGTCCCTAGTGAGTCAACTGGAAAGACATTTGCATAATCCTGGGGAAAATAAACACACGGGCACGTTGATTTTTAAATGTTTGCATCAAAGATGACTTACAATGAGCTCTTTATTAATTTTGATAGTCTGTTTCTAACCTTGCTGTGACATTCTCCAAAAATAGTGGTATAATTCAAATTTACTTAAAATAATTCCAATTATAATGTATTCAAAGTGTTTATGAAAAATAGCTGAATGGATCAGCTGTTAAACATGTAACAACTCCTCATATATTTTAAAGATTTTTTTTAAAAATGAGATTTTGTTGTTGTTTTTACTCAGGTCAGATTTTGATGGAGATAGTTTTCAAATAAGATAGGACATCATGAGAGGAAAAATCAATAACAAGATGTTGATTTCAGAGGATCTGATAAAAGGAACTCCAAACTAACTTATGATTTCTCTTTCACTTCTTGAATTTCAGCATATTTGTGCCTGTATACTAATACACCTGATGGTCTTGAAGAGTTTTTTATTATTATTATTATTATTATTATTATTAGTTTTTCAAAACATTACATAGTTCTTGAAATATCATATTTCACACATTTGATTCAAATGGGTTATGAACTCCCATTTTTACCCCGTATACAGATTGCAGAATCACATCGGTTACACATCCACTGATTTACATATTGCCATCCTAGTGACTGTTGTATTCTGCTGCCTTTCCTATCCTCTACTATCCCCCCTCCCCTCCCCTCCCCTCCCCTCCCCTCTTCTCTCTCTACCCCATCTACTGTAATTCATTTCTCTCCCTTGTTTTTTTCCCCCTTTCCCCTCACTTCCTCTTATATGTAATTTTGTATAACAATGAGAGTCTCCTTCCATTTCCATGCAATTTCCCTTCTCTCTCCCTTTCCCTCCCACCTCTCGTCCCTGTTTAATGTTAATCTTCTTCTCATGCTCTTCCCCCCAGCTCTGTTCTTAGTTGCTCTCCTTACATCAAAGAAGACATTTGGCATTTGTTTTTTAGGGATTGGCTAGCTTCACTTAGCATAATCTGCTCTAATGCCATCCATTTCCCTGCAAGTTCTATGATTTTGTCATTTTTTAGTGCAGAGTAATACTCCATTAGTCTTGAAGAGTTTTAACAGTTTACTTTCAACTTCTGTCAGCAGTCACACTGACTGGTGTCATATTCCAGAGATGCTCTGAGACTCATGTTGACCTCTATCATCCTGTAGAGAGGTCTCAGTGCCCTCATCCAGCTCCCTATGTGATGGTAAGGGTGTAGAAATTCACTGGAGAGGATGTACTACAGGATACATCGATTGTATTTGTCTCTAAATCTAGAAATTGGCTGCAGAAGAAGAGTATTTTAACCAGATTTCAGAATAAAAAAAGAATATTTAGTTTCAATTCTGCTATGGAGATAAAAACCTAGTGAGTCCATTCTTCCCTCTGATTACAACTGAAACTCTAGACACAATAGAAAATAGCTACACATGGACTTTGAAAAATAAAATCATGTGGATTGTATGGACCCGGAGAAGGGATCCTCTTGGGGTGATTGTCCTGTTTTATTCTCTCCTGGATCTGCCCCTGAGCAAGCCTTCACCGTGTACTGGTACAGTGGCATAGATGGTCAGCACTCCAAAGCAATACCATCTTCCCACCCAGAGGAACCAGGGAAAGTAGCACCTGTGGGCTGGAAAGCTTGGGGGAATCCCTGAAGAGAGATCCAGAGAATCGCCTGCATTCTGTGTATGAATTTGTACAGATCCGAAGTCTAATTTTTAAACACTGCTTGAGTGGGACACGTGTACACCAGTTCTGAAACAGGCCTGGAGGACTGACTGAAGCTAGACTTGTCACAGATTTCTGAGTAACTTGAGGATGGTGTATGTGCTAAACAGGCGTAAACCAAGATGGCAGGGCTGCGAGAATACAGCTAAACTTTGAACTATCTTCAAGAATCTCTTGCAGACTTCTGAAATATGACTGTGTGGGTATCACAGAAGATTTGAATTTGAACTGAATCAAAGCTTTTTGGATGTAGCAAAAGCTAGCATAGAAGGATGCTTTTAGATGAAATACAATAGAAAATAAGAAAGACCTAAAATCAGCTGCCTAATGTCCTACTTTAAGAAGATGGAATTAAAAAACAAGCTAAGTAAAACTAAAATAAATAGAACAATGAATAAAAAAAGGATTAGAATCAACAAAGTAGGAAAAAACCAATATATAACAAACAAACAAACAAAAATCTACCTGGAAAGCATTTTCCTTCCTCTCCCCTCCCTCCCTCCCTCCCTTCCTTCCTTCAATTGAACTCAGGGCCCATCACATGCTGTACCACTGAGCTATATCCCTAGCCTAAGAAATTGATTCTTTGAAAGAAATAAGAGAACACATACCATGAATTTCATCAAGAAAAATGGGGTTATCAACCCAGATCCTATAGACATTAAAGGAATAATAAGAATTTTATTAATAGATTCATACCAACAAGTTTAAAAACCTACATGAAATGGAACACGTTCTTGAAAAATGAAATTTGCCCAAATTAACTCAAGTTGCAATAGAGAATCTGAATAGGACTATGAAAAAAAAAAAAAAAACAACAACAACAACACAGAATTAATACTTTAAAATATTTCCACAAGGAAAAGTCCAGGCACAAATGGCTCCAATGTTGATTTCGCTCAAACATTCAGTAATAATACAAATCCCATAAAACTCAGGAAATAATAGAAAGGGAACACTTCCCTACTCATTTTGTAAGTCATTTGTATTTCCCTGGACAAAGTCATTATGTGAAAAAAAAATTAAGTGCTTGGGCTGTGGCTCAGTGGTAGAGCACTCACTTAGCAAGTGTGAGGCACTGGGTTTGATCTCCAGCACTACATAAATAATCAAAATAAAGGTATTGTGTCCATCTATAACTTAAAAATGTTAAAAAAAAAGAAAACTCAGACCAATACCCCTCATGGACATAAAATTCAAAATTCCTTTACAAGATATTCATCAAAACCAAGAAAGGCTTATTCTAGGAATAAAATGTTGATTTACTTTTCAAAATAAAATTTTCATACTAACAAAATACAGGAAAAAATGATCATTTCAGTAGATGGAGAGAGAGCATTTGACAGTATTCAAATTCATGATAAAAATTTTCTGTGAACTATGAGCCCTTAAATTGATGAAAGACATTTTTGAAAATCATAGAGCTAACTTCATACTTACTGTGAGAACCTTAATAGTTTTTTTTTTTTCTGAGACTGGGACATCTACTTTCAACATTTCCATTCAGTGCTCAATTTGAAGAGGGCATAGTTATTGTAATACAGCAATACAAAGAAATAGAGGGCAGAAAGGTGGAAATGGAAGAAGTTAAACTCCTCCTATTTGCAGACTGTATGATTGTAAATGTAAAAAATCCCAGGTAATCTACAAGAAACTCAGCACTATCGAAACTAATATATAAACTTAGAAATCGGAAAGTACAATTTTTTTAGTATCCAAAAATCAATATATTCTCATATACTAGCAGCACATAAATTGGAAAATACTTAAACAGTTGTATTTATAGTGATACCCAAAGCATTAAAAACCTAGGAATAAATGTAACAAAATCCATATTTCAAAAAATGTGTTGTGAAATTTCTGAAAAAAATTTTTTAAAAAGCTGTGAATCAATGGAGTTACATATTTTGTCCATAGATCAGACTCAATATTTTGTTCGGTGGCAATTCTTCCCATATTGACTTATAGATTCTAATGCAATCCAAATCCAAATTGCAGAGGCTTTTCTGCAGAGAATAACAAGCTAATTACACAATTTACATAGAAATTCAAAGGACTGAGAATAACAAAAACAATTTTTCAAAAGAAGAATAACATTGGAACACTCACCTAATTTCATTAATTACTATAAAGCTATAGTAATGAAGACAAGTGTGGCTCTGGCAAAAGATAGATAAATGGAGCAAAATAATGCAGAAATGGATCCTGAATACATGATGCACTTTGATTTTAATAAAAGTGCCAGAGTGTCTCATTTGGGAAAGAAATATTTTTTCAATAAATGGTGTTTAATCAACTGGATAGGTGCATAAAAACAACAAAAAAATGCTAGAATTCAGTTTTCATTTTTGAATTTTTATTCCTTTACCTGTTGGTTACTGTAGTTCCATGTTTTGTTTTATCGTGTCCTCTTTCTTTCGGTCTTTGTCTTTGTCCATCCCTCTCTGGTTGGTTTGGCAGTCTTGTTTTCCGCTAGCCAGTTTCTCCTGGGTATACAGATTTTGTTAGTCTCACAAAACTCTGACTTGTTCGATTGTTTTCCATTTTGTTATATTCTGTTCTTAACAATCATTACTTTTTTGTCTTTTCTTTTTTAGGTTCAATTTGTTGTTCTTAACTTCTGAAGAGAGGTGCTTAGCGATCTGATTTTCATGCTTTATATTTTTCAGTATGCATGTCTAAAATTATAAATTTCCTTTTAGCATAACTTTAGCCCTATCTTTCAAGTTTTCATATGCATTTTGATTATATTTGCATTTTATTCATTCAAATTATTTTTAATTTCCATTGTGATCTCTTGAGTTATTTTTTTCTTAATTAGCTAGTTTTCCAAAAATAATTGTGAATTTGTCTACTTGTAGTTCTATTCATTTGTCCTTGACATACTTCAAGGCTGTTATTAGGCACATATAAATTTAGAACTGTTCACTCTTTAGGAAGAATGAGGAGTTAAACATTTTTATTTATTAAAATTTACATGGGACTTATTTTTTTTCTTCTGCATACTTATTTTTTAGGTCTTTGGAAAATTGTATGTATTTGTCATATAGAGATGAAGGACTTCATCCTTAACTTATAAGGGCCAATGTTGATTATATTTGCATTTTATTCATTCAAATTATTTTAAATTTCCATTGTGATTTCTTGAGTTATTTTTTCTTAATTAGCTAGTTGCTTGATTGCTACTTTTATACTCTTGCCCTTAGTTTTTTTTTAATTAAAAAAAGTTAAAAGCAGACAAGACTATACAGTTTATTTATTTATTTTTTTGGGTGGTATTAGGGCCTCATGGATGCTAGGCAAGTGATTTACCACTGAGCTACATCCCAAGCCCTAGCCCTCAGTTTCTTTAAACAACATGATTATTCTATGTCCTGAGTCTGTGAATTCTCATTCTTGCAGTTTTGAGGTCTAAGTCTGTTTTGGTGTTTCTACTCTCATTCGTGTTGCTTGTCTTATGTCTTTGGTGAACTTAGACTGTATCTTATTACTTGATCTTAATCTGTGGGACTCCTGAAGGTTTACATTTGGATGCTTTCTTCTAGAAACTGCTTGTATCTGCTTCTGCTGGATGCCAGGGCATAATTCTAGTCTGTTTCAAAGATTTCAGCTCAATGTGAGAATTCTTGTTTTAGTTTACAACCTCATTGTTGCTCACACCTTCTCTGAGTTCCAGGAGATTCTATTCCTCCTTGCCATCCAAATTTTTCAGCTCCTGGACAGCTGCAAACAACATTTTCTTGGGGAGACAGCTTATGTGGAAAATCCTTATGTTTTCTTGCTGATCCAGCAATGTGCTAGAAATTTGTTTGGCTGCAGAAGAAACCTAGATCTCCTAGTCCATCATTTTGAAAGGGTAACAATGATGTATGGTATTGACTTACTTCTGTAGGACAAAGATGTCATATCATTGCTGGGTCAGCACAGAAGAATAAATGAGGTGTCATAGTGTGATTTATATTACATAATTATCTTTTCACTGCTATATGTCAATTGATGGAGACAAGTGATATGTATAATCCTCAAGTATACATAAACTTTAATTTGAAGTATAAAATATATATTATTTATCTTTAAGCTGGATAGAAGGTACTACATACTTTTTTCATTGGGACTTTGTTAAAGAATACATAGTACTTGTATTTTCCTCATATTTTGACTTTTTAAAAAATTAAGAGGTCAAATAACTGAGTTATTAAGTGAAATGTTCAAGTATTTTGAATATATTATTTTTATCTTTTATGCCCATCATAGACCATGATATTTGGCATGAATTTGTGACATTAAACATATAAACATATAGCTGTCTACATGCACATATCCAGATGTGAACATAATACTGTGGGGTGTGTATATACACATATAACCATCTCTATATGGTATTTTGCAGAAAATTTGAATCTGGGTCACACCTTTGATTTTCCTTCAGTTGATGGTATATTACAAAATAAAAGGAATTATTTTTTTAATTAAAATTTTTGTTTAGTAAAATCTAGATGATGATAAGTTGGTGGTTCTTATTGGTTGATTTTATCTCCCAAGGGGCATTTTTGGTTGTCACACTGGTAATGGCAGAGGTGATCCTGTCATCTAGTATGCAGAGACCAGAAATGGTGCTCCACATCTTATAATGGGAAGGTCAGCCCCACAGCAAAGATTGACCCGGCTTCCAATGTTGGCAGTGTCGAAAATGAGAAACTTCTGGCTGAGACCAAGGTGGCAGCCATAGCAGACGGGCTCCCCAGACACTTCCAGTTTCTTTCTTCTAATCTTCTTTCTTACTTTCCCTGAATATGATTTTCTGCATCAGTCTGGTATTGCAAAAACCATTACATGCTTCAGTTAAGTGGACCTTCCCTTTTATGTTTTCTTTTTCAACATTTAACTGTGCTGTTTAACTTAAAAAAAAATTGAAAATGCAACTTTCTTGAAAAACCTTCTCTATGGAGTGGCATTTCATTATGTACAATCCAACCGTGCCCTTACACACAGATCTTAAAATTTAAAAATCGCCTTCTATCCAAATTTAAATTTCATGTGGTCATTAACCCAAATCAGAGAGGAATTCCTGCCTCTGCTTTTGTGTTTTATCTTTCCTCTGTGAATCTTCAGTATGCATATATGATAGTAAATTATTTATAGATGGTGTATTTGAGTCTGATCTTTTATAAGAAATGAGAATCTGGCCCTACCTTATGCTTCCTTTATTTTAATTTGAAAGACATTTTTAAAAACTCTGGGTGTCTTCTCACTTTTTTAAATTTATTTTTTATTTATTTAATTTTTAAATTATTTTTATTTGTTTTAGTTAGTTATACATGACAATAGAATGCATTTATGCACTTTGACATATCATACATAGATGGAATATAATTTCTCAGTTTTCTGAGTGTACATGTTGTAGAATCATATTGGTCAAGCAGTCACATATATTCATAAAGTAATAATGTCTGTTTCATTCTACTATCTTTCCTATCCCCACCTCCCCTCTCCTCTCCTCCCTTCAATTCCCTCTACCTAATCTAAGGTAACGCTATTCTTCCCTAGTGCCCCCTGTCTTATTGTGAATTAGCATCCACATATTAGAGAAAACATTCAATCTTTAGTTTTTTGGGGATTGGCTTACTTCACTTAGCATGATATTCTCCAACTCCATCCATTTACTGGCAAATGCCATAATTTCTCTCTTCTTTAAAACTGAGTAATATTCCATTGAGTATACATGCCACATTTTCTTTATGCGTTCATCTATTGAAGGATACCTAGGTTGGTTCCACAGTTTAGGTATTATAAATTGAGCTGCTATAAACATTGATGTGGCTGTATTACTGTAGTATGCTGTTTTTAAGTCCTTTGGGTATAAACCAAGGAGTGAGATAGCTGGGTCAAGTGGTGGTTCTATTCCAAGTTTTCTGAGGAATCTCCATACTGCTTTCCAGAGTGGTTGCATCAATTTGCACTCCCACCAGCCATGTATGAGTGTGCCTTTTCCCTCACATCCTCACCAACATTTATTGTTGCCTGTATTCTTGATGATTGCCATTCTGACAGGAGTGAGATGAAATCTTAGAGTAGTTTTAATTTGCATTTTTCTAATTGCTAAAGACATTGGACACTTTTTCTTATATTTGTTGATCAATTGTATTTCTTCTTCTGTGAAGTGTCTGTTCAGTTTCTTAGTCCAGTTATTGATTGGGTTATTTTTTTTTTGGTATAAAGTTTTTTGAATTCTTTATATATCCTAGAGATTAATGCTTTATTGGAGGTGCATGAGGTAAAGATTTTCTCCCAGTCTGTAGGCTCTCTCCTCACATTATTGCTTGTTTCCTTTATTGAGAAGAAGCTTTTTAATTTGAATCCATCCCATTTATTGATTCTTGATTTTCTTTCTTGTGCTTTAGGAGTCTTCTTTTTTTTATTGGTTGTTCAAAACATTACAAAGCTCTTGACATATCATATTTCATACATTAGATTCAAGTGGGTTATGAACTCCCATTTTTACCCCAAATACAGATTGCAGAATCACATCGGTTACACATCCACATTTTTACATGATGCCATATTAGTGACTGTTGTATTCTGCTGCCTTTCCTATCCTCTATTATCCCCCCTCCCTCCCCTCCCCTCCCGTCTTCTCTCTCTACCCCATTTACTGTAATTCATTTCTCTCCTTGTTTTTTTTCCCTATTCCCCTAACAACCTCTTATATGTAATTTTGTATAACAATGAGGGTCTCCTTCCATTTCCATGCAATTTCCCTTTTCTCTCCCTTTCCTTCCCACCTCATGTCTCTGTTTAATGTTAGTCTTTTCCTCCTGCTCTTCCTCCCTGCTCTGTTCTTAGTTGCTCTCATTATATCAAAGAAGACATTTGGCATTTGTTTTCTAGGGATTGGCTAGCTTCACTTAGCATAATCTGTTCTAATGCCATCCATTTCCCTGCAAATGCCATGATTTTGTCATTTTTTAGTGCTGCGTAATACTCCATTGTGTATCAATGCCACATTTTTTTTATCCAGTCATCTATTGAAGGGCATCTAGGTTGGTTCCACAGTCTTGCTATTGTGAATTGTGCTGCTATGAACATCGATGTGGCAGTATCCCTGTAGTACACTCTTTTAAGGTCTTTAGGGAATAGTCCGAGAAGGGCAATAGCCGGGTCAAATGGTGGTTTCATTCCCAGCTTTCCCAGGAATCTCCATACTGCTTTCCAAATTGGCCACACCAATTTGCAGTCCCACCAGCAATGTACAAGAGTACCCTTTTCCCCACATCCTCGCTAGCACTTGTTGTTGTTTGACTTCATAATGGCTGCCAATCTTACTGGAGTGAGATGGTATCTTAGGGTGGTTTTGATTTGCATTTCTAGGAGTCTTCTTAAGGAAGTCATATCCTAGGCTTACATTGTGAAGATTAGGATCTATGTTTTTTTTTTTTTGTTAGTCTCTGTTCTAGGGCCCAAATCTTTGACACATATTGAGTTAAGTTTTGTGCATGATGAAAGAGTTTTAATTTCATTTTTCTACATATGGATTTCCAGTTTTGCCAGCACCATTTGTTGAATAGGCTATCTTTTCTCTAGTGAATGGTTTTGGCACCTTTTTCTAGTATGATATAACCATATTTATGTGGATTTCTCTCTATTTCCTCTATTCTGTACCATTGGTCTACAAGTCTATTTTGGTGCCAACACTATGCCATTTTTGTTACTGTAGCTCTGTATAGATTATAGTTTAAGATCTGGTCTTATGATGCTTCCTGCTTTCCTTTTCTTGCTAAGGATTGCTTTAGCTATTCTGGGTCTCTTATTTTTCCAAATAAATTTCATTATTGCTTTTTCTATTTTTATGGAGAGTATAATTGGTATTTTAATAGGAATTGCATTAAATCTGTATAATGCTTTTGGTAGTTTGCCATTTTTGACAATATTAATTCTGCCTATGCAGGAGCATGGGAGATCTTTCCATCTTCTGAGGTTTTCTTCAATTTCTTTCTTTATTGTTCTGTAGTTTTCATTGTAGAGGTCTTTCACCTCTTTTGTTAGATTGATTCCCAGGTATTTATTTTTATTTTCTTGAGGTTATTGTGAATGGGGTAGTTTTCCTAATTTCTCTTGCAGTCGATTCATCGCTGATGTATAGGAATGTGTTTGATTTATGGGTATTGATTTTATATTCTGCTACTTTGCTGAATTCATTTATTATTTCTAAAAGTTTTCTGGTGGAACTTTTTGGATCTTCTAGATATAGAATCATGTCTTTTCACTTTTAAACTGATTCTCACCACACATTCTTTCTTCTAGGCATTGGCTCATCTCCACTTAATAGAATATGTCGGAGAACAGACTGCTTTGCTAATAAAGGTACATTAAATGCTGCAGTAGAATGTGCTCCAATCCCTGTTCTTTGATTTTGTAAAAAGAAAAAAAAATCTGGTAAGAATAGGTCACATTAATTATGTAAAAAGCACAGCAGGGAAACTATTTTATCCTGGGTAGCCTAGAGATGAAGGGAGATTATTTTTTTCCCCAAAGAATATATAATTACAGATGCCTGCTATTTTGCTTTTAGTCTTTAGTTAAAACCTGTCGAGAAGGAGAGCCAGTGAACAATCAGTGGATGCTGCAGAGGTCCCCGTCCCAGGTCCCTGCTGGTGAGACCAGTGTGTGGAACCATCAAATTGTGGTGAGGAGGGGACTTCACTCTGCCCATTCCTCCCACGGGGTTAGTGGGCTGGGAATTGCTCTCCTTAGTTACTTTTAGAAACCAGCTGAGATTCCCGTGCAGTTGTGGCCCTGGTTTGCACTCCTGGGTTTGTTTTTGCCACATGTTAAGAAGAAGGACTAACAATCCTTTGGTCTTTTCTGAGTCTCACTGTCAAAGGATCAGATCCTAAGTGTGTGATTTCACAGTGCAGCTGTTGATATACAGCACTGTTATTATCTGCTCCTTCCAGATGGTTCCAGAGGATAGGCGCCTTGCAGCTGCCATCGTCCTAGTAGTATGGGTCTCGGCCTTGGCGTCATCTTTGATTGACAACATTCCGTTCACTGCTACAATGGTGAGTTGTACATTTCTGTGGGCTTGAGGACTTGCCTTCTGCCTGTGCACACTCTGGGTGCCTTTCTTTCCTAAGAAGGCAGAGTACAAAACCAGCCCTTTCCCACAATCATGGTCAAGATTATAAAATGTGGGAAGATCCAGGGCAGCTGGGCAGGGAGCTCTGAGAGCCCAGATGGCAGGCTGGGAATCAAAGGTCTGCAACCAGGGTGGACAGTATACCATGATGATTGGCTACTTTAGGGTTAACCCACCCAAGATCTGCTGCCTCTCTCACAAGACTGTTTTTTTTTTTTTAAGAAAAATTTGAGACACCAAGACAATCTCTTCTATATTTCCTATGAACATAGAAGCTATTCTAATCAGCTGTGTGACTTTTGGTGCTTGTCTTCGGCAGGAGTTTTAAGTTTCTTTGTGGTCTTGACCCCCATCCAAGACCAGAAGTACCCACCACAAGCCTCTTATAGGGCGGATGAGCCCTACTCCTAGGGTAGTTCTGTGTCATTGTTTCTGAATTCTGGTGTGACAAAGCAGGATCAGAGGTTGCATACAAGAACTGGGGTCCTGTCACAAACACCTCAGGGCCCAGGAGTGCTGGACACAGGGACACAAGCCTGGTGAACCTTCCTCATGGCAGGGCACTAGATGGGGCAGTCCTCTCTGGTGTTCTTGTGACTGGGCCCCCTCTGTTCCCTATGAACAGTTCATGTCAGTGGGCTCCCAAGACACTTTACCAGCCTGTGCATATTGGGAACAGTGAGACCCTAAGGGGAGAGCAGGAAGTCGGGCAGTGTGAGGAGGGGGTGGGCTAGGCTTACGGTGGCTTCTCCAACCAGGACCCACCTTGGGTGGACTTGGTAATCTGCATCACTCCTAGTCTGGGATTCACAGTTTCTGTTCTCCTTCTAAGGCTAGAGGTCAGTAATACTGAACTAACTCTGTGGCTATTGTGATTTCTTCATGAATTGCCAAGGTAGAGATATCACATAGCTATTGTCACATGTCTCAGTTCCAGGAGAAAAAGCAAAGTACAGAACAATATTTAGAGTAATTGCTTTCTGTGTAAGAAGGGGGAGAGAAAACAAACACACACACACACACACACACACACACACACACACACACTCTCACACACACATACACACACATCCCATTGAAGGGTAAACAAAGCCAACTTTTAAAATGCTGACTTGAACTCCTAATTTAAAAGACAGAAGTTGGCAGATTCAACAACAAACAAACCCCCAAAAAAAAACAAAAATAAAGAGCAGGTTATGCTAAGTGAAGTTAGCCAATCCCTAAAAAACAAATGCTAAATATCTTCTCTGATATAAGGGGGGTGACTCAAAACAGAGTAGGGAGGAAGAGCATGAGAAGAAGATGACCACTAAACAGGAAGAGAGGTGGGAGGGAATGGGAGGGAGAAGGGGAATTGCATGGAAGATGGAAGGAGACCCTCATCGTTATACATAATACATATATGATGGTGTGAAGGGGAAGAAAAAAAAAGAGAGAGAAATGTGTCACAGTAGATTGGGTAGAGAGAGGTGATGGGAGGGGAAGGGAGGGGAGGGGGGATAGGGAAAGCAGCAGAATACAACAGACACTAGTATTGCTGTATGTATATACGTGTCTGTATAACCAATGTGATCCTGCAACCTGTACACGTAGAAAAATGAGAATTCATACACCATTTGAATCAAATGTATGATATGTCAAGATCATTGTATTGTCATGAGCAACTAATAAAAACAAAACAAAAAAACACAGAAACAAACAAGACCCAACTGTACACTCTTTAGGAGAAACACTTTAAATATAAAGACAAAGACAAGTTGAAAGGTTATAAAAATCATAGGCAAAACAAACTTTAAGAATATTACTTGAGATCAAGAAGGGCATGCTGTTCCAATGAAAGGGTCAGTTCATTAAGAAAATAGCAATGTTAACTATGCATGCATTTCATTACATAGTTCCCAGGTACCAAATCAAAAATCAACAGAACTGATTTTCAGCACAGTTATCTTTAGGGCATAGGTCTCTCATTTGTCACTTTCATAGAGTTGGAAGCTATCTTCCCTGAGCCTACTATTTTGATTTTTAGAGTCTTCCCATGCTGTCAACAATAACCAGTGCATTTTCTGCTTTTCATTACCCTATAATATCCAAGTACCATGGCCACTGCATAAACAAATGCCTTGCTTTCAACCTGTGCCTTATCCAAATGAACCACAGGTAAAAGGTTCAAAAATTTCAATGCCATTGTTATCACACACACACACTTCTTGTCATTAATAATCAGGTCCCCAGTCTTCAACTGGGGAGTAGTCAGCTCCAAAATTCTGTTCAAACCATCTGCTTTCTAGGGCCACAAATATTATCAACTGTCTTAGTCTTGAGTTTTCCAGACAGACAAGGCCGAGGCAATCCCAAGGAACTGCAGTGTGAGGAGTTGGAGAGTTAGCCAGGGAAGAGGGTGGGTGAACTGGGGAAGTCATTTGCAGCTGATCTCTCTGAGCAGATTGGTACTATTTGCTTCTCAGCACAGTGTGTCTAGGAGGGGAGAAGAAAATTGATTAACTGTCTCACATCTCCATGGGTCAGAGCTTGGTCTTGGGGTTGTACTTTTGGGGACATCTACTGGGGACCTGTGTTGTGTCCCACCTCAGCATCAGCAGGTGAGCCTTCTGGACATGAAGGAAGAATCACATAGTATGGAGGAAAAGTGCCATCAAAGTGTGCATGTGCTGGTGATCAGAGCCCATGAAGAACTGCCTCAGAATAGTGCCGCAGTCTTGGCTGGGCACAGAATCACGAGCCACTCAAGCAGGAACAAAACTTTATTTTGAAAAAGCTGCCAATACTCCGTAGGCGCCGGCAAGCCAAACCCGGTCCTCCCACACGGGCGTCTGCCGGAACCGCGCGTTCCCCCGGCACGGGGGGGGGGGGGCGGACCTCCCCCGGAATTTCCTCCTACTATCCTTCCCCAACCAATGGGAACTCTCCAGGAGTCCCGTAACTTGAATCCGGTAGCAGGCCAAGGTGAACAGCAGGAGCACAATTTGCATATGAATGTAAATCTTAACATAATCATATAATCTCAGTGGCTAGCTGGCGTCACTTTACAAGCAAAGGTGCCATGCATCATTTATCTGCTTGTGGCTCCTAGCATCTGCCCCCTTCTGTTTAATTAAGCAACAAGCAATGTGGCTAGGGACCGTGCCTGGTAGGTTGTCCAATTCAACATATGGTTCTTACCCGTCATGGGGGAACTGACCTTTAGGCGTCAGCTTCCTGTCTTAGGTTGAATCCACTGTAATCAGATCAACCCGTCACTGACTACCGGTCCAGCATTCAGCCATGCTTGTGGATAGGCCTATGCACCAGTGGGGGGGTGAGGTTCTTGCCTCACCTCTGTTGGCCCCCAAATTTAGCCTTGGTGCCAGTGGGGGGGTGAGGTTCTTTGCCTCACCTCTGTTGGCCCCCAAATTTTAGACCATCACTAGTAGAAGGGAGGAGGATACAGAAATGCCACGACACCAAGCCAATTGATGGCTCCTTTGGAAAAATTGCGTCACTGGTGACACCATCAGCAAAGAAATGCCAGCAGTACCACAATTCGGTGCACCAGATGATATTTCACAATGTATGCAACTGATATATAGTCCAGGCAAGTTCTGCAAGCAGTTCAAATTGGAGGAGTCTATCAATATGTCCATTTCCTCCCAAAGTAAATCAAGTCCTTGATTGAGCATTACTTGTTGAGTTATATTCATTGATGCATCAGTTTATACAGTTTACTGTGATAGCTATCATAGAAGCTGTAGTTTGGTTTTATCTCAGTCTTCACCGGAATTGGGATGGAGATGGAAATTCTGGCAATGATGCTAAAGAGACATTATCCTGAACAGAATTATTAAATATAATGAAAAGGAAAGGTGAAAGTAAACAAACAGATCTGTTAAACTCCTTTCAAAACAATCCTTAACAGCTGTTTACCTAATTTAAATTAGTAAACAAACAGATCTGTTAACCATCTTTAAAAACAATCATTAACAGCTGTTCACCTAATTTAAATTAAACCATATAAATCACGTGAATAAAGAAAAAATTCGGATCCATTTTTTCATGAGCGCTCCTCATATAAGAAATATGGACATACACACATACAGACATACAACACAAAACAGAAGTGTGCACATAACATACAACACATAAGACAATAGTAAATAAAGGCCTTGTAGCTATACCTAGGTGAAATCTCCATTGCAATGTTTAAAAACTCCACAGTCAAAAAATAAAACACAGTCAAAAAATAAAACTGATCAGAAAAACATTAACCTAGGTTTGTATGAGCTCAAAAATAAAATAGAACTTTATGATGTGGGAAAAATGCAATAATAAAATAGATATTGAAAAAAAAAAACACCTTGGTTAATCACTGTCACAGATGTAAGAATAGCCAAGCTGGAGCTCTGGATGTCAGCTGTTATGGATTTGAGTCAAATCATCTTCTTTTTCTGTAGAAATTGTTTTAGTTAATCTCTCTGGAATCCAAATCGGTTGCTGTTCATCCTGTGGGAAAACACAGACAGTGCCCCGATTCCAGACTATCACTGGATCCGGGCCTTTCCATTGTCCTGTTAGAATATCTTTCCAAAGTACCTTAGGCTTATGTACATTTTTTGGGTACAAATGTCTTTCCGCAGCACTAAGTCCCGATGAATCCAAATTTAAAAAGTTTAGAGTAAAAAGGGTTATTTTAAGTTTATCTTTGGGGGATATATACCCCTTTCCAGAATAGTGCCTGGGAGGAGCCTGATTCAGAGTATCTATAAAACTCAAACCAATGTACTTAGATGTGAAATGTTGAGTGTTGTCTCCCTGAAGTATGGAAGAAGACAAAACTGTCTGTGGGCACCATTTCTATCAACCATGTCCCGAGGTCAGTGGCAGTGCAGTGAACCCAGAGAAGAAGTAAGAACTACAAGGATTAGAGAGGAAGAAATAAAACTGTTGCTCTTTACAGAGAGTATGGATCTGTGTGCTTACCTCAAAGGGATCTATCAATTGAGAATCCAAATTATTTGTTCCTTTATCAGGGACTCTGGAGTTAAAAGTCAGTTAAGAATCAGCCGTATATTTTATCAGGAACAATAAACTAATAGAAAATGAAATTTTTGAAATAAATATCATTTATAACCACATCAAAAAAGAATAAGAATAAAAGGAAAAAACCTGAGGGTCCCAGTTTTGGCTCAGTGGGCTTCAACTCTCTTGATACTAGCGAAGCTTCTCTTAGATGAGCCTTTAACCCAGAGACAAGATCAGCTTATGCAATTATCCTGTTCCCAGATAAAGCAAAGTGCCCTAGCCATGCAAGGCTGGGTGGTGTGGTCACAGAATCCAGGTTTTTGTCAGTCTGTGTTAATCAGATTTTGGAATTGTGTCAAAATACCCAAGAAAAATCAGCTTAAAAGGAAAGAGATAGAAGTCAAATTATCTCTGTTTGCTGATAACATGATCTATACTTAGAAGACTCGAAAAACTCCACCTGAAGACTGAAGAAGAGCTGCTAAACAAATTCAGCAAAGTAGCAAGATACAAGATAAACATACAAAAATCAATAGCTTTTTTATACTCCTGTAATGAATCCACTGAAAAAGAAATCAGGAAAACAATTCCATTCACAGTAGCCCCCAAACAGTTGGAAATAAATCTAACTAAAGAAGTAAAAGAACTCTGTAGTGAAAAAGTGTAGAACACTGAAGAAATAAATTGAAGAAGACCTCAGAAGATGGAAAGATCTAGAATGTTTCTGGATTGGCAGAATTAATATTGTAAAAATGTTCATATTTCCTAAAGTGAGCTACATATTCAGTTCAATCCCCATCAAAATATGAATGACATTTTCACAGATGTAAAAAAAAAAAAACCCTAACATTACATGGATCCAGTCGTGGTGGTTCACACCTGTAATTCCAGCTACTCAGGAGGTTGAGGCAGGAGGATTGCAAGTTTGAGGTCAGCCTTGGCAACTTAGCGAGACACTGTCTCACAATTAAAAAAGCAAAACCCAGAAAACAGAGCCACTGGGTTAAATTTCCAAAGCCACTCCTCCCCACACTTCCAAATTCATTGGAAGAATGAAAGACCTAGAGTAGCCAAAGCAATACTGAGCAAGAAAAGTGAGACTGGAGGTATCACGGTATTGGATCGCAAACCATCCTGGTAACAAAAGGTTATAGAAGTGTGGTAACAAAACTACCATGGTATTGGCGTGGCATAAAAACAGACATGAAGACCGAAAGAGTAGAATAAAAGACACAGAGACAAATCCAGATTGGTGTAGTCATTAAATCCTTGACAAAGCTACCAAAATCATACACTGGAGAAAAGATAGCCTTTTAAATAAATGGTACTAGGGAAACTGGATACCCATATGTAGAAGAATAAAACTGTATCTTTATCTCTCACCATTATGGTTGGAACATGAGGTCTTCCCCCAAAAGCTCCTGTGTTCATGTAGCAGGTGAAATCATTGGATTAGGAGAGTTGTGACCTAATCTGTGGATTAACCCATCTGATAAATTAATAATTTGAATGGATTAACTGGGTGGTAACTGTAGGCAGATAGGGGGTGATGGAAAGAGTGGGTCACTGGGGGTGTGCCTTTGGGATTTATATTTTGTCCCTGGTACCTCACACACACTCTCTCTCTGCACCTGGCTGCCATGAGGTGACAGCATTCTTCCTCCATGCCCTTCTGTCATGATGCTCTGCCTCATCTCAGACCCAGAGCAATGGACTTGGTTGATTGTGACTGAACCTTTGAAATTATGAGCTCAAAATAAACTTTTTCTCCTCTAAGTTGTTCTGATCCCAGCAATGAAAACCTAACTATCACTTTCACCATGCACAAAAATTAACACAAAGTGGATCAAATACCTAGGAATTAGACCAGAAATACTACAACTGCTAGAAGAAAACATAGGGTCAACACTCCAACATATTGATTCAGGGGCTCCCAAATCTCAAGAATTAAAATGAAGAATCAATAAATGAAATGGCACTAAATTAAAAAAAAACTTCTACACAGCAAAGATAACATGTAAGAGTGTAAAAGGAGCCTGCAGAATGGGAGAAAATCTTTGCCAATTACTCTTCCACCAGGGGATTAATATCCAGAATACATAAAGAACTCAAAAAACTAAACACCCCAAACACAAATATTAATATATGTGATGGAGTTTTATTCAGCCATATAAAAAAATGAAATTAAGACATTTACTAGTAAATGAATGGAACTTGAGAAAGTATCATGCTAAGGGAAATATTGCAGACTCAGAAAGTCAAAGACTGAATATTTTCACTCCTTTGCGAAAGCAAGAGAGAGATTTATAAAAAGCAGGACAGGGAGAGAATAAAATGAAAATAAAAAGAATAGTAGAGAAAGGGGATAGAAGGGTGAGGCAGAGAGGTGGGTAAGGGAAGCAACTACAGAATGAAATCGACCAACTTATGCTGTATGCATATATGAACACATCACAATGGATTTCACTTTTATGTATATTTATAATGTACCAATTAAAAAATAAAGATAAGACCAGTAAAGAAGAGGAAGGGGATCAGCAAAGGGAGAAGGGAGGGAAAGAGGAAGTACTGGGGATTGAGAATGAGCAAACTGTATTAATTTTAGGGAATCAGAGGATAGTACAACAAAAATGGTAGTCCATCCTCATCTGCAGGGGGTATATTCCAAGATTCTCAGGGGATCCCAGAAACTGCAGATAACACCCAGCCCTATATATGCTATGTTCTTTCATATATGTACCAATAATAACACTAATTTATAAGTTAGGCACAATAAGAGGTTAATAACAATAACTAAAAATAAAATAGGATAATTATAGCAATGTACTCAATGAAAGTATTTGCAAAACTTACAAGCTGTTTATTTCTGGAAGTTTCCATTTAATATTTTTAGATCATGATTGACCTGGGATAACTGAAATTGTAGAAAGTGAAACCAAGGATAAGGGGGCACTTCTGTGTTCAAATATCTACCTCCAAAATGGAATTTGAACTTTTTATCTTGTTTGCCTCAGGATTTCTCATTTTTTTAAAAAGTAAATGGCCATGCAGTGGACTTGGGTGTGCAGATATCTCTTGGAGGTCCTGATTCCAATTTTGTGTGGCTAAAAGACATGGTCTGTAGAATTTCACACTCAGACCTGGCCTAAAACACACTTTGACCTAGCATGGAGTCAGCTTTGCTCTAGCCACATGCATTAAAATGCTGCATATCAACTTATGCATATTGTTGCTGCTTTAGACACTCGATATTTGGTTTCCCTCCATGCTGACACATATAAGCCCAAACCTCCCCTTAGTCTCTTCCACAAAATGACACCAAATCAATGGATATAATCCAAATTTATGAGGGTAGATCTCCTGGGAATGGGGAGATGGAAACAATCCTCCTCACTGAGGGGAGACAGAGAATGTCATATTTATCTATAACGAGTTTTATTTCTTAAAAGTAAAATAAATAGAAAGCTCTAAGGCAAAGCAGATAAGATATTCAAATTTCTTCAAGTGTCTGTGAGCAGAGTTTTATAATACAAGCAGTTGTTGTGTAATTATGTCTTGTCTAGGTTTTTCCATTGCTTTTGTAATCAATCTTTCTGGTGAAGCAGATCATTTTATAAACTGATCATTTTTGCATTGTATGCTTCATGATCATATTAGACACTGAAGTTCATTACCAATGTAACTTCTCAGTCACTGGTTTCTATTACATTGTGTAAGGTCTTCATCTCTGCTCAGAGCTTCTGCTCACTTTATCTTTTTCCAATCTTTTATTTTCAGTCTTTTTTGAAAAATGATTTTTTAAAAAAAATCTTTTTTCAGTTGCATTTTTTAAAGCAGTAGGCAAATAGATTTTTAAAATTTCAAGCAGATAATCTTAGCAGGTAATGATTTTATCCCTAATCTTTTAGTGGGGAGTTATTTTATTTTTAATGTACATATCAGTATCTGCATTTTAATCTGTAACCAAACACTAAGGCTTCACCCCTTGGTGAGTGCAAAGTCAATAAACACACTTGAAGATAAAAGAGCAAAGAAAGGTTTAGTACTTGTCTAAGTAAGGAGAGCCCTGGGGAAACAAAGCAAGAGAGTCTCTCTTTTAAAGAAGGCAAGGGGGCATTATTAGGGAAACTTATGCATATTCATATTGGAAAAACTCATCCTTGCAGATTGAGGCGGGCATATTCCTGAGCATGCTCAGTTTGAGATTTTGCTTCTCCTTACATCACAGTTTCAAAAATGGCCATTGGGAATGCCTCCTGGGCAGAGAACTTAGCATTATAATGAAACTTTGCTAGTTCACTCTAGGTCACCTAGAAGGATGATTTAGGAGGACTCGGGGGATTTTGACTGGTTCCTTGTAGTTTTCCCTGGAGGACTTTATCTGAAGCAAAAGAACAACTTGGAGGGATGGCAATAGTCATTGGAAAGGACAGCAGCCTCCTTCCTTGCAAGCACAGATGCTTGTCTCTAAAAATTCCTGCAAAGCTGCAGCAAACAAATAAACAAAAACTCTTTTAGTTAGTTTAAGAATAAAAGGAATTTTTCTAGGGATGGTACACAGTTCTTGGAATTTCTGAGAATATCTCAAGGACATGATGGGAGTGGGGGGTGGGGCTGACTCAGGAAGTCTCTGGATCCTTCTGGCTTGAGAGTGTGGGCTTACTGTCCCCAGTGAATGTGGGACCTCTGTCACCTTGCCCTGATGTGTCTTGCTTGTCATATCCCCTCCTTCAAATTCTCGAAACCAGCCTCTTGAGCAGGTGTTCCTGATTGGAGGAGCCCATATTCCAAGCTGCAAGGGAAGCAGGGAACATGAGTTTTCCATTTCTGCCTGGGGAGTTCTTCAAACCTAGGAGAGGCTTCAAATCTTCCTTCTATGCTTACTTCAGTGCTTTCTCCTCAGTGTAGAGCCTCAGTTTCCTCTGGGGTCCCATAGTACTCTGCACATAGCCACGAAGTTATTCACTAAGATTATTGTCAAGAGATTCTGCAACTCTCTAGGAACTCTATCAATTCATGTCTGTATGGTCATTCACTAGCACCATGCCTAGCATAAAGAAGATATTTAGAAAGTGTTTGCAAATGGTTAAAAAATGAATTAACTAAAGTAAATAAAGTAGGTTAATTTTTCTAAAGTAACTCTTTGCTCCTCCCCACCCCTCCCCACCAGCCTATCATCCTCTGGCCACTCTGTTATTGAGGTAGTTGTCACCCTATCGCTTCACTGCGTCTCTCAGAGTCACAGACACCACCTCTGCCTGTCCTTCCTGCCAGGCCTCCTGATCATTGACATGGAACTACTTTCTTTACCATGGTGCTAAGATCTCTTGTGCCTTGGTTTATGTGGTTCTTTTCTACTGGTCACAGCTCTCCCTCTCAACTCTTTCCTTCCCTTGCCTGGAGTCAGTCTCACTATGCATAACCCTCTATGTTCCTCCAGTGGGAGGTGGTGGTCCTGGTTCCAGATTCATCTTCCCCATGGAAGCCACTGGGTGGGACAATCACCCAGGTGCAGCTGGGTGCATGCATCTACTCATCAGCTGCTGGGTGCACTGGTTTGTGATGGGCACTTGGAAAGGGCTGGGAATAGAATGGGTGTTTTGGGACCATGAGCATTGGAGACAGGCCATTGTCTGCAGGTGCTCTCTTCCCCAGGGCCACCTGCAATTAATGTGAGTCTGTGTCCCTGGGGTTCCAACTTTTCATTATCTTCCCATCTTGTGGATGCAGGGGGTCCTGCCCATGCCCCCATTCATGTGGGGCAACAGATACAGTGATATGAATGGGAGATGACTTAGGTTTTCTGCCTATCGAGGGTCCCCTCTGACCAGGAGGATCTTCACTTTGTGTGGTTGTAGAGTCTTCTGACTCAGGACATGATGTAGAGGGTACATGGGCAACAAGAGTCTGGCTCATACCTGAGACTTTAGCAATCATGCATGTCCCCCACTTCCTTCTGCCCGAAAAATGCAGTGCCTCATCCTCACCATTGAAACCTTCATGATCTGGCCTGGCACACCTGGTACTCAGGCATCTGAGGTTATGCTCTAGGGCGTCTGATTTCTTGGACTATCCATATGGTCAGCTCCAACCAAACATTTCTTTGAGTTCTGATTTTCTCTGCAAACACTTTGGAGGCCCACTCAGGGTTCATCTGAGGAATGAACAAGGAGACCAAAGAATACACTGTGAAAATCCAGTGATAGAGACCGATTCACCTGTTATCAGACACACAGCTCAGTGACTCAGCCTCCTGACCCACAGAGATGCCTGTGTTCTAGCCCCGTCTCAGTCAGCTGTGCCAAAACAGCTCTGACCAAGGTGATTTGCCAGGTCAAGAGACACTTGTCCATGGAAATTTCAACATATATGAAAATGACACAGGGTCATAGAGCTGGCAAATGCAGTAACCATTTCCAGTGACTTAAATGCTGGCAAATGTGGGTTGAGGGAGAGCTGGTGAGAGTTGGGGGCTACCCTTGATGAGGAGTGCAGCATCTGCTTGGAAGGGATCTTTCATGAGGAAGGTGTGTTCATGTTATTTTATTATTTCAGGAGTGTGAGCTTAAAGAGACAACATGAAGCCTTTTATTCTTTGGTGTGGTATCTCCAAAATGTGACTTTAGTTTGGGGTTTTTCTTCTAAATCCATGTTGTCAGCTTTGTTCTGAGAGCTGCAGTTGGAACCTCAGTTCACGTTCATTTGTGATATTTCTTTTCTTCCAGTGGTTGGGGAAGAACGCCAAATAATTTGGGTAATCCAAAGACAATTCATAACTGGTAGGATCCCACCAGGGGATTTTTGCTTATCTCACCATGTCTAGAGAAGAAAGAAACAGATTGCAGTTGGGTTTATCTCTCTAAATCAGCTAGACAGGACTTCAGTGAATCAGAACAAAGCCATGTCATCAGTGGTGGTGGTGGGGAGGGAGGAGCAGGGCCTTTGTGGATTAGATTTACTCTGTTGGGTTTTCCTTATATCTCTGTCTTAGGCTCTTCCTTTTATTTTTATTTTGCTTATCTTTAATGGTGACAAATAAAACAGCAGTATTAAATCCATTTAATTTTGATATTTCATCAATATTTAATATAATCGGAGCAGACACAGATATTCTGAAGCCGGCAGCTTGGAGCCCCTCTGGCCCTTCCCTTGTGCCACGCTTAATCTCTCTCATGCTTGGGACAGGCAGAAGGCCCAAGGGGCTGAGCTGATGGGAGGCATTGGGGTCTGGGGGCAGTGGCTCTCCATTGATTGATATGGAAACATTTCAGTATTTTATCACCTATTTCTATGTAGGGAAATTCCTGTCCCATCCACCTACTTCTCCTTTCTTCTCTTGTCTTCAGTTGAGAAGGGAGCTGTGGGAATCTGAAACCAGACCTGCATTTGTGGTCAGCATTCCTGGTTTTCTGCTACATTGCCCTATAGACTGTGCTGAAAACCTGAAATACCTTGCTAATGACTGAGGATTCTCTGACAGTTTTTCTCCATTGACGCCTGATCTTTTCAACCTCATTGACTTGAACAGGAAGGCGTCTCAGGCAATTTTCAAGTTAAAATGTTATTCTTGTCCTGGATGTTGAATACAAAAAATGGTAATTTATGCACATAATCTTGTGGGTTTTCCTTAACTGACTTCTTAGATACTCATGGTTCTCTGTGCTGTCTTTCAGCCTCTATGTGGAAGTCAGGTTCTCAAGGCTGTCTTGTTCTTAGGCATCTTTTCCCCCCAGGTTTCTTTGCAGGCCCCACAAGGAGATATTAGGGCAGCTGTAGTTGCTGGCTGTGACACCTGATATGGGAACAAATACTCTTTCACAGGTGATAAAAGTCAGAAGCATTTCACTTTAGCTTTTACCTTTTGCTTTTTACTTGATCTTTTTTGTTTGTTTGTTTGTTTTAACTCATTGTTTCCTAAAATGTTCAGGAGCAAAATAATACAGAGGGCTGAACCAGGCTCAGTGGACAGCATTAGGTTAATAATGTGAAAATTTGTAGGAATTCACAGCTCAGGCTCTGTAGAGGGTCCATCTGAGCAGGAATCCCAACTCTGCCATTGTGTGAGCTACTGAAGTGCTAAGAGCTGGAGAAGCAGAAATGTGAGTGGCATAGAGATTGTTTCCTCCATCAGCTTGGTACTGACACAGGTCCTGATCAGCTATATAGGTTGCAATTCTTTCCCAAGCAGTGGATGCACAGGAGACTCCCTCTGGTGAGGGAGAGCAGTCCTGGAAGGGTACTGCAGTGCCCAGGAGTGAGGACCCTTCACTTTGTATGACCCAACTGACCAGGCTGCCATATTGCCATCTCCTAGCTCCATGGCACCTCTCTGTAGCACATTTAGGAGACTAACAGTCTAAGAGAAGAGTAATCACTGTGTGTCCTGAAGGCACAGGACAACAAACCATCAATTAAAAGAACATTCAGGGAGACTTAAGCACAGCACATTTTGGAAGACAGATTCTACAGAAATTTCACAGCCACTACATTTTCTTGGATATAATAATGTGAAATTCATCTCTGCAAGAAAGATGCACCTGATGTTGGCATGACTTACTAGAGAATGGTGGTTCCTAGTTGTAGAATTGTTATGCCAGATTCATGGGACCCTAATAGACCTCCAGGAGCCAAATCCGATACAATCACACAAGAGTCTTTATTGCAAGCTGAAACCTGCACTCACAACCGTTTCCGATGCAGCGGTCCCAGGGAGTGAGTCCGGGTCCTTTGTCAGCGAGATTTATAGGTTTTGGGGGGATACTCTATGCGTCACAACATCACACAGCAAATCATTCCATACTGCGGGAAAGTCCAACAGTAACTCTTAACATTGATTAGCACATTCACTGGCGGGAACAAGTTGGGTAGGAGTGATTGGTCAGTACAAGAGGGGGATTCCTTTGAACTGATTGGTTTAGGCCATGAGGGGTGTTTGTGCTAAACTACATGGTTTCCCAACATGTTATCAACCACCATAAAATACTTGGGGGTCATCTGGAATTCCAGTATTTTCCCTGTCTCATGCTGATTGGAGGTTGCTAGGGGGTTGCTATGGGTCCTCACCTAGCCTAACTGAGTCAGGGACACTTGGTGCCTCAGACCTCTCCTGTTATTTACAGACAAACAACTCAGCAGCGTGGGTATGTGCTTAGGAGTGCTCTGTGGGTTTTTCCAAGGACAAGGGTTATGCCCCCTTCCTTAGGACAGGCTTTGCTCTAAGGTAGAGGCTGGTTTCTCAAAAATGGAGTCACATTAGTTTTTCAGAATCTATACCTGTTGTCCTATAATGAATGTCAGTGGGGTTGAGATGACTGGCAGTGAACAGTGTTGAGAAGCAGGTTACCCCTGGTTTACCAGTGTGCAATTTGGAAGCAGAGAATTGTTCTGGCTTGGTCACTTGTGAGATCTGTGTTCTTGTACTTATCAGTGCCTCAGTTTCCTTATCTGACAATTGATAAAAGACACCTGAAGAATGTTTGAGAATTAACTAAAATGATACATGTGTAAAGGAAGTGGGTTTGTAACATTTCCAGACAGGCTGTGTTAGAAACTACATGACTTTCTTCTACTTAAGACCCACAGCAGCATCAGAGGGACACGCTATAACAAGGAGAGCCAGTTTTTCCATGTGGCTGGATTCAAACATAAAGTGTTGGGTTTAAACAAGTTTTTGTGGATTTCAAAATTGACTTTCTTTTCCCTCCATGCCTCTCCATGCTTCCTACAGCCTTACTGTTGTAGAAGCACTTAGGTATTCTTGAAGTTTGTCGCAATGTACAGCTCTTGTGAGCTTCTGTGAGACGTGGTGCTTTCCTCCACAGATTCCCGTGCTCCTGAACCTGAGCCAAGACCCTGAGGTCAGCCTGCCTGCGCCACCACTCATGTACGCCCTGGCCTTCGGTGCCTGCCTGGGAGGTAAGGAGTGCTGACTGCCCACGAGAGAGCATGCCCACACTGTTGTCATGCCCAAAGCAACCGTGAGTGAGTATCAGATAGAAAGTAAATTAAGGAGAGCCTCGAAGATTTCCTGAGGGGAAACACATCTTCTCCTTTGGAATGATTCCAGAGCTACACAGTTCCTCTGTGAAGCCTGTCACTTCTTACTCTCTGAGAACTGCCTCTGACATCCCACACCCATGGCCTGAGGAAGATTGTGACTGATGTCTGAAAGCTAATGTGCAACCATACTGTGCCACACGGGAAGTCTGGCTTATGAATCAGAAGCCCTCCTCAGTGGCACTTTTCTCTCTCTTTTTTCCTTCCCCTTCCCTTTTTTTCCCTTAAGCAGCAGGGGTGACAGCGGCCAATGAATGAGCCCTGAGAAATAGAGACTCCAACCTAATAGCAGGAAAAAAAGATGGAAGGTTTATTTTGGTGGGGGTGATAGGGTTGTAGTTTAGAGAAATTGCAGAGTAAACTAGAGTGTTGAATGAAACTGATTTGGAGACAAAACATGAAGTCTTTGGAAACATGTGTTTGCCTCCAAAGGAGCTGGATCCTTCTCACCTTTAGGAAGCTTAATCAACTTTGGGCAAACAGGAGAATTGTGGGAATCTTAGCTAAACACACCAGATATATTTAAAGTATTTTATTCTTACATCCAGGCATGGTTATACAATCCTGCCTTCTTTGTTGATTGATCTCTATTAAATCAATAACTTTCTTTTTAGGTTACCTCCTTATTTGTGAAGGGGGATTAATGCCATGTAGTAAAGTTTCTATAATTTCAAAAGACAGCTAATTCCTCTAATTCAGTGGTTCAGGACTGAACTTCTCACAAGAGTGCAAAACTATCTGATAAACTTGCTCACAACTAAGAAACAGCTCCAGGAACTTCATTCACAGCTACACCTAACACTGGCAACAGAAGCAGAATCCAAGGACATCTGGAGGTACATCCCCCATGTGGGATTTTGTTCATTCAGACTTACTGAGTATCTGCTGTAATAGCCTGAAATTGTTCTAGGCAATTAATTCTTCCCTGATCTTGAATGGGGAAAAGAGTCACCTTATAGCAGATTGCTACATCCTATCCTAGTAGATGCCTCAAGTCTTCAAGGGGTGCCCAAGAGAGACGGGAGGAAAAGTCAAAGAAGGTGCTCCAGATACGGAGGTTCTAGCAGGGTCTTAAAGGGTGAGAGGTCTCCTGCACTGGTTCTGATTTCCCTAAAACATGTAGGGTGCCTACAGAGGGGAGCCTAAGGGAGAGAGCTTAACATGAATCATATATAAGATGATAACCTCAAATAGGATCAGATACTTATGAGCTCACTTGTGAAGTAGGGATACAACAGTAGGGAAAAATATAGGTTATAAATCTTGGGATCTTTTTAACCTAGCAGCTCTTGTTACTGAAAGACACTTGCTTCCAGCATAGCAGATGATCCATTGTTCTGGCTATTAATGTTATACTTTGATGAGGGATCTCTCTCTCATAGTCTCAGGGTCTGGCATTTAAAAAATACTGTAGTAGCTGGGGGTGATGAATGCCTGCAATCCCAGTAACTCAAGAGGCTGAGATAGGAGTATTGAAAGTTTGAGGCCAGCCTCTGCAACTTAGCAAAACCCTGTCTCAAAATAAAAAATAAAAAGAACTCAGTTGCTCAGTTGTAGAACATACCTGGGTTATACCCCCACTACCAAAAAAAAAAAAAAAAATACTGTGATAAAGTCTACATAACATAGAATTGACCATTTTAGTCATTTTTAAATGTGCAGTTCAGTGGCATCAGATATGGTCACATTGTACCTAACTCACATTGTAATTCACATTGTGTATCTTCCTATTGTAATTCACAAAACCATCATCCATCGCTAGAGTGCATGCTTTTCATCATCCCCAACTGAAATTCCAAAACTATGAAACAGCAACTTGCCATTCTTTCAGTATTTGGCATTTTGAAGAACTCTTTTTTTTTTGGAGGGGGGCCAGGGGCGGGTAACCGGGATTGAATTCAGGGGTAGTTGACCACTGAGCCACATCCCCAGCCCTATTTTATTTAGAAACAGGGTCTCACGGAGTTGCTTAGCACCTCTTTTTTTTTTTTTTTTTGCTGAGGCTGCTTTGAACTTGCAATCTTCTTGCCTCAGCCCCCTGAGCTGCTGGGATTACAGGTGTGCACCACCACGCCCAGCTTGAAGAACACTTTAAATAGAGGTTTTCAGTTGACATTAGGATTATCAGTTACTATATAAATTAGGAGACATTCACTAGATAGTTTGAAAGAAAAACTTCTTTACTGGTCTGACCCCAATACTTTTTGGTTACTCTTTTTTTTTTTATTAAGTTAAGAGCAACTTAAAAAGTCTTTAAAAAAAACTTAATGCAAAGTTTCTGGAAAGCGGAGGCTGAGGCAATTTTGCACATTAAGTCTTGCTCGGTAGCTGCAATCCTAGGGCAGAAACACTGAGCAGAGGAAGTGACATGAACTCAAAGAACAAGGTAAAAGAAGAATGCTTCTGTGCGTGGCTATTGAGAGATTGGGGACAATTAAAGCAGCATGTGGCTGTATTCAAACCTGTTGCTTTCTTTGGGTCATGTATCTTGAAGGACAGGTGGCTCTTTAACTTGCCAAAGGGAATGCCAGTACATAGAGTTCATTTTCATGTTTTCTGTCAAGTGGAAAATTACTACTGGTATGGGAGCATGGCCTACTTAATCCAACTTGCACTGGCTGACACAAGAAGTTAGGCCGGAGACTCTTTGTATGAAACGTTCATCAAAAACAGGGCAGGGAATGGAATAATTCTCAAAATGGTTCTCATTCTCTCTCTAGATCCATTGATCACATGTCCGTGTAGGATAACCCAGAAATGCCAAGAAATATAGCAGCTGCTCATGCACACTTCATTCCCCATCTACTTCTATGTAAATGGAACTGGGGTAGAGGCTTGAGCTGGGTAGTGACACCTAGGATCACTTTATCCTTGCTACATGGAACCTATGTCATTTGTGGTGCCATGAAAACTCTGCTAGTATTTTACAAGATACAGGCAGTCCCTGACTTACAAGTGATCTGACTTAACAATTTTTTGACTTTGCAGTGGTGTGAAAGTGATATAAATTCAATAGAAACCATTCTACAAATTATGAGTTTTACTACTTTCCTGAGCTAGCACTCTGCAGCAAGACCCCCACCTCCCCCCGCACTCTCTCAGTGTTGGGCAGTGGCAGTGTGCTGTAGCTTCCAGTCAGCCACATGATCACAAGGGGAAACAACGGATCCTCTGCAGTGAGTGTGGTGTTGCTAAGCTAGGGTGTTTTCTAGGTGAGGGGTATTCAAAACATTTTTTACTTAAAACATTTTCAATTTATAATAGGTCTGTTGGGATGTAGCCCCATTGTAAGTTAGGAAGCATTTGTACTGCAACAACCACTGTACCACTGTACTGCATTTGAATAGTACACTTGCAATCTTAAGTGACTCCACAATTACTCCATGAGATGTCTGGAGATGGACGTGGTTCTGTCCTCATCTCCCACAGGTGAAGCTGGCTCCCTTACATTTCTCCTGCCCATTCTCCTGCCCATGACAGGAAGAATAGGCCGATGGTTCCTTCTCTGATAGGTAGCTGACATAGAGGTGGGTAAGAATGGCCATTTGTAATCAAGGAAGCTTGAGGGGGTATTTTGGGGGTAGAGGAGGCTTCTGATGATTTCCCTATTCCTGAGAACAAACTTGCTTCTTCCTTTGGACATTGTCATTTGGCAGAGATGCCTGGAGTCTTCTCCAGTCCGGTGTGGGACCAGCTCTGTGCATGTTGGTGGGTGGTGGAACATACAGACAAACAGAACAAATCCTGTCGGAGCCCTGCAGAAACACCTTTGGGCTTGCTCCTTCTCTGACGGCCCATCCCATGAGAGGGAGACAGAGACTTTCTCTATTGCTGTCATCATCTTGTTTTGCATGTTTCTTTCATTATATCAAAAAACTTCTTAATAGAACAGAAATGATCCGTGGTTTGCAAAAGTTACAGTGCTTAGAAGATTTGAGACTGTGAGCTATTCTGAATCCTTATCTAGCAATTCTTTCTGCTGTACCAGCAAATATAATGCACCACCGGGGGGCTGACCCAACTCCCTCCCCACCTCCTTCTCTGTAGCTCCCTAGGCCATGTCCAGTTTGGTTGTCTCATTTTACTGACTATAAGACAGAAGGAGAGGCTATTTAGAAGCCTTTTGAAATGTTTTTGCCTCCCTCATACAAACAGGTGGGTGCCCATTCTCTTCCACATCTTCCTGCTTCAGATGTGGCCATGAAACTATCTCATGATAAAAAGAGATGCTCAGAGAATTAAAGAGACCTGACTCTGACATGAGACATTGAATGGAGGCTCACCAGCCCTTCACCTCCAAGTTTCTCATTCCATGAGAGATTATGCTACTGTTAGTCAGGTTTCCTGTTTCCCATAATTGAAAATATCCTTAAAACAAACAGGGTTAATGAGACTTAATAAGATAATGTTTTACATCCCAAGTCAGGAGGCCAGCTGACTTCTTACAAAGGGATGGCTCAAAAGGCAAGGACCTAGTTTGGGGGGGGAGGTCAGGTTATGAGGACATTTCTGGTTTAGGGAGACTTTGAGGGGAGAGCAATCTCTATGGTGTCATCCACACCACATTCCCAGGAAACCCAATGTATAAAGCCTGCACAATCAACTACATGACATAATCCTCTACCATCCCTGCTCATTTCTGTGTCATCTACCTCCCCAAGGCAAAAGTAGGAACCCTGCCTCATTTCTTCATGGGGACATGGGTCCTCCTTCTTCTTTCTGTTTGCAGAAGGTCATTCCCTTGGGCTGATATGCTGTGGGTAGTTACAGAGCAGTGTCTCACAGTGCACCAGTCCTCCACAGAAAGAGTCTGTTCTTCAAATGTTTAGGCACAGATGTTAGCACTCAGCTACATTGGTTGTATCTGGGTCATGTAACCATTCCTGTTAATTGATTGCCACAGTTCAAGGGAAAGAAGAGGCCCATTGGCTTGACCATGCAGATTCACCCTTCCCCGAATCAATCATTGTGAGTGTGTGAAGGGAAGGGGGAGATCTAATGATCTGACTGGCTGGTCTTGGCTCTATCCCTTACCCAGGCCCTGTGCACTGGCTTATGTTCATGTGTGTACAGTGTGTCTCTCCTCACCTTGTGCACTGTCAAAAAAGACTTACCTGAGAAGGTATTTCATATGAAGGAGATGCCCTTTGGTGAACAGTGCCAAACTCCATTGTTTCACCTGGTTGTTTTCATCAATTCTTTCATTCACTGAGTTTCCTGGCAGGTGTCTGGGCCTGGAGCCCAAGGAAGGCAGTTTTTGTCTGAGATTTCATTCCATTGTCTCAGAGGACACACATTCTCACTTGTGGTTCTTAGCTCTACTTGCATTTTCCTCTAAAGGATACATATCTTGTGATTCCACTATGACTTGCCCATTCTCCTTAGTGTCTCTCTCTCTCTCTCTCTCTCTCTCTCTCTCTCTCTTTCTCTCTCTCTCTCTCTCTCTCTCTCTCTCTCTCTCTCTCTCTCTTTTCTATCACAGAGAGGATATAGTCTATCTGAGAGGGAATCATGGTATTTATAAGCAGAGAACTTATTTTCTGGTTGCAAGCGTGTGTCTAGATATTTATTTACAAAGCAATCACTTTGATCGTGCCTGTAAAGTAATCATCAAATCAAAGCCTCTGAAATTGTCCAAATATTACAGAACAAAAGAGCAGAAACCTACCACCAAGATAAATTGGAATTTTATTCTGTTTTAAAATTTTTGATTCCAGGTAATGGGACACTGATTGGAGCATCTGCAAATGTCGTCTGTGCAGGAATTGCAGAGCAACATGGATATGGATTCTCTTTCATGGAATTTTTCAGGTACTTTAAAAAACTCATTTAAAATTTCTGTTTAACTACCTAGTTTGAGACTTACTGGATTTTTTTAACACAATAATGCATTCTGCTACACACAGGGATAAGCATACATTTAGCAATTAGAGAGACTCTGGTATAGGTGCGGTTAGCTCAGAAAGAAAAAGGTATTAAAAATTTATTGCTGGAACTAGCTCTGTCACACAGAGGCTGTTATGAATAATTCAGCTTGAACCTGGAGTCAGGAAATGGTGGTGGGCTTGCTGGATATTTCATGTTTGGTATTCTCTTGAAAATTTCACTGGGGACTGTGCCTTGACTGTCCATTAAGATGGTGCATAACGAGAGCCTGACTTCCTCCCACCAGAGTGCACAGAAGGAAGTTCCTATTAGCAGGGATTATAATATCCCTGTTATCAGGGATTATATTGCAGACTGGGGCTTGGATCACCATGCGGAAGGTATTCTGGAAGCAGACATTCCACATGTGGGCATGTCTCAGGAAGAGCACACAGAGGCAAAGTCTAGAAGAGGGGAGCGGAGCTGGTCTCTGTGAAGGAGAACTTGCTCCAAAGTGTGCTTTTTTTCTACTCTTGGGGCTTAGTTCCCTGCACACCTGTGTTTACCTGGCACAACTGCACCTTGCAAGCTGGTGAGAGAACAGAATAGTCCTATAAAATGGTGCTATCAAAAATGAACTTCACTCCCTCGGAGTTGAGTCATATTTCCATGGAAGTTCTTCAACTACAAACTCAGTTGGGTATATGCACAGTAATGGGTTTCAGAACCAACCTTCAGCTTTGACTGAGTGGCAGAGTAACCCACAGCTTGTGGAGATAGCCATGCCTGCTCCAGGCACTTGTTCTTCCTCGGGGTGCTGATTGCCTGGGCTTGGGCTTGGGCAAGAACCCTGGCTGTGATATCCAAGCAAGGACTAAGAATAGTGATCTTGTCCATTTTTAGTTGTTATAACTAAATATAACAAAATAGCTATATCTGGCTATAGGTTTTTTTTAAGTTTATAGTTCTGGAGGCTGGGAAATCCAAGAGCATGATTCTGGCATCTGTTTGGCATCTGGTGAGGGCTTTCTTGTTGCATTATAACATGGTAGAAAGCTTCATGGGGTATGGCAGAGCAAGTGTGCCACGGACAACTTGCTTATATAATAAATCTACTCCCTCACTAACCAGTTAATTCAGATATTAATCCATGAATTATTTAATAAATTTATAAGGGTAGAGCCCTCAGGACCCAGTCACCTCTTAATGTTCCCACCTCTCGATAACATTAACGTGAATTTGGAAATTAAGTTTCCAACAGATGAAATTTTATTTTTAATATTTAGTTTTTAGGTGTAGTTGGATGCAATACCTTTATTTTATTTATTTATTTTATGTGATGCTGAGGATCGAACCTAGGGCCTCGTATGTGCTAGGGAAGCACTCCACTACTCAGCCACAACCCCAGCCCCATCCAACAGATGAAATTTGAGGGACACAGTCATACCACACAGCAACTGCTCTGTATGTAGAGAAAGCTTCCAATTTGGGGCAGATTTACTATATTGGCCACTTCCCTGGTTCATGAAAAACTAGCAATACTTGTCAATTTTTCTGAGATATTAATTTGAATGATACTCCTTGGATGTAGAAGGAGTTGCTGGGCTAGTGATCAAGCTATGGGGGATACTGAATGTGTGTTTCCCTGCAGGATTCTGGGCACATTGCTGACCCTGCTGTTTAGGGACAAGGTGCCAAATTTAATGATTGACCAACTTATTCCTGCTTAGACTCTCATCGGCCTCTGCTGAGAGTGAAAGGAATGATCCTGTCACTTAAGAATTTTCTCGTGAGGTCAGCATTCAGCAGGATGGCCCCCCTCACACTGCCATCTTCTCATCTTTGCTCCAGAGACAGTGAGGGTCTAGACTCAGAGCACAGCCAAGAAGGGGATTCAAGGATGAGTCAAGAAGGGAACTTGAAGACGGGCTGCAGGGGAGATACAGACTTGTTCTGACAAACCAGCAGTCTCTCATTTGGGCCCGGGTCCTAGTTTCTGCAGAGCTGAAGGGCTTTCACTCAAGTGTGCCTAGCCTCTTTGGTTAGTTAAGCATGTGCTACACTGGCCCCTCTATTTCCTCTCTACTTTCAGAGTGCAGTGAAACCTCAGGGCTATTGTGTGCTAGTGATTGATCTCACAGGGAGGCCTGGTATGATTAATCTTATGAAACAGAAAAAGAGAGTTTTTAGGACAATTATATACCCACTCTGATCTTCCCCTAGCATCACTTTGGAATATTCACTAGGACATCTGACTAAGGAAAAAGGTTGGTTTCACACCACTCAGGACATGTGAAGTGTATGGAGATGGTACATGTGTACAATGAATTCTTCTTTTACATATTTTTCACATAAAAAATTGATGAGCTATGTGCATAGTACATGAGTATACATGTGTATATTATATTGAAATGCCATGATGACTTTTAGGAACTTGGTGGTCTCAGAAAGCTTGGGCAGGGCTGCTAGTTGTCTCCTCATAAGCTCATTAGCTCCTGGAATTATAAATTATGTCTATTTTTTTTGGGGAAAAATGCCCTTTGGTTAGTAGTCAAGGGCCATGATTTATTTTGGTCTGATTATAGTTGTTCTTCTAGCTGCTATCCTTCTTGGTAGGTCCCTGCTATGGGAAAACCAGAGCAGTTTTCCCAAGGTGTGGTCATCTAGTTGTTGTAGGGCCCTTGTTTGCATGAAGTACTGAATTTGCAATTGCATATTCACTAACTTGACTTTTATTTACCACATTTAAAATTTTATTTTTATAAAAGGTAGCTTCTTTATGATTCACAGTTCAAAATGTTGACTTCCTGCTTCATTTTAAAAATTATTACTTTTCTGATTGTGTGAATATGTTTTTAATGAAAAATATGTAAAAGAATAAAATATAAACATAACCTATAATTTTTCTACCCAGAAATAGCCACTGATTATAATTTCTTGGGTTTTCTTACATTTTCCCTGTCTACTATATGATACATGTGTTTTTTTAAGTTCTAAAATCACATGACATTCTACCTTTTATTCTTCATAATAAATTGTGAGTATTTAACAGGCCATTAATCATTCTTCCAAAATAGGATATATTTATGCATACCACATGTGGATATATCCCTGTTTATTTCTCCTTTGTTGGGCATTGAGATTGGTTCTTGTTCTTAACATTGATGGGATAATAAATTTTGCTTTATTTCTGATCATTTAAAATAAATTCCTGATATCCAGTTGCTGGCTAAGTGAATCATGTTTTTAAATATTGACAAACTGGCATCTGGAATGTTGCTATTGCTATTTACAGCACCTCCCTACTGAGACACATTCCTGCCATATTCAACACTCATTGCCCATGTGGCAGACTACAGCAGATTCACATTCTGTTATTATTAATTCTACTGAGGTTAAACTCGTTCTATAAAGGTATAGTATATCTGCATGTCTCATTTTATAAACTTTCTATTCATATTATTTGCTTATGTCTTTCTCTTGGGAGAATTGAATTTCTCCTGTTCTTTTTTTAAAGTTGTCTTTGCATATCAAGGAATCAGTTCTGACTTGTTTTGTGACTATTTTTTAAGTTCATTTTGGTCTTTTAAATTTTACAAGGGGTTTTTAATGATTGACCTACTTATTTCTGTTTAGATTCTCATCTGCCTCTGCTGAGAATGAAAGGAATGATCTTCTCACTTCAGAATTTTCTATAGTCAAACAGATAAACTTTATTGTTTTATCTAGACATATTATGGTGTTACTAAAAGTTTTTAATGAAACTTGTTCTTTCAAGATAATCATAGATTGATGTGCAGTTGTAAGAAATAATGCATAGGAATCCCATGTATCCTTTACCCCGTTACTTCCAACTGTAGAATCTTGAAATACTGGAGTCTAACACCACAACCAGGGAATTGAAGCTGATAAGGTCAGAGTGCAGAAGATCCCTTCCCACAAGGACTGTTCTTTTATGAATCACTTTCACTTCCCTCCCACCTCCACCCTCCACCACTGGACTGTTTTCCATTTCTAAAATTTTGTCATTACAAGAATGTTATATAAGCAGCATTATACAATATGTGGCCTCTTGGATTGGCTCTATGTCACTCAGCATAATTGCCTAGCAGTTATGTATATATGTACATATTTACATAATCCATATATATATATATATATATATATATATATATATCATATATAAGTATTTTTTTTCCTTTTATTGCCTTCTATGGTAAGGATATCCACAGTTTGTCCAATAACTGGCCTTTTGGAGAACATCTGAGTTGTTTCCAGATTGGGACAATTATGAATAAAGCTGCTATTGCCTTTTATCACAGCCTCTGGATGGTTTATTCATTCACTCAACAGGTTCTTATACAAAGCAAAAATTTTGAATCTTGTTGAGGCCCAGTATATAATATTTTCCTTTTAATTTTCCGTTTTGAACATCAAAAGCATGATACCATGAGAACTCTTTGCCTAGCCGTAGATACTAAAGATTTTCTTCTAGCTTTTTAAAGTTTTAGTTTAGTTTCACATTTTATATTTAAATACATACTCCTTCCTTCCTTCCTTCCTTCCTTCCTTCCTTCCTTCCTTTCTCTCTTTCTTTCTTTTTTCCTTCTAATTATATATATATATATATATATATATATATATATATATATATATGAGAGCAGAATGCATTTTGATTCATTGTACATAATTGCAACACAACTTTATTTCTCTGGTTATACACAATGTAGCACTGCACTATATGTGTAATTATACATATACCAAGGATAATGATATCCATTTCATTTTACCATCTTTCCTGCTCCCATACCCCTGCCCTCTCCTCCATCACCTTTGCCCAATCACAGTTCCTCCACTTTCCCCATACTCCCTCTCCCCATTATGGATCAGAATCCACTTATAAGAGAGAACATTTGGCTTGGGTTTTTTGGGGATTGGCTTACTTAGCTTAGCATGACTTTCTCCAGCTGCATCCATTTATCTGCAAATGCCATGATTTTATTCTCTTTTAATGCTGAGTAATTTTCCATTGTGTGTATATACCACAGTTTCTTTATCATTCATCTATTGAAGGGCATTAAGGTTGGTTCCAAATTTTAGTTCAATAGCTGCTATAAACATCGATGTAGCTACATTACTATAGTATGCTGATTTTAAGTCCTTTGGGTATAGATCAAGGAGTGGGATAGGTTGGTCAAATGGCGGTTCCATTCCAAGTTTTCTAAGGACTCTCTATACTGCTTTCCAGAGTGGTTGCACCAATTTGCAGTCCCACCAGTAATGTATGAATGTGCCTTTCCCCCACATCCTTGTCAACACTTATTGTTTCTGTATTCTTGATGATTGCCATTCTGACTGGTGTGAGATGAAATCTTAGAGTAGTTTTGATTTGCATTTCTCTAATTACTAGAGATGTTGAAAATTTTTTCATATATTTGTTGATTAATTGTATATCCTTCTGAGAAGTATCTGTTCAGCTCCTTAGCCCATATTTTGATTGGATTGTTTGTTTTTATGGTGTTGAGTTTTTTGAGTTCTTTATATATTCTGGAATTTAGTGCTCTGACGTGCATGGGGAGAAAATTTGTTCCCAAAGTGTAGGCTTTCTCTTCACCTCATTGATTGTTTCTTTTGCTGAGAAGAAGCTGTTTGGTTTGAATACATCCCATTATTGGTTCTTGATTTTATTTCTTGCACTTTAGGAGTTTTGTTAAGGAAGTTGAGACTTAATTTGATGTGATGAAGATTTGAGCCCACTTTTTCCTCAATTAGGTGCAGGGTCTCTTGTCTAATTCCTAGGTTCTTGATCCACTTTGAGTTGAGTTTTGTGCATGGTGAGAGATAGGAGTTTAGTTTCATTTTGCTGCATATGGATTTCCAGTTTTCCCAGCACCATTTGTTGAAGAGACTATCTTTTCTCCATTGTATGTTTTTGGCGCCTTTGTCTAGTATGATATAACTGTATTTATGTGAGTTTGTCTCTGTGTCTTCTATTCTGTAGCATGGGTCTACAAGTCTATATTGGTGCCAATATCATGCTGTTTTCATTATTATAGCTTTGTAGTAGTACAGTTTAAGGTCTGGTATTGTGATGCCTCCTGCTTCATTCTTCTTGCTAAGGTATTGCTTTAGCTATTCTGGGACTCTTATTTTTCCAGATGAATTTCATGACTGCTTTTTCTATTTCTATAAGGAATTGCATTGGGATTTTAATTGGAATCACATTGAATCTGTATAGTGCTTTGGGTAGTTTGGCCATTTGACAACACTAATTCTGCCTATCTAGGAGCATGGGAGATCTTTCCATCTTCTAAGGTCTTGGTCAATTTCTTTCTTTATTGTTCTGTGGTTTTCATTATAGAGTCTTTCACTTCTTTTATTAAGTTGATTCCCAAGTATTTTATTTTTTTGAGGCTATTGTCAATGGGGTAGTTTTCCTACTTTCTGTTTCAGAGGATTTATCACTGATGTATAGAAATGCATTTGATTTATGGGTATTGATTTTACATCCTGCTCCTTTTCTGAATTCATTTATTGCTTCTAATTTTTCTCTATTTACAATAATGTTGGCCTTGGGTTTAGCATAGATAGATTGTACAATGTTGATGTGTGTTTCTACTATCCTTAGTTTTTCTAGTGTTTTTAATATGAAAGGATGCTATATCAAATGCTTTCTCTGCATCAATTGATATAATCATATGATTCTTATCATATAATGTGATGAATTATATTTATTGATTTCCATATCTTTTTAGAGAGAGAGAGAGAGAGAGAGAGAGAGAATTTTTTAATATTTACTTTTTAGTTTTTGGTGGACACAACATCTTTATTTTATTTTTATGTGGTGCTGAGGATCAAAACCAGCACCCCGTGCATGCCAGGCAAGCACTCTAGCACTGGAGCCACATCCCCAGCCCAAGTTGGTAGGCTTTTGATAGCGTCTTCTATTTCCTTGCTTAAAATTGATCTGTTTAAATTGTAAATGTACTTTTGATTCAGTTTGGATTGATCATATGCCTCTAGAAATTTGTTGGTGTTTTTGAGGTTTTCTATTTTACTGGAGTGTAAATTTTCAAAATAGTCTTTAGTATTTCAGTAGTGTCTGTCCTGATAGTTCCTTTTTCATCACAAATTTTACTAATTTGAGTTCTTTCCCTCTTTCTTTTCATTAGGGTGGTTAAGGTTTTGTCAATTTTATTCCTTTTTTTCATAAAACTAGCTTTTTGTTTTGTCAATTTTAAAAAATTGTTTCTTTTGTTTCAATTGTATTGATTTCTGCCCTGATTTTAATTATCTCTTGTCTTCTACTTCTTTTGGTGTTGGTTTGTTCTTTTTCTAGAGCTTTGAGATGTAATGTCAGGTCATTTACTTGTTGACTTTTTCTTCTTTTAATGAATAAGCTTAATGCAATGAATTTTTCTCTTAGCACTGCCTTCATATAGTCCCAGAGATTTTGATAAGTTGTTTTGGAGTTCTCATTTACCTCTAGTAATTTTTTTTATCTCCTCCTTGATTCTTCTGTTACCCATCATTCAAAAGCATATTATTTAGTCTCCAGCTGTTGGAGTATCTTCTATTTTTATTTTATCACTGATTTGTAATTTCCATTATGGTCAGATACAATGTAGGGTAGTGTGTCTATTTTTTTTTTGTATTTGCTAAGACTTGCTTTGTGGCATAAAATATGGTCTGTTTTGGATTCATGTGCTGCTGAGAAGAAAATGTATTCACAGTTGACGGATGGAATATTCTGTATATGTTTGTTAAGTCTAAATTATTGATTGTTTTATTGAATTCTATAGTTTCTTTGTTTAGTTTTTTTTGGAAGATCTATCCAATAGTGAGAGAGGTATATTAACATCACCTAGTATGACTGCATTGTGTTCTATTTCATTATTGTGGTTGAGAAGGGTTTGTTGGATATACATGGATGCCCCATTGTTTGGGGCATAGATAATTATGATTGTTATGTCTTGTTGATGTATGAATCCCTTAAGCAGTATGAAATGTTCATCTCTATCCCTTCTCACTAGCTTTGGTTTGAAGTCCACTTTATCTGATGTGAGTCCACTTTATCTGCTTGTTTACACGGTCCATGTGAGTGGTATGTTTTTTCCCACCTTTTCACATTTAGTCTTCGGATATGTTTTCCTATGAGAAGAGTCTCTTACAGGTAGCATATTGTTGAGTCTTTTTTTTATATCCAATCTGTCAGTCTATCTTTTAATTGATGAGTTTAGGCTGTTTACATTCAGGGTTATTATTGAAATATGATTTTTATTCCCAGACATTTGGTTTATTTTTGGTTTTTAACTTAACTTGGTTTCTCCTTTGATTGGCCTTTCCTTTAGTGTAGTTCCTCCCTTTGCTGATTTTCATTGTTGTTTTTCATCTCCCCTTCCTGGAATATTTCACTGAGGAGGCTCTGTAGTGCAGAATTTCTTGCTGTAAATTCTTTAAACTTTTATTTAACATGAAAGTTTTTATTTCATCATCAAATCTAAAGCTTAGTTTTGCTGGCTATAAGATTCTTGATTGGCATCCATTTTCTTTCAGAGCTTGGTATATGTTGTTCCAGGTCTGGGTTGAAAAATCTGCTGAGATCCAAATTGGTTTCCCCTGTATGTGATCTGATTCCTCTCTCTTGTCTTTAAGACTCTATCCTTATTCTGTATGTGAGGCATTTTCATTATAATGTGCCTTGGCGTAGATCTGTTGTAATTTCGTACATTTGGTTTCCTGTAAGTCTCTTGTATTTGATTTTTCTATTTATTCTTTATGTTGGGAAATTTTCTGATATTGTTTCATTGAAGAGGTTGTGAATTCCTTTGGTTTGAATTTCTGTGCCCTCCTCTATCCCAATAAATCTTAGAATTGGTCTTTTGTGGTTATCCCATAATTATCTCATAATTCTTGGATGTTCTGTTCATGGTTTCTTACTATCTTCACTGTGTGGTCAAATTTATTTTCAAAATTTTGTATTTTGTCTTCATTATCTGATGTTCTGTCTTCCAAGAGATCTAGTTTGTTGGTGATGCTTTTTCTTGATTTTTTTATTTGGTTTTTTGTTTCCTTCATTTCAAGGATTCCTGATTTTCTTTTTTCAGAACCTCTCTTTCTTGAAGTAATCTTTTGCTACTTGTATTTGCTCCCTTATCTCTATTTGGTGTGATCAATGGTTGTCTGTATTTGCTCCCTTATCTCTTTGTTGGAGTGATCAATTTTTGCCTATATTTGCTCTTATGTTATTCTTTAATTCACAGATCATTTTAATTATGTACATTCAGAACTCCTTCTCTGACATTTCATCAACTGCATTGTCAATGGATTCTATTATTGTAGTATCTTGGTTTTGAGGGGCACTTTATTTCTTTTTTTTTCCCATGTTGTCTATGTGTTTTCCTTTCTTGAAGTGCAGATTTGAGGTATTACAGTTTCTACTGTATAATCTTATAGTGTCCTTACAAGTTACCTAAGCCTCATCTTGATGCTTCCAGTCCCTGGCCAGTGCCTAGATGGATGCTACTGCAACTAAAAGTGGTGGTGGCAATAGCAGAGGTAACTCAAGATAGCAGTGGGGGTGTCCCAAGATATATGCAACCACTTTCAGAGATGGGGCTGAAGGGTGGGCCTTATAATCACGTTGGGCTGCCTGTTTGGAGATAACAATAACAATTAACTCACATATCTGCTTATAATTGTATTATATTACTGTGTATATCATATTTTACATACTGTGCTTCTCTGTTCTATATATTTTTTATTTTCTAAAATTTCTTTTTGTAATTAGGAAGGTTCATGTTTTGTTCTGATAATTGCCTTTGTTTTCATGCTTGATCAAATGACTGTAGTCCTCTTTTCTAACTTAATCTTTTACACCTGGTTATTTCTGACTCTAAGGATATGGTTTGACTTCTGCTTATTGCTACATGACCATTGATAAGTTTATTTTACTTTTCTCTTATCTCTACCTACTTGTGGGCTGTATTATTTCTGCTTTCCAAACACATAACATCTATGTTCTTCTTCTTCTTCTTTTTTTTTTTTTTTTTTTTTTTTTTTTTTTTTGGTACGGGGGGTTAATCTCAGAGGTGCTTTACCACTGTGCTACATCCCCAACCCTTTAAATTTTTTTTTTTTTAAATTTTGAGACAATATCTCACTGAGTTGCTTAGAGCCTCACTAAGTTGCTGAGGATGGCCATGAACTTTCAATTCTCCTATCTCAACCTTCTGAGTTGTCAGGATTACAGGTGTGTGCCACTGCCCCTGGTATAACATCTGTTTGTTATTCTTCTGTTATTGCTTCCTTATTTTGGTCTTAGATCTAGAATTAAGTCTATTGGATGCTCACCATTGGTCTTTTTGTTGAAGTATCCCTAGGTTTTTGACAGGTAAAGTTGATCTTTAAGAAAAGTTCCCAAGTACCTGAGATTTTGCAGGTTTCAGTGTTTCATTGGCCTTACATGTAACACAGAGATTGGCTTCATATCTAATAAATCCTTGGCTCATACATACTTGCTTTGAATTTTGTGAAAATGTTGCTGCGTAGTGGCCTCATTTGGGCATGCTTGAGGGAACCCTCTTGGGAACCTAATTCTCTTACTTTTGTAAGTTGTTTGATCATTTTGCTGCAGGCCTGGAGGATTTTGAAATTTATCTTTTAAGTTTAATAGTTTTACTAAAATATCCTCAGGTATCCCACAGGCCTTCTAATGTGGAGAATTATGTCTTCTTTTCATGCCAGAAAGGTTTGCTGGATCATAGGCTTAAGTAGTTGTCATGTTTTATGTTCTTTTTTTTATTGGTTGTTCAAAACATTACAAAGCTCATGACATATCATCTTTCATACATTGGACTCAAGTGGGTTATGAACTCCCATTTTTACCCCAAATACAAATTGCAGAATCACATTGGTTACACATTCACATTTTTACATAATGGCATATTAGTGACTGTTGTATTCTGCTACCTTTCCTATCCCCTATTATCCCCCCTCCCCTACCCTCCCATCTTCCCTCTCTACCTCATCTGCTGTTGTTCAGTTCTCTCCCTTGTTCCCTCCTCTTTCCCCTCACAACCTCTTATATGTAATTTTGTGTAACATTGAGGGTTTCCTACCATTTCCATACGATTTCCCTTCTCTCTCCCTTTCTCTCCCCCCACTCGTCTCTGTTTAATGTTAATCTTTTCCTCGTGCTCTTCCTCCCTGTTCTGTTCTTAGTTGCTCTCTTTATATAAAAGAAGACATTTGGCATTTATTTTTTAAGGATTGGCTAGCTTCGCTTAGCATAATCTGCTCTAATGCCATCCATTTCCCGGCAAATACCATGATTTTGTCATTTTTTAGTGCTGCGTAATACTCCATTGTGTATAAATGCCACTTTTTTTTTATCCAGTCATCTATTGAAGGGCATCTAGGTTGGTTCCACAGTCTAGCTATTGTGAATTGTGCTGCTATGATCATTGATGTGGCAGTATCCCTATAGTACGCTCTTTTAAGATCCTCAGGGAATAGTCTGAGAAGGGCAATGATAGCTGGGTCAAATGGTAGATCCATTCCCAGCTTTCCCAGGAATCTCCAAACTAATTTCCAAATTGGCACACAAATTTGCAGTCCTACCAGCAATGTACAAGTGTACCCTTTTCCCCACATCCTTGCCAACACTTGTTGTTGTTTGACTTCATAGTGGCTGCCAATCTTACTGGAGTAAGATGGTATCTTAGTGTGATTTTGATTTGCATTTCTCTGACTGCTAGAGATGGTGAGCATTTTTTCGTGTACTTGTTGATTGATTGTATATCCTCCTCTGAGAAGTGTCTGTTCAGGTCCTTGGCCCATTTGTTGATTGGGTTATTTGTTATCTTATTGTTTAATTTTTTGAGTTCTTTATATATTCTGGATATTAGGGCTCTATCTGAAGTGTGAGGGGTAAAAATTTGTTCCCAGGATGTAGGCTCTCTATTTACTTCTCTTATTGTTTCTCTTGCTGAGAAAAAACTTTTTAGTTTAAGTAAGTCCCATTTGTTTATTCTTGTTATTAACTCTTGGGCTATGGGCGTCCTATTAAGGAATTTGGAGCCCGACCCCACAATATGTAGATCGGAGCCAACTTTTTCTTCTATCAGGCGCAGTGTCTCTGATTTGATATCTAGCTCCTTGATCCATTTTGAGTTAACTTTTGTGCATGGCAAGAGAAAGGGGTTCAGCTTCATTTTGTTGCATATGGATTTCCAATTTTCCCAGCACCATTTGTTGAAGATGCTATCCTTCCTCCATTGCATGCTTTTAGCCTCTTTATCAAATATAAGAAAGTTGTAATTTTGTGGATTGGTCTCTGTGTCCTCTATTCTGTCCCATTGGTCCACCTGCCTGTTTTGGTACCAGTACCATGCTGTTTTTGTTACTATTGCTCTGTAATATAGTTTGAAATCTGGTATCGCTATACTGCCTGATTCACACTTCCTGCTTAGAATTGCTTTTGCTATTCTGGGTCTTTTGTTTTTCCATATGAATTTCATGATTGCTTTATCTATTTCTTCAAGAAATGCCGTTGGGATTTTGCTTGGCATCACATTAAACCTGTAGAGAACTTCAGGTAATATCGCCATTTTGATGATGTTAGTTCTGCCTATCCATGAACAGGGTACCTTTTTCCATCTTATAAGATCTTCTTCTGTCTCTCTCTTTAGGGTTCTGTAGTTTTCATTGAATAAATCTTTCACTTCTTTTGTTAGGTTGATTCCCAAGTATCTTATTTTCTTTGAGGATATTGTGAATGGAGTGTTTTTCCTCATTTCCATTTCAGGAGTTTTGTTGCTGATATACAGGAATGCCTTTGATTTATGCATGTTGATTTTATATCCTGCCACTTTGCTGAATTCATTTATTAACTCTACCAGTTTCTTTGTAGACCCTTTTGGGTCTGTTAAATTTATTATCATGTCATCCACAAATAGTGATAATTTAAGTTCTTCTTTTCCTATTTTTATGCCTTTAATTTCTTTTGTCTGTATAATTGCTCTGGCTAGTATTTTAAGAACTAAATTGAATAGAAGTGGTGATAGAGGGCATCCCTGTCTTGTTCCAGATTTTTGTGGGAATGCCTTCAGTTTTTCTCCATTTAGGATGATGCTAGCCTGAGGTTTAGCATATATAGCTTTTACAATGTTGAGGTAAGTTCCTGTTATCCCTAGTTTTTCTAGTGTTTTGAACATAAAGGGATGCTGTACTTTGTCGAATGCTTTTTCTGCATCTATCGAGATGATCATATGGTTCTTATCTTTAAGTCTATTGATGTGGTGAATAGCATTTATTGATTTCCGTATATTGAACCAGCCTTGCATCCCAGGGATGAATCCTAGTTGATCATGGTGCACAATTTTTTTGATATGCTTTTGTATTTGATTTGCCAGGATTTTATTGAGAATTTTTGCATCTAGATTCATTAGAGATATTGGTCTGTAGTTTTCTTTCTTTGAAGTGTCTTTGTCTGGTTTCGGGAGCAGAGTGATGTTGGCCTCATAGAATGAATTTGGAAGAGCTCCTTCTTTTTCTATTTCTTGAAATAGCTTGAAAAGTATTGGTATTAATTCTTCTTTGAAGGTTTTGTAAAACTCCGCTGTATACCCATCCGGTCCAGGGCTTTTCTTGGTTGGTAGTCTTTTGATGGCTTCTTCTATTTCTTCCTTTGTTATTGGTCTGTTTAAATTGTGTGTGTCTTCCTCAATCTGGGCAGATCATATGACTTAAGAAATTTATCGATATCCTCACTATCTTCTATTTTATCGGAATATAGGGTTTCAAAATACTTTCTAATTATCATCTGTATTTCTGTAGTGTCTGTTGTGATATTGCCTTTTTCATCCTGTATGTTAGTAATTTGAGTTCTCTCTCTTCTTCTCTTCATTAGCATGGCTAAGGGCCTGTCTATCTTATTTATTTTTTTAAAGAACCAACTTTTAGTTTTATCAATTTTTTCAGTGTTTTTTTTTGTTTCAATTTCATTGATTTCTGCTCTGATTTTAATTATTTTTTGTCTTCTACTACATTTGCTGTTGTTTTGCTCTTCCTTTTCTAGGGTTTTGAGGTGTAGTGTGAGTTCATTTATTTGTTGGTTTTTTCTTTTTTTGAGGAAAGAACTCCAGGAAATGAATTTCCCTCTTAAAACTGCTTTCATTGTGTCTCATAAATTCCAGTATGTTGTGTCTGTATTGTCATTTATCTCTAAGAATTTTTTGATTTCCTCCTTTATGTCTTCTGTAACCCATTGATCATTCAGTAACATATTGTTCATTTTCCAGGTGATGCAGGATTTTTCCTTCCTTCTTTTATCATTGATTTCCAGTTTCATTCCATTATGATCATATATGGTGCATGGTATTATCTCCACACCTTTATATTTACTAAGAGTTGCCCTATGGCATAATATATGGTCTATCTTTGAGTAGGATCCATGTGCTGCTGAGAAGAACGTGTATCCACTTGATGATGGTTGATATATTCTATATATGTTGGTTAAGTCTAGGTTATTGATTTTGTTATTGAGTTCTATAGTTTCTTTATTCAGCTTTTGTCTAGAGGATCTGTCTAATGGTGAGAGCGGTGTGTTGAAGTCACCCATAATTATTGTGTTGTGGTTTATTAGACTCTTGAACTTGAGGAGAGTTTGTTTTATGAACGTTGCATTACCATTATTTGGTGCATACAAATTGATAATTGTTATGTCTTGTTGGTGGATGGTTCCTTTTAACAGTATATAGTGTCCTTCTTTATCCCTTTTGATTAACTTAGGTGTGAAGTTGATTTTATTCGATATGAGTATGGCCACTCCTGCTTGCTTCCGAGGGCCATGTGAGTGGTATGATTTTTCCCAACCTTTCACCTTCAGCCTGTGTATGTCTTTTCCTATCATATGAGTCTCCTGAAGGCAGCATATTGTTGGATTTGTTTTTTTAATCCAGGTTACTAGCCTATATCTCTTGATTGGTGAATTTAGGCCATTAACATTTAAGGTTACAATTGAAATATGGTTTGTACTTCCAGTCATGTTTATTTGTTTATTTATTTTAGTTTGGCTAGTTTTTCCTCTTTGGTTATTTTTCTCCCCCCCTTTACTGAGATACCTCCCACTGTTAGTTTTGGGCGCTATTTTTCAATTCCTCCTCTTGTAGTATTTTGCTCAAAATGCTTTGTAGTGCTGGTTTTCTGGCTGCGAATTCTATTAGCTTTTGTTTATCATGAAATATTTTAATTTCACTGTCAAATCTGAAGCTTAATTTTGCTGGATACAGTATTCTTGGATGGAATTCATTATTTTTCAGCGTTTGAAATACATTGTTCCAGGATCTTCTCGCTTTCAAAGTCTGTGATTAAAAAATCAGTCGTTAACCTAATTGGTTTACCCCTGAATGTAATCTGCCTCCTTTCTCTCGTAGCTTTTAATATTCTCTCCTTGGTCTGTATGTTGGCTATCTTCATAATTATATGTCTTGGAGTTGGTCTATTACGGTTTTGAATGTTTGGGGTCCTGTAGGCTTCCAGGATTTGGCAATCCATTCCATCTTTCATCTCTGGGAAGTTTTTTAGAATTATTTCATTTAATAGGTTGTTCATTCCTTTGGTTTGAACCTCTGTACCTTCTTCTATCCCGATGACCCTCAAGTTTGGTTTTTTTATGACATCCCATATCTCTTGAATAGATTGCTCGTGGGATTTAAGCATCTTTTCTGTGTTGACTATATTCTTTTCAAGTTGATAAACTTTGTCTTCATTATCTGATGTTCTGACTTCTACTTGATCTAGTCTATTTGTAATATTCTCATTTGAGTTTTTAGTTTGGTTTATAGTTTCCTGCATTTCTAGGATTACTGTTTGATTTTTTTAAAATCTCTATCTCCTGGTAAAGCTCATTCTTTGCCTTTTGAATTTGTTTGTTTAATTCATTTTCAAAATATACTTTCATTGCTTGGACTTGCTGTCTCATGTCTTCTCTAATATTCCGTTCCATCTGAGTTAGGTATGCCTTGAGTTCTTTCCCTATTCATGTTTCTGATGCTTCTAGGTCCTCCTGTAGATTTAAGTTGTCCTGCATTGTTTGTAATCCTTTTTTCCCTTGTTTTTTCATGTTGTTCACGTTACTTTCCAGCTCTGTTTGATTGCTGTGTTTCTGCTCTCTCCTATAAATTTGTTTTGGTTTTGTATATCTCTGTTGTCTCTCCTTTGTGTTGGTAGACTATGCCTGCTAAAGTGGATTCCGCTGGGAAGGAATTCCGTCGGCCTAACTCCAGTGACATCACCTCTCTGCTATGGCAGGCCCCAGGCTCCTTGCTGGGGTGTCCAAAGGGAGGGGTGGGACTGGTCTGTCTCTGGTTGGTTTCAGCTCTCGGTTGGCTCCTTCATGAAGGCCTGGCTATAGACCTCTTCCTAGAGTCTCTGCGCCGTACCTGCTGGGCCACACCTTGGGGTGTAGCCACGCGGTCGCCGGTGGGCGGGTGGTCTCCAGCTGCCCAGTTGCAGGGGCCGCAGGCGGTTGCCCGTGGGTGGGCGGTCTGTAGCCGCCCAGTCGCGCGGGTGGTCGCCGGCGGGCGGGCGGACTCCAGCCGCCCAGTCACGTGGGCAGCGGGCAGGCGGTCAGTCACCAGCGGGTAAGCGGTCTCTAGCCACCCAGTCGTGTGGGCCTGGCCTCTCATCCCCTGGCTTCTCCTGCTAGCCCCGCCTTCCCCTGTGTGATGCCTCTCGGCAGTCCAAACTGTCCTCTTGGCCTGCAGTTTGCTGGGTGTGGAGGGTGGCTATTGGGAACCCTGGCACCCTATTGTTTTGATTTTTTCTGCTTGCCCCTGCCCCAGCGCTGGCTAGACAGGTTTCGTTTTCGCTGCTGATGGGAGGGGGAGTTGAAGGTCAGGTGTCTCTACCTTTCCCCGTGTCTCTATGCAGGCTCGTTCTGATAATCCCTCCCCCAGAAAGCCTGGGGGAGAATTTATTCGAATTCCCCGCTGTATAGGAGATGGGCTGAGTAACACACACCTGTTTTATTGTTGCAATTTGTCGGAGAGTGGCGGTGGTGACGTCAGCTCTCCAAGATGGTGGCCGCTGGCTTCCTTGGTGGACTTTCCGTTGTGGGAGATAGAACTGGACCACTTCCTTCCCCGTCTCAAACCCCGAACTCAGCCTGGTACTCAGTGAGGGCACATCCGGCAGGATTCCACAGAATCCGTGGCACTGTTTCTCTCTGCTTGCTGGTCGCTTCTCGGCGGCTGGGAAGGCCGCGTGGTGGACGGCGGATCAGTCAGCCTGGATCTCCGGTCGCACAGTTGGCTCGCGTTTGATACTCAAAAACTGATCCTCGGTGCTGGAAATCCTTCCTCTAGGTTTCGGTGCACCCCAATTTTGGTGTAAATTCCTAACAAGATAGCTTTTTGTCGCTCTAACTCGTATTCACCTGCGCAGTGACGCGGTACACGGGGTGTGATGCACTCTATTCGCGGCCATCTTGGAATCCCCCATGTTTTATGTTCTCTTTGTGTCTTGTCTTCCATTTCAACCACTTTCTCTCATTTATTTTACTACTTTATTTTTATTTTCTTATTTCTTGTTTATTCAGTGCTCCTTATGCTATTTTCATTTGATTATATTCTTTCTGGAATGCCCTATGTTTTAATCATCATTTATGACAAAATTTGGTCTCTTTCTTTGACTTCTTGTTTTGTTTCTTTGTGTTTTTGTTTATTTCTGCTCTTAGTTCTTGGGTTTCTGATTCAAGTCAGTTTTTCATATCCCCGTGTGCTTATTTGCATTTATGTAATTCTGTACAGAGTGGTGTAATACAGTATTCTTCTTCTTCTTCTTCTTATTATTATTACTACTATTATTACCATTATTACTTTGAGTTCACATTTTGCTTTTTGGGGACATCCTTATATGCTTCAATGTTTAAATTTCCATGCTCAATTTTATTCTCATGGAAGCCTTGGACAGGTGACATTTCCTTTATACATGCACTAAAGGATAGGCTGTCCATTTGGGTCAGTTCCAAGATTCCTGGCTCCAGAGCACCCTGTTTGGTCAGTGCAGTGCTTTGTATATTCTATAATCTATTGTTTTTGCTTTCTGATGGATCTGGAGGATGTCCATCAAATTTGGTTCTTTTTATCTTACAGGATTGTATATTTTCTCCTATGGTTGCTTTCCTGTTCACCTCCCAGTTCCCAGGGGTACCCTTGCCTTCCTGGTTGCTGTCTTCTCCCCAGAAAGGATGCTGCCTGAGTTGTCACCTAAAGCCTGTGCATGTCCATGTTCTTTTTCTGCAGATTATGCACTGATCACCCATGATTATTTTCCAGTAGATTTATACTTAGAGTGGTCTTTCTACTTCTAGCTGTTATTTTTTCTCAGCTTTATGAATTTTATAAAACTCTTCTATTTTTCATGAAGTTTTTCTAAACTCCTCTGGTTGTCTGCAAAGGCTTGGGACAGGAATATGAGAGATAGCTTTGTTGGGGACTGATGTTTATTTCTTTACTGATAAGTGGCATGAAGTTTCTGGTGTTGTCTTTGGTTATACTGAAAGCCGTGGAATCTGTGTGGTTTGAATCGTGTTTCTTGTTGACCTGTCTAGATTTTGTGAGCAGTGTGCACAGATGTAGACAGTATTGGTGACTGTCATGACCTTGGCTTTCAGAACCCCTATTCTCCTTGAGAAGAGAGTAACATCATTAACTCCCAGTTTTATTTCTGTTCTTTCTACCATGACTCTTTCTTCTTTGGGATCTGCTTCCTTAAGAAGGATAAGACTTTTTGTTGTTGGAGATTAATTTTAAGCTGGAGATTATTCTACAGATTTTTCACTGGTTAGAAATACAGTCTTGTGGGCATTCTTCCATGGGACCAGGCTACCCCCACTTCACTCCTACCCAAGCAATGTATACAGGTCAATAAAAGGTTGTTTCATCAACTGATAAAGTAGATTTTCCACTATTTCTTTAAATGAGAGACACATTCTATTGAATTTTGTTGTGGAAGTTAGCTCCAATAAATTTTTTGTCACCACATTTTGTTTTATTTTGAGATTTATTAGGACATAATTAATTATTGTGAGGCTTTAAAAACATGATCAAATTGGTAAATAAGATTAAAAAGAAAAAAATATCCACAGAACAAACTGTTTAGGAAACACCAGAAGCAATGTTTGAAGGTGTCCTGGCTTTGTTTAGTGTGATTCAAAAGGATCATGACCATTGACTAACACAAAATCAGAATAAAATTCTTTGTAGATTTATAAAGCCTTCCTTCTATCTGCTGCTTTGGGATATCTAGCTAGACATTCATATTTTCTCAAAGATCAAAACAGATGCTAATGTAATAATATTGTGTGTGTTGTTAAAGGTTAATCTCTGTATTGATCACAATGCTTAAACTCACTGAATCAGAGTCAAATACTTTCTTGCCTCCTGAGAGTTAAAATCATGGATGTGAGATCAATATTTTGTGAATGTAAATTTCAATGTTGGTCTTGCCCATGTATTATTAAAAAATACAATATTTTTAACAATATTATTGTTAAAGAAAGAAAGAAATAAAAGAAAGAAAGAAAGGCAGGCAATTTTTTTCACATAGCCCTTCCCTTGCTGAAGCAGAAGTGGGCTTCAGTTTTAGAGCATGCATGTCTTTTGTAACTGGAGGAAGACAAAGACAACCACCCCTCCTTTGCCAACCACCCCTCCTTCTCCACCCTTAATACAAACACAAGGAGGCTTGCCTGTTGGTTTGCACCAAGACTTCCAGCCTTCAGCTTTGGAGTGATGCTGCTTGAGCAAGTTAATACATTGAATGTCAAATATCTCTGATCAGTGGTCATAACTTGGGGCAGAAGTTAAGAAGTTTAGGGACATTGGAGGGCTGTTTGAAGTTCTTGAGGGCAAAAGGGTTCCACACGGATTGAGGAAGCCCTAAGTGTCCTGAATACACATCGGGAGAGTTCTAGGTGGTGCAGTAAAGTTTCTGGTAACTGCTTAATGATTTTGCTCTTTATTTTTTATGAAAGCAATGGGCTCATTGTGATGAGGGATAACCACCTTGTGCATCCTTGGGTGCTGTCTAGGAAGCAATACCCTGTTACCTCTTAACTGAAGGAGAGTCACTCAGGCCACTAAGGAACAATGGAGGGATGACATGCAGCACCAGCATACTGTTGGTGGGTGCTGGAGGACAAAGACCTTTATACTGACTAGGGTGAAGATAAAAGCCCACTGCCATTGCATGCTGTTGCAACAAGCCTGAGATGGTGCCTGAGCTCAAGGGATCTTGGTCACTTTGTCTTTATCTCAGCTATTATGGTTATGAAGCAAGTCATCCCAAAATGTAGTGGATCAAAGCTGTAATTATTTCACTCTTAATTCTACCATCTCCACAGAATATGAAAAAGCCAACTTGTTTCTGCTCCACTCAGACTCTTAGGGGCTCCCTAAAGGCTGGAGGCTAGACTCTTCTGATGTTTACTCACTCACAGGTCTGGTATCTGGGCTTTGGAGACTGAAAGAGCTGGGGGCCCAAGTGCTGAGGCCTCTTAGGAATCTCTCTATAACTCTGTGTCATCTGGCCTTCCCAGATTCTAGGGTAGAAACATTTTGATGGAGGAATGTGTTTGTCAAGACATGTGGGTTAAAGTATAATAATGTAGCCAGGCATGTTGGCACATGCCTGTTATCACAAAGACTTGGGAGGTTGAGACAGGAATATCTCAAATTTGAGGCCAGCCTTGACAATGTATTGAGAACCTATCTCAAGATAAAAAATAAAAGCCAGATATGGTGGCAAACTCCTGTAATCCCAGTTGTTTTGGAGACTGAGGCAGGATTGCCCTTTCAAAGCCAGCTTCAGCAACTTAGCGAGGACCTAAACAAGTTAGTGAGACCTTGTCTCAAAATAAAAAAATAAAATAAAAAGGCTATAAGAACATGCCCCTGGGTTTAATCCATGGTACCTAAATAAATAAATAACATTTAAAAAAACATAAAAAGGGCTTGGGATATAGCTCAGGGCTAGAGGGTAGAGCACTCTTGGGTTCAATCCCCAGTACTGCAAAATAATAATAATAATAATAATAATAATAATAATAATAATAATAATAATAATATCATAATGTCAAATTTGGAAAATATGTTATGTCATTTCATTTATTGTAGATGTGTAGCTCACCTGATCTTGGGTTTGCTTTAGCCATTCTCAATTGGGTTTTCTATCACTTGTAACTGTAAGAGTCTTAAGTGATACAAAGATTCAAACAAATCTGTCGTCATTGCATGATGTTTTTTAAGAACTCATGCTGTGTCTCAAAGAGGTATGTGTTAATCACAAATTGACTCTTGCCTTCTGGGACCCATTATATCTAGAAGGCCTAAATTCTTATCAAGGAGGCCTTAACAAGAGGCGGGCCTATCTACTTTGGAACCCCCTGGATTGGTGATTTGGGTAATAAGCTGCCCACCGTGGTTTATCGTGTGCCTTATTGACCAAGTCCATAGGAGATGGTACTTGTCAGAGTGATGTGTGAATCTCTGTGCAATACCCTGTTACTCTTATGTGTGTACTCCTGAACCTCAGCAGGAATCACTGATTAACTGTGGAATTTGGCTAAAAGAGAGGCCAATTTAGCAAAATTCTGCCATCTGTAAGTATTTTTTTTTTCTTCACACAAACTGATTCTTTAGTTCTCCAACACCGAGTAAGTATCTTACCATTTAGTTCAATTCTGACACCAGCTCTGAGTGAGCCACAGACTCCACAGGTAAAGAGCTCAGGTCCTCAAGACTGCCCTCACTTCAGACACCAGTCACAACTGTCAGGTCACCTACGCTTCTAGTCAATGTAGCTGCAAAGTCAGGTTCCCACAACGCCTCTCCACAGGTTCTCTAATTTGCTAGAATGGCTCAGGGAACTCAGAAAAGCTCTTTACTTGTCTTTATTAATTTATTGTAAAGAATATCATGAAGGATACAAATGAACAGTGAGATGAGGAAGCACATCTGGCGAGGTCCAGAGGGTCGTCAGTGCAGGAGCTCTTGTCCCTGGAGTTGGGGTGCATGGTCTCTCAGCATGTGGATGTATTCACGAACCTGGAGGCTCCCAGAACTCTGTTATTTAGGGCTTCATTATTTAAGGTATGATTGATTAAATCACTGACTATTTGTGATTGACTCAATCTCTAGCCCCCTCTCCCTGACAGGGGTCAGTGGGGTGTCCACAGATGGTCGTGGGTTTTTTTGTAGAGACCATTTATTGAGAATGGGGTGAGAGCCTGCCAAAGAGGCTACTTTATACTCTAAAACTTTATACTCTCAAATATAAACTTGAAAACTGATACCATGAAGTAGTCTAAAGGGAAATTTCCCCATGTCTTTTGCATTGTCAATTTTCTTACAGTTGGAAAGAGCTCCAATGGGACCACTTATAATCTAAAATAATTGTTTTTATGCAGATTGTTTTCTGTATATTATTAGTTAATAGAATGACTGAAATTCTCAATTCCAACCATTATGGTACCCAGAAAAAAATTAGCAAATTAAAATAATTTAAAATGACTTGAGAAGACATAAGAGATTTATATGACTAGAGAGTAAATGTCCTGGTAAAGGGGAATAAAGGGAAGTGGGGGTCAGATAGTCCCAAAACTTCACTACTCATCTTTTGGTGCAATCTCCATAAGCAAATGTGTGAATGTAATAATTTTACCAAGGACATAAATGATGGAGTGTAGCTCACTGTTCAAGGATGGTGGTCATGTTGGGGGCTCTGAGGCTGTCCTCTTATGACAGATGACATATTTGTTGGCTTAATTTGCACTTTCTCCTGTAGGATATGCTGTTTTGAAAAATAATGAAATGCACTCTTTTAATAATGAATTTAGACACACTGACATGGATGATATTCTTTTGAAGTGGTATATTTATAGATAACTAAGGCATTTATCAAATACTTGATAAGGCCATATTTTATGACAAGTAGTCATGAAATATGTATTTTAAAAAAGTCTGTTCATTTATGTTCATCCATCTGTCAACACATGTAATGAACAAGAATGGGGCCCAGGTGGCACTGGGTAAACCAGTCAGACACCATCTGTTGAACTTGGTGATTTTCCAGGGGAGGAGCAACAAATATAACTGTATGTAAAACATACAAACTGTTACCCAGTATCAACAAAAAAGTACTTTGCTAAAAACATTAAGTGTCCAAGATGGGAAATAGCCTGAGGAAGTGAATTGTATGGTACCTCTGAAACACCCACGTCACCTTGTCCGAAGGACAGTGGACAGGCTGCACACTTCACCATGAGAGAGGCTGGATCTTATTCCAGGTGTGACTGGGAGCAATGCAAAGTGATTCTTACTTTTAAAAGACCATTTTTCACAGTTAGTGGTACAGTGAACATGGAGGAACCAAGAGTGGCACAAGGAGACTAGTTAGAGGCAAGGTGCTTACAGGGTGGGTGGGGAAAGTGGGCAGGTGAGAGGTAGCTTGGAGGTAGAATCAACAGTGCTTATTGACAAATTAGGAGTGAAAATGAGGAGAATAAAAATCGTCACAGGTACATCAAGTGCAGGAGCAGTCTTAGAGGGGAAAATAGAGTTTGGCTTTGCGTGTGTTAAACGTCAACATTGGTGACATGGAATGAGAGATGTTGGATTGGCACTTGGGGGTGCAAGTGTGGAGCCTGAGGAGTCTCAGATGAAGAGAGAAACAGAGAGAAGCCGTGTAAATACGGGGACTTGAGCTGACCTGGGAGTGCGCACTGGACATCAGAGCCCTGACTGCTGGAGAGGAGGGTGAGGAAAAATATGGGACACACCTAGTCAAGACTAGGTATGGATTTCAGAAACCTTGACCAAATTAGCTTAGGCAAAAAGGGAAATGGACCTGAAGATTCACCAATCCCGGATGGGCTGTGTGTAGCTGGGCCTCACAGGCACCGCCTCTGGCAATCTTGCAGATCTGCCTTGCTCAGTGTGGAGCTTCCTTCACGCGACAGGGAATGGCCACCCACAGCTTCAGCGAGCGACTGATATGGGCTCCCCGTGGAAGGGTTCTGGCTGGCCTGAGTTGGAGCAGGTGTCCATTCTTGGATGCTGTCCCAGTGTGTCTAATATCGGTCACCTACGATAGCCACCATGGCAACACATTTAACATGTGGAATGGGAATATCATCCCTGAGAGGGGGTACCCACCACATACATGGGAGATCAGAAGAGGGCACTAGGAAAGGCCCCCCTCTGCTTGTGAGTGTCTGGCACCTTACTCATCAACACTCTTGACACCTTTCCTCTCTATACTCCTCTGGAAATTACAGAGTGCAGTTGATTCACTGGAGTTATCTTGCCTTACTCTGAGGGCCGTGCCTCCATTCCAGCCCAGCCCGCTTTCCTGAGTACTGTATAGTAAACAAACTTTCTTTTCCAATGGAGATGAAATGCTGGCCTTTTAATATATTGTTTCATCTATTGCTGCTTTTTTTTGACATTCCTAGAGCCAGTACTCTATCTATCTATCTATCATCTACCAATCACCATCTATTAATGGTAGCTTTATAGTAATTTTAAAGTAGTATAAGAGAGCTATTTTTTTCTTTTTAATAATTAGGCATACTAAAATACTCACTTTTCAAATAAGCATTTAAATGATGTATCCAAATTGAAAAAAATTGAGATTCTGGCTAAACTCTTGTATTCTCTATGGAGCATCCTCACATTCAAAAACACGATTTGTTTCTGCTTTAATAAAGTATTGTTTTCTTCATATATGATTTGAATCTTTATTAATTTCCCATAGATATTCTATCATTTTTTTGACTATTATAAATTAGGTAGCTTTAATGTACCTCTTATGTTTATACACAATTTTTTCACAATATTATAAAAAACAAATGATTGCTTTTAAGTTTGTCTTGAATTTGATATTTTTAATTCATTGATCATTTTTAAAAATTAAGTCAGCTTGTACTATCTATAAATGGGATTTTCATTCTTAAATATTTATATATTTTCACAAAAATGTTTTTTCCTATTCCATTTTTTAGAGTCTCAAACAATGTATCAAAATTATAGTTATTGCAAATATTCCTTTATTTCCTGCTTTCAAGAAATGCAGTCAACATTTTACTGTTTATTTTGCTCTTTGCTCTTGTTTTTTGCTAATGTTCCCTATTTTAGCAGATAATGTTAGTCAGCATTCCATCACTATAACGGAATACTTGACACAGGTTACTTCTGAAGTAAAGAGAGATTTATTTAGGTTCTGGAGCTTCAAGTGGAAGATAGGGAATCCCATTGATTTGGGCCTCTGTTAAGGGCAGCAGCACATCAGGGAGAGAGCATGTGTTGGAGTGAGTACTCCCATATTGGCCAGGAGGCACAGACAGAGGAGAGGACCAGGATCCCACAGACTCCTTTAAGAAGACCTCCCATTATCCCCACCTCTTAAAGGGCCACAACATTTCCTGGTATACATCCATCCTGGGGAGTAAGCCTTCATATATGAACCTTTAGGGAACATTATTCACATTCAGACCATAGCAAGTGCTTATTCAAATTTTGTTACACTTTTTTTTTGGTCAATCTTCACAGTACTTTATTGCATACCATTTGGGAATCTCTTAATATGAGTGTATGATTTTTTCTCCTTTTAATTTATTCATATAATAATCATGTTTTACATTTTCAAATATCAAATACTTCTTGCATTTCTGAAACAAGTTCTATTTGATAGATTATTTTTGCTTCTGAATGATTTAGATATATTTCATTAAGAGTTTTGTAGTCTATATTCACAAATAAAATTGGTCATAGTTTTTCTTTTTGTACTAAATCAGATTCTTTTTGTACTATATCAGATTTTTAAGGTTGTGATAACTTCATCAAGTGAATCAGGGAACTTCCCATATTTAACTTGAAACAGTGGAATTGTTGAATCTGTTTGAATATGATGTCTTTTTAACTGTTAGATTGTGAATCAGACTTCTGGTTTTCTCACTGGTTTTTGAATTCTTTAGCTTTCCTGTTCTTTGCATGGGTCAATTTCAGTAATTCATATTTTGCTAGGAAATGATTGGCCACTTTTTAGTTGTCCTTTTATCTGTGGCCATATTCTCAGTTGATGTATAACACAATACATACACATGCATGCTAACATATTCTATTTTTTCCCTTGGTGAACCTAACCAGAAATTTATATTTGTATTTGAGATTTCAGAAAATAGATTTACGATCTTTTATCTTTTATACAATCGGCTTTTGGGTTTTCACCATATTACTTTTACCTTTTTATCCTAATTTATTCTTCCTGTCTTCAAAAAATACTGGGCTGGGGATGTAACTCAGTGGTTGAGTTCTTGTGTAGCATGTGTGAGGCCCTGAGTTCAATTCCCAGCACTATAAGAAAAAAGAACTATTGTGTTCTGCTATTTTATTGTATTAAATATTTAACTTGGTTTTTTTTGCTCATTAAAGGTGAAAAGTAGTTAAAAGAACTGTATATTTCACCTAGTACACCTTTTCTGTGTCCCATGATGCAGTCTACTTGGGATTTATTCTTGTGTATGGTGTGAAAAATGAGTACAACTTGTTTTTTGAAAGAAGACTCTTCAATTCTTCCCAAATCTTTATTAATATGTTTGACTTTTCTCACTTATTTCATATTACACACACACACACACACACACACACACACATAACCTTTATGTGTGATTTAAGATTTGATGGCAGATCTTTTGTTGTGTTTTATAGGGCCAGTGACCTATCATGATGTTTAAATTATACAGACCTTAAAAGAAAGTTTTACTACAGAGCAGGGAAAGTATTCCATCTTACTATTCCTTTTCAGTATTTTTGGGCCTATTCTTGGTTATTTTTTCCAATCAATTATAGATTATGTTCATTTGGATTAATTTTAAAGACCATTTTTTAATTAAAATTGTAATAAACCTTAAATTAACTTCAAGAAAATTAGCATCTTTATAATATTGAGTCTTACTATACAAGAACATGTTGTTGTTCAATTACAATATATTTTAAAATTTTCTACTAGGATATTTTCACAGCTCATAAGTTTATTTAAAGGCATATTGCTCATCTTATTGTAAGAATTTTGTTTTCCATTTTATCTCCTGAGTGGTTATTATTTTCACACATTGAAGCTATTGAGTTTTGATTATTAAGTTATTGTATTAAATTTCCATTTAATTTATTAGAATTACTTTTACCTGTTGATTCCTAATTTTTACATCACTGATATTTCTTTTCATTTTATTGCATTGGTCAGTAGCTTTAGTACAAGGTTAAATAGTAATGATATTAGAGGTATCCTTGTCCCATCCTTATTTCCTTCCATATTTCTGCATTTACTATAAAGCTATAGAATGCTTTTCAAGAAGAATGGACATTGATTTTCATCACTTGCCTTTAATATCTATGGAGATGATACATGGTATTCTTTCTTTTGGATAATCTTCTTTATATGTACTCATACAGTGAATTATGTCAATGATTGTCTCATGATGAATCATCCTTGGAACAAACACAATTTGTTCTTTTATATATATATATATATATATATATATATATATATATATATATATATTTATTTTTCAGTTTTCGGTGGACACATCTTTATTTCATTGTATGTGGTGCTGAGGATTGAACCCAGTGCCCTGCGCATGCCAGGCGAGCACATTACTGCTTGAGCCACATCCCCATCCCCCACAATTTGTTCTTGATGTGCTTTTTTTTAAATCTCTTTAAATTTTTTTTTTTAGTTGTAGACGGACACAATATCTTTATTTTATTATTTTACTTATTTATGTGATGCTGTGCTCCACACATGGAAGGCAACTACCACTGAGCCACAACCTTAGCCCTTGATGTGCTTTTTAATGTGATCTGAATTTAATCTGTTAATGTTTTATATAGGAATTTTTCATTGACATTCATAAATGAGTTAATATATTGGTTTTGTTATCTACTCTTTGTTAGATTTTTGAGTCAATGTTAATAAAATTATTTGAATGTTTTCTACTTTATTCTCTGGAACAATTTGAATTACTTTGGATATATCATTTTTCCAAAAATTTGGTAGATTTTTTTCCTGTGAATTCATCTAGACCTGATTTTGAGTGGGAGGTTAAATTATATTTTTATTAATTATTTTTCCTTTAGAAATTAGTCTCTTTAAGCTTTCTATCTTTTCTTTGCTTAGTTTTATCGAATTATATTTTCATGCAGGTTTTCAAATATATTTGCCAAGAGTTGTGCAAATAGATTTCATGATTTCAAAAAGATTATCTGATTTTCTACTCTTTCTATTCAGAGAAGAAAGACTTTTAGGTAAAATAATAAAAAGATAAGAATAGCAACCCCAAGGTGATGTGTAGTTCTTTCAAAACCCGATTGTACCAGGTGTTGTATATTTTTCTTAGACTACAGCGTGCAAAGTGTGGTCACTAGTACTGTGTATGCCCTTTCCACTGCCCCATCCTCAGAAGCTTCATTTTTGGTGCACTTGTGAGGTATACTTACCTGCCTCTGTTATGCTTATGTTTTATCAGAGCATCTAGAGTCTCTGCTACTCTCTGCTCTGGGGGTCTGTTTAAAGTTGATGTTCTGTGTGATCAGGTTGCTCCAAGTTCAGTGAAGATTAAATTCTGACAGGGTTGAGATCCTTATTTGCCCTGACCTTATGAGAGCTGAAAAATGCATTTGCCAACCAGCAATGTATTTCCCCCAGTAAGAAAATCTTACATAGAAGAGCTGCGGCAATTAGATTCATCATATGACTGAGATTCTGTATTCTTTTTTCCACAGTAAATATCTGTCTTTGCACCAGCAAAGATGAAGTGTTAAGTGGCGATGTGATAGGCAAATGATTTAATGCCTGTTACCTGCAGATCAGAGAAGCTCATGAAAGATGCTACCTTAGAGATTGACTTTCTGATTTCAATAGGGATGCTGGGGATGTGGGTACAGGGACAAGGCAAAGTTGGCTATAGTCATAGCTCTCATCACCCACCCTCCTCCTGGAAACCCCATGTTGCTGCTATTGTGAATGCTCTGTGTATCTAGTACCCAAAGTTCTGGGCAGGTGCAAAGTTTAATGGAAAAAGCCTAGGTCATGTGCTTCGTATTGGCTGCAAGAAAGCCTGGGAGATAAGCATCTGGTGCCCCAACTTTTAGGTGAGAAGTGGTGTGATTACTGCCAGGTAGTCCTTAGGTGTGGGCTGTTTTCTTGTGTTTATGAATGTATCCTTCATTTGTCCTGATATATGTAGGTAATTTTGCATGTATGAATCTATCATCTCTCTATTTCTTATTATCAATCACTTATCTATACTTTATCTTCAGTCATTTAATATACCATCTAATTATGTCTGTGTCATCTATTTATCATCTCTATCATCTATTCATTATTCTCTATCTATTCCATTTCTTCTAGTCTTTATCTGGTCTACTATCTAAGTATGCCTGTCTGTCCATGGATCTATTTCTATCTACCTATCTCCTATCTGTCTGTCTGTCTATGGATCTATCAATCATTTATTTTAATGCCACCAGCTTTGTTGCAGGTCTGTTTTACTCTTCCTTCACTTCTGATTCAATGGGAATTGCCTAGTCACGTGGGAATCCTCATTCCCCTGCTTATGACCTGCCCTAGCGTGAGCTGCTCTTTCTCTTGGGCAGCTCCCAAATTTTTGTTCTGGAAGCAGGATGGCTTACCTTCTGAACAGCACTTAGCCAGAGCAGTTCTTTTCTGAATTCTTTGTCTTGGCAAGATGGCGTGGGGTGCTCCTAGCACCTTCCAGGGGTTGAGGAGCCCCTGTCTTTAGGCTTTACTCTACTGGAGATTACAGAGAGCCAGGTCTCCTCCTATGGTACACAGTCCTGGGTGTTCCCAACCTCTCTCGCTTACAATGGGTTACTCCAAACAATCATCTTCCCAGACCTAGAATAAGAGTCCGTCCCAGATAAAACATCACTTTATTTTCTACAGTCCTAGTTGGTGCATATTTTTCATAACATGGGAAAAATGTTATATTCAGCTTTAAGCACTGTGTTGTTTGCACACGGTCCTTCCTTTCCTGGACTGTGAGAGTCTCTAGCTACCCCCTGCAGCTCTTCCAGAACTTACTGGGAATACCTGAATGTTTTGGGTCAAAATTGTGTTTCTCTGTGAATTCTTCCCTCGGCTGCTTTCCAAAATGTTCTGTGAAACTCTGAGTAGAGAAGTGAGAGGTGCTTGGGGCACATGGCCTATCCCCATGGCAGCCTGTGTAAGCACATACTAAGCCAGCATGGCCCTGTCAGGATTGGTGAGGGGACCCCACTGTTTGATGGAAGCCCTGGATTAGCTGGATTTGGAAATGTCACCACTGAGCACTCATTTCCTAGCACTTGTCCTCTGGAAGAGTTTGAACTACTGTAGGAACATCCCTGGGAATGTTGGTACTGTATGTCCCCTGACAGAGACTGGGGTTCTTGTTGGGGTTACGGAACAAGGACAAAAAAAAAAATGCCACAATGCCAGTCAAGAGTTGGAATTTATGTGCTCTGACTTCACTTTCTTTACATTGGAGTTCATGTTCTGCTCCACCACTCACAAGAGCAGCATGAAATGTACAAGAAAGCAACCAATTTGAAGTCACAAGGTGAGTTCAGCCAAATCTATTTATATTTATAGAATTTACAAAGTAGTGTCTTGTGTTATACATCACCTTACCTAGCAACCTTATTCAAAATGTCTTAGTTTCTATATATAAAGAGATTATGAAAAACCTGCCAGTTGGTAAAAAAGCAAACACAGGAATGGAAAATAATTTTCAGAAAATTCAAATTTACATTTTTAAAGATGATTTGCTTTTCTTCTGATTAAGACAACAATAATATGATCATGCTTCTTTTAAAAATCTTGACACTCAACTCATAGCTTTTTAATATTTCACTAAGCTTAAAATAAAATATTCTTTTTTTTCCAGAATTTAAATAGTTTTGTTTCTTCCTTCTGGGGAGCTGGACATTACAATAAGCAAATCCTTGGCGTCTTAATAACTTCCTTTGTATTTTTCTCAATTGAATGCATTTCTTTTCCCCTTAAATGACTCATGAAACTATAAGGAATAAAATTCTCAATAGTCTAATTTCTTGCACCTGGGATTTCTTGGGTGTGCTAATTGCTCTCTCCAGCTCTGTCAGCTTCTGTGGAAGGTGCTGACACCCTGAATTTGCCTTTTCTATGTTGAACTCAGACTTACCTGAGCACCAGGGCCTTTCTTCTAAAACTCAGCTTAGTAATCACCTTCAAGAATCAATTTTAGATTTCTTGCTAATTAGTTTTTATTTTTTTCCATTTAAATCAAACTTCAATTTTCCAAATCTTAGCTATTCAGCTAGTTAGAGCATTGTGTGAATCCTGGTGACTTGCTACTTTCAATTAGCAAGTTTGTATAATTGTCAGATGTGCCTGGTTTACTGTCTTAGTACATGTTTCAGAACTATAGAGAATTGAGATGATTTTAATGTACTAATATACATGCTGTGAGATCTCACAATATAGCAAGTACTGTCAACCCTGCATGTATCCATGGGTCCCACATCCAAGGATTCAACAAATCATGTATCAAAAACATTTTGAAAAACATTTATGTCTGTTCTGAATTTGTACAGACTCCCCCTACCCCATCATTATTTCCTAAGCAATACAGTATAACAACTACTTATGTAGTAATTATTTTTTAGGTATTCTCTGTCATCTAGATAATTTAAAGAGCTAATTTAAAGCATATGGAAGGATTTGTATAGGTTATAAGCAAATACTACACCATTTCATAAAGAGAAAAGCATCCAGGATTTTGTCCCCCCCCCCAAAAAAAATGGGTGTGTATGTGTTGAAATGAGTTCCCTAAGGTACACTCCCTCCCCCCATTGGTTGAGAGGCCACTTACTCTCTTGGTGGGTTGGGCTCTGTGGAGATTGTCAGCCACCCAGAGAGGGCTGTTCTGCTGGAGGCATCCAGGAGTTGTGTTGGGAGATCCTGCTCAGGCAGAAAGTATGTGTTCCACAGGCTTCCTAGTGTGGCTGGTGCTGAATTCTATCAGATGTTAGTGGAAGAATCACAGAAGGAGTATTTTATATTCAAATAAGTTTGAGAAATGTCTGCTTAAACAAGAGTAGACACCTTGTCACTGATAAGCATCTCTGTATGTTTGATTCACTAATGTGTCTTCCTGGTCCTCAAGCAGGCACTATGCCCTGGAGTTTCCAAAGCAGTTATGTTGCTGGTGGTTCATCTTGACAGACTTGTCTGCCCACTGGCCTTGCTGTTGGGAACTGCCCACCCCACTGTATTTGCAAGGGGATACACAGATTGTTGGGACCAGGGTATCAGTCTGAATTCTTTTTCTGCAAATGTGAAATTGGGCCTCAGCTCTTGCTCAAGTCACAGAGGAAGTATATAAACAGGAAATCTGGTGCCCGAGTGTCCTTGTGCAGAGAAAAGAGGAGTCAGTTCAGCAGAGAGAGGCTGAGCAGAGTGGGGAGTCTGTTCCAGTTTGCACCTGGGTTCCAGGCTGTGCTGAACACCAGTGGCCTCCTGGACCTGTGGGCATCCCCTTCCTTTTTTTCTACACCCCTTCTTTGCTTAGATTGGCACCAACTGACCATGGTAATACAGAGGTTAAAGTCCTTGTTTCTGGGCTGGAACCCTGGTTCTATTACTACTGTGTGTACGTGTGTGTGTGTGGTGGTGTGTCCCCAACTTCTCTGTGCTTTGTAAAATCAAATTAAATTGACTACTGTTTCATCATACTATTGTATACATGAAATGTACTAATTCTTTCATTTAGGTAAAAGCACTCAAAAAACTGCTTAGACACACCTTCCCTAACAAAAATGCTTTCTTTTGGGGGACAGTTCCCATGGTCTTAGGAGACTATGCTAAAGGGAAGTCATTGTTTGTCATTTTTGGTGGACATTAGTAAATATTTTAAAGGCCTGTGTACAAAATCTCCTGGTGAGGATACTTGAAGATTCTATGTGTTTACTTCTCATTGAGCACTAGCTTTCTTTTCAGTCTTATCTCTCACCCCCAGGTACTAGCCTTTAATTGAACAGCTGAAAATCACTTTATTTCCTTGAGTTGATTATAATTTGGAAGGTAAATCTATTGTACAAGTTCAGGTAGTGCATTGTGAAGCTAAAATAAAAATGGGTTCTCATTATCTCCCCTGCTCCTGGCCTAGGGAATGGGAGAAAGTTTAGATTAGAGGTAGGGCTAGAAGCACCACGGGCAACCAAGATTGGCTGCAGAGGGTTCCCAGTGGAGGCTAGAGCCATCTTCCTAGGAGGTCCAGTTGTCTGCCATCCTTCACCCTCTTGTGTAAATTCCCATTAGCTCTTTGAGCTCTGCTCTCAGTGTGTGCCCACAGCAACCTGCAACCTGCTCTATCCCCACTCTGTTCTCTGCCTCTATGCTGGCAGGGCGGGTCAGGCTCTGTGCACCCATGCTGTCTGCCTCCTGACTCCCCTCCTGTCCACTCTCAGCCCCATCCCTCCCTCCCTCACTGCTATTAGTAAGGCTCTTTTCCCCAGGGAGCTGACAGTGCCTGCTGTGCTTCAGCAGTGCAAATCTTGTGTTTCTCCCTGCGCTAAGTTGGAATGGTCTGTCCTACTAGGATGGGAGACATTCAAGATGAAAACCATATTACATTAGCCTCCTTTCACGTGTGCTTGGGCAGGCAGTGGACACAGAATAAATGTCTGCTGGGTGAGGCAGGTCTAGGGAGGGAGAAAGAGATGCGTACAGCTGGTGCTTCTGGGGGCTGCCTTCTGTGCCAGCCATGTGACAGAAGGAGGTTGGCCAGCCTCAAGGAGCAGAAACACCAAGCAATCATTTCTCAATTAGGAGAATCGTCTAGAGTACGTTTTAAATTTCATCTGATAGAATGATTTTGTCATGTAATGATAATGTAATGATTATTTATTATTCAAGCCACAGATCAGGCCTTAATTAAAACTGTTAAATTCCTAATTGATTCCCAACAGGGCCACTCATCAATTTAGAGAAAAAGCATTATTTTAGCTAGTGGAGATTTTTGTGCTCATGACTAATGGTGTGCAGGTGAACTGATGATGTGTCTCCAAGTTGAATATATCTTGACAGTCCTTGGAGGTCTTACCTCCACTGGAGACACAGTGGAGTCTTTTGTGGACCTAAAGTGTGGCTGGACATCTGTCTTGTGTGTGAAGTGGGCTCCAGAAAAATAGTGTAGCCTTTCAGACAAGTGTGCTATGTGCAAGGAGGTGCTAACAGTGCAGCTCTGGGACAGTTCTCAGGCAGCCTGCTGTGAGGTTGGCACTGAGCTGGTTTCTGGGCACCTGGATCTCAGGAGGGCCTCTGTTCACTAGGTGATGAGCGTGGCTTGCTGTGTCAGAACTATTTGCACAGGGGGGTCTGTGCCAAACCCTGCTTTCCTCTGGTGTCTGGAACTTGGTACATACCAGGCAGAGGGTGGCTGCCTGATCAGCCCCAATGGAAACCCCTGGCATCCAGTCTCTGACAAGCCTCCCTTGCAGGCAGCCCTTCATGTGTGTCATCACAAGTCTCAAGTCGTTGTTGGGGAAATCAAGTGTGTCCTTGTAGTTTCACTGGGAGAAGACTCTGGATATTTGGGCCAGGTTTCCTCTAGACTTTGCACAAGTGCCTTTTTCCTTGGCTGATTTTTCTCCATGTCTTTTTTGCTGCAATAAAGCATCACTGTGTGTGACTTTATACAGAGGTCTTTTTGAATCTTCCTAGTGAATCTCAGAACCTGAGCCCCCTGATACAATGTGAGTATTTAATATAGCTTGAGTCTTGAATATTTTTGTTACTAATAATAATTTAAGAGATTATCTTTTACTAGTCTTTTTACTATGGTAAATGTGCATAATATAAAATAGTCATTTATACCATTTTAAGTGTAATAGTTCAGTGACATTATGTTCACATTGTGCAGCCATTACCACTATCCATCTCCAGAACTCTTTCATCATTCCAAATTGAAAGTCTGTATTCTCTAAATAATAACTCCCCATTCCCTTTCCCCCAGCCTAGCAATGATTTTGTCATGTAAGTCATGACAAAATCCTACTTTCTGTCTCTATGAATCTAACTATTTCTAGGTATAGTATATGAGTGGAGTCATACAGTAAGTGTTCTGTTGTGTCTGGCTGATTTCACTGACATAATGTCCTCAAGATTTACCTATGTTGTAGCATGTACTGAAATTTCCTTTCTTTTTTAAGGCAGGAGAATATCCCATTGCATGAATATATCACATTTTCTTTAGCCATTCAACTGCTAATGGACACTTGGGTTCCCATGCTTTGTTAATTGTGAATACTGTTGCTGTGGACATTAATGTACAAATACCTGTTCAAGTTCCTGCTTTCACTTCTTTTGGGTATATACTTAGAAGTGGAATTGTTGCATCATACAGTAATTCTATGCTTAATTTTTTGAGAAACTATCATACTGTTTTCCATAGTAGCGATACCATTTTATATTCCCACCAGGAGTGCACATAGATTTTAATTTCCCCACATTTTCTCTAATACTTATTACTTTCTGTATCTTTTTTTTTAAATAATAGCTATCCTAATGGGTTGGAAGTAGTATCTCATTGTAGTTCTAACTGATATTTTAAATGCGATTCAGTTGTCCAGGTAATTATAAAGAAAGTAAAGGAGAAATTATCTTGATCATTCAATTTAATGCTTTTACTTCAAACATTATTTTAAGTGGGAATGATTTTAAGCCACATAGCAGAACTTTACATACAAATAAAGAGTTGGCTATATTTCTGATATTCCATTGTTCCAATTTTTAGGCCTAAAATCATCTACCTGAAAAGAACTGATTTTTTGACAACTTAATTTTCATATATTGAAATTTTATTTATTCAACCAAATCTTAGGTTTTGACAATTTAATTTCACATAAGTGCATGTCACTTTATTTTAATTATTTCTTCCCTTTACATCACCAGATCTTTATTTACTGCCTTAAATTCAAAGTCCTGGATCATTTTCTCTCATTTTATGCATTGCATTGAAGGCTGCATACTTTATAGCCCTTTGGTTTAAACTTTAAAAAATAAATCCATGATTGTAAGACAGTTTCATGATGTATTTCAATACTGGAATAACTATGTTATGCTTTGAGCTTGTGAAATTTAAGAATTCATGGATTCTTATTTTATAATCTGAAGCCATTGATGAGATTCATAAACCTATATAGTACACATCTGTGTACATGTTATGCTACTAGTTTGCAGTGTAAATTATTTTGTTGCTTCAAAATGCTTTTTAAATGAGTATTTTGATTAGAAAGTAAGTCAACATTACACATTATTTTTATTTTTGTAGCTACAGAACTAATTCATTAAAAGTTTCAAAGATAATTAGAAGTATTATCAACCAATATAGAATCTGCAGATTTGGGAGGGAAGAGGAAAAAATAGTGTTGATTTTGCTAATTGCATAAAAGTGTTTCTCAGAACAATTTATTAGTTGTTAAAAATTAACCACACTTGTGGTAGAGAGTATTTAGAGGATTCTAAAGTAACTGATTGAATACTGAAAAACTTAGTTAAAATGTTATCTTTTTGTAATATTGTCAGAGTTTTCTCTGGGTCAACTGGTTGGTTGTTTTAGCATTATGCACACATGGCCTTAAATTACTTTTTGTCTATGACCAATTTGTTATTTTGGGGGAAAATTTTAATAAGTATCATAATATCAAATAAAATCATCATTATAATCAATATATGACTTATTCAAACAAATCTAGAGTCTGTCTGCCTGCCTGCCCTGCCTTATTCTCTGCCATCCTTCCTTTCTTCTTCTTTTAAAAAAACTAGTATGTAAGTAAAACAATGGTTAAACACTTATACTTGCTGATACCAAGAACTATTGCAGAACTCTGTTAATGAGGATAGTGTGGTTTTGGGACAAAGACAGAAAAACTTACCAATGGGAAGAAAAAAAAAACCAGAGAGCCCAGAATTAGATCCAAACTTATATGGTACTCTGATTTACATTAAAGGTAAGCCCACAATTCAATAATAAAAGACACAATCTTATTTTAATACATGGTGCTGGGTCACCCAGCTACCTATATGGAAGGAGCATGTACCTTGACCCCTACCTCATACCACACACAAACGTCATTTCTATGTGGATTGCAGATCTAGGTGTGAAAAGCAAAATGCAAATCTTTTAAAGGAGGACTTATGAAAAGATATCAGTGAGCTTTCAGTAGGACAGAATTCAATAAATGGGACCCTACTCACCATAAAAGAAAAACAAAAAGATAAATCAGACTTTTTGATCATCAAAAGTTACCATTGAAAAAAGCAACTGATGAAGTGGGAGAAGATATTTAAGGTACATTTATCTAGAAAAGGATTTATGTTAAGACTACCTAAAAATCTCACAAAAATCAAAGGGAGATGAGTAGAACAGATGAAAGGAACCAGTGAGAAGGAGAAGGGGAGGGAAAAGGGAAATACTGAGGAATGAGATTAGCCAAATTATACTGTCATATAATATGCATGTGTGAATATGTAACAATGAATCACACCATTATGTATAATCACAAAGCACCAATAAAAAAATGAGTAAAGGAATGTATAAAAAGCTTCCACAAACCAGTACTAAAAATCCTAGACAATCAACCTAATAGAAAAATGAACAAAATAGTTGACTGACATTTCACTAGAGAGACTAATAATAGCTAATCATCATATGAAAAGATGCTAAACTTTCTTACTCATAAGGGATATTCAAATTAAAACTGCAATGTCATATTACTACTATACACCCATCTGAATGACTACATGGAGAAAGATGAAAAATAGCAAATGAGGAAGCGATTGGAGATAAAATACACCACTAGTGGAAACATATTGCTCCCATCTCTTTGAACGTAGCTTGATGATATCTATTATGAATATTTGTAGACCCTATGAACTTGCAGTCATGCTCATAGATCGATCTATCCCTGACAGAAATGCCACTATATTTTTATTTTAAAATGTACTAGAATGTTTAGAACCATAAAAATTAGATATACATTATGGGAGAGTCTCAAGAACTTAATGTCGAGTGAGAGAAGTCAGATAAAAAAGAGCATATATTATATGATTTCAGTTGCATAAAGTCTAAACATTGAAAAGCTAATGTGTGCTGTTGGAAAATAGGGTGATGGTTCTTGGAGAGTGTGATGATTAGAGGAATAATGAGAGGCTTTGGGTGCTGGTAATATATTTTATAGCCTGCATGTTTAGTTTGTAGTAATCTGTTGATATTCATATAGATATATGCACCTTGTTGGTATTTATAATCTATTCAGTGATCGACTGCCCATTGGCTGCTCAACTATTTTTGTAACTAAAGTTTTATTAAAACACGGCTATGCTCAATCAGTGATGTATTGCCCCTGACTACTTTTGTGCTATAACAGAGAGGTATTGTCTGATCCACAATACTTCCAAACGTATAAGCAGGTATTGTTAAGACATAGACAAGGAGATACTGTACTTCAAATATGTGAGTATGCACATGTGTGAGCATGTATGCTGAATGTGTGTATATGTGCCTGTGCATGTGTGCATTCGAATGCTATGTATGTGCATGTGTGTATATAGACAAATTTGCATGTATGCACATGAGTTCATATATATATATATATATATATATATATATATATATAATATACATGTAAGTGTACATCACACACTTAATGCATGTGTAGGTGAGTGCATGTAAGCAAGTGAGCCTGTAGGCATGCATTGTCTGTGAGTGGATATACAGATGTGGCCCATGTGTATACATATATGCATGATCACATATGTGAGTGTGAGTGTGAATGTGTAAATTAATAATTTGGTATGCACACATGTATACCTTGGAAATGTATGTGCATATCCCTAATTGTGCCTTTATGCCCCAATACTTGTGTTTTTGTTATTATATGTGTGTGTTAGTGCATGTTTATTCATGTGCCTATGTGTTATATATATATGACAATGTATATGTGTATGTTTTTTCAACTGAAGATTGCCAGTTAAATTTCCCTGTTGTCTTGTGCATATACTTGTCTGCATTTCTTGAACAGCAGCTGCGATATCAGAAGAGGAACTAATTAGTTTTGTTCACCTTGGGTGAAATAAACACCTATCTCAAGAATGTGTGTAAATTCTTTAATAATAAACAAATAAAAACAGTTATTTCTCCAGTGATGCTGTGGGCTTTGGAAGAATGACCTTTAAAAGGAATTTTGCATTTTAAAAATAATAATAATAATTTACAGAATAGCAAAGGCAAATCATTTGAGACATTGTTTAAAAATACTGCAGAAGGAGGTAGCCTGCATCTCCCTCCAAGGAGAAGAGTGCATGTTTCTGTCTTATGCTGCCTAACCTAGCAATCCCAGCACAGCATACGCACCATTTTGATAATTTGTGTTATAACATCTTAAAATGTTTTTTAGATAGTTACTCCCAAAGGCATGTTGCTATTAGAGTGTTAACAGGGAAAAATAGCCAGAATACTGGAAAATTTTTCTTCTGTCTGTGATTTACATATCTAAACTACTTTTTTTTTTTCATTTGTGGGCCTTACTTGAAGCCATTTTTGAATAAAAGTAAAGTGTTTTCCTTTATTAACTGAGGTTCACACTTTAAGTTCCTTAATTTTCCTAATGTCTTTCTCTGTTCCAGGACCCCACTCAGGATCCCACACATCTAGTCATCATGTCTCCTAATTCTCTTTTTGGCTGTAATAGTGTCTGAAATTTTCCTTGTATTTGATGCCTTTGGCATTTTTGAAGTATATTGGTCAGGTATTTTATAGGATGACACTCAACTGGGACTTGTCTGACAGTATTCTCATGATTTGTCTGGTATTATGGGTTTCGAGAAGGAAGACCACAGAGTTAAGTGTCATTCCCATCACACATTGTATTAAGGACTACACGGTCAATGTTGACTTATCACTGTTGATGTTAATTTGGTCGTGGGGCTGAAGTAATGTTTGTAGGTTTCTGTCCTGCAGATTTTCCCCTTTCTTTTTGGAAAGAAGTCACTCTGTGTACATTTAAGGGATAGGAAGTTGTGTTCCACCTCCTCGAGAGTGGAGCATCTATACAAGGTAGTTAGAATTCTACATAGATTTGTCTATACTCCTCCAATTATATTCTTATTTAGTCATTTATTTATATGAATCTGGAATCATGGAGATGTATTTTATGTTTTGGGTTATAATCTTATATTGCTTTATTGTTTATTGAAATTATTCTAGCTTTGGCCATTAGGAATTCTTTCCATTGGCTTCTGTCTCCCACTGATATACCTCAATATTGTGTTTCTATTTTTGTTTTCTGAACTCTTCATTATTTTCTATCATTGCAATATGCTCCAGTATCAGCTTGTATATTTCATGGCCCAGTCCTAGATTCAGCCATTTCTTGAATGATCTCTGCTCTCTTTGTTTGGAAAATGGTATTAGAAACCAAGATCTGGGCTTCAGGAGTGCTCATTGATACTGAGATGTCATTGATTCTAGATCCTTTCAGCTGATAGAGCACAGAAACGTGTGTATACTACCTATATATAATCTATACGTACATAGATCTAAAACTTTTTCTAATGTAACTGTCTCTCTATTTAGCTAAGCATGGGTTTGCACTGATGTCTCCAACTCCATTCCATTACCATACACATAATTCTAGGATCTCCTTGCTTTTCTGCAGTCCCCTTCTCCAAAACCGAGAAACCTAACTTCCACCATCCACCACCCATTTATTAATATTTTGATTCCAGTACATACATGAAAGTATTAGAATTTTAATGTGTGACTCCTTGAGAAAAACCTTTATCAATTAGAATACAGTACTTTGTACAGTTTCTTTTCCCTTAGAGAGAGATGAGGCATTGTGGAAACCTTGAGTTTTCTCCTGTCTACTGTGACTCTGTATAGGATTCTCCATTCTAGATATTGTTGTTTGACCTCCATGTCTCTCAGATATTTTCTGCCTTCTAACCCTAAAGTACTGCTGAGCCTGCCAGCCTTCACTTTTCCTCCTATTTCTATTCCTAATACTTTGACCTGTTTAATGAGCAAATGGCTGGTTGAGCACTTTCTCTTAGATGGATGCTCTGCATGCATTCCTTATTTAGTCCTCACAGCAGCCCTAAAACAGGTAGCATTAGCTGAATTGTGCAGCTGAGGAAATAGAAGGATTTTCATTCCCTTTTGTAAGGAACTTAAAGGGACTGATTTTTATCCTACTGAGAAACTAACAAGTTAGGCTAGCACACTGTCATGGATGCTGGCAGAAGATTTGACTCTCAGTCAGACACAAAGGATCTTGCTACTCATGGCACAGCCATCATTATTAGCATGAGCCTACCTGGGTCAGTTCTCTGAGCCTTAACTCTCACAGGTAACTCAGAGAGTCTGGCAGCACCAGAACATTCAGTGATTTGTGCTGGGAGAGGGATTTTTGAGCTTAGGAAATGCAAATCTATTATGCTCTTTGCTCCAAGGGGAGAGATCTCTATGTTTCAGGGCTGACTGCTACAGGACATCCTTGAAAATGTAGTCTGGAACAAATAGTTGCTTCTTCTGATTGCAAACCCTTTAGAAAGGCAAGAGGACATCAATAGACTTCTCTCAATGTCTTCTCCTGACATTTCAGCAACTTTTCTCAGTTTTGCCCAGGTGCACAATCATGCATACCTTCCTAAAGCTCCAGTCTGGTTGGATCAACTTAGACATCCTATGCCTTTCCTATGCTCAGGAGACTCCCAGGACTCTCCACATTTGTTGTTTTCATTAGAATAACAACACTCTGTGGCATTTATCACATTTTATCTTCTTTTTCCTATTATATTGTAAATTTCTTGAGGGTAGAAACCATATTTTAAAAATATGTTAATACCTAACAATGTTTAGGATAATAGTAGGTCTTTTAATATATGTTCAATTGAATTGATGTTTTTAGTTTTCCAAATAAGATTAGAAATTTCGTATTTAAAAATCTGACCTCTGACTCATTTTCCTAATGTTTCATTCTAATAGGTTACTAACAACTATCAGAAGCAAAATAGCAACTGTATGTACATATCTGCATGCATATATTTCTCACTTCAAGTGTGTAAAAATTCAGTGTCCTACTTATAAAGATCCCAAAAGTTTATATAGCCAAGCATCACTTAATGACAGAGTTATGTTCTGAGGAATGCATGATTAGGAGATTTCATCACTGTGCAGATATCATAGAGTGGATATGTTGCAAACCTAGGTGGGACAGGTTGATCACCTTGTGTGGCTTCTTCATGCAATCAAGAGATGTGAACACAAATCATATAAGGCTGTGGCTGGTGTAATACTACATAGTATTTTATGGTAAACTTAGCTTTTTCTAAGTAGAACAACAATTTAAAATAATGACAAAAAAATCCAGTAAATACATAAGCCAATCACATAGTTGTTTATCATTCTCAATAATATGTACTATGCATAATTGTATGTGCTATACTTGTGTGTGGCTGGCAGGGCACTAGGTTTGTGTACACCAACATCACTACAAATTGAAGAGTAATGTGCTGTGCTCTGTCATTATGACAACTACAATGACACTAGGGGATAGTCATTTTTCAGCTCCACTGTAATCCCAAGGAGCCATCATCTTACATGCAGTCCATCATTGATGAAAGCATTGTTATATGGTGCCTGACTATGGATACATACTTCCTTCATGAGGCCCTGATACTAGACTAGGAGCTGGAGATAGACACAAGGAAATAAAGCTAAAAATACAGACTTGGTAGCATAGTTTCCAAATCCATAGTCAGGAGAGTGAAAGTGCTAGGGGTGCAGAGACCAGTGGGTTGGCTTTGGCTGGGCTTGCCGGGTCTGGTTTTGTGAGGGATTTGGGAGGATAATCAGGGTGAGATAAATGAGGAAAGGGAAAGGCTTTCCTAGGCAGCACTGGGCTTGAGTAGAGCTGGAGCAGTGAGGCCTGTAGTGTTGTGTTGGTCATGCATCTCACCAGTCACTGATGTGGGAGGCTGGGTGGGGTGGTGAGGCAGGTTGAGGTCACTCACAAGTTGCCATCAGAGGTTTGCAGACAGAGAGGTCTCCTGCTAGGGTAGGCCACATTCAAGCAGGGAAAAGCAATGGCTTTCTCTGGCTCTGATAGGGGGCAAAAAAATGTAAATGGTGGGAATATGAGGTTAAGGAAACACTATAAACTGGGCCTACTATGTTGACCTGCACATTTTTTCATTAAAAAAAATTACTGCAGCCCTGCCTTGCTTATGTTGGTAGGATATGTTATATTCCTCAGGAAATACCAAAATACCAATAAACAAAACACAAGTTGTCCTGAAGTGGGGGATTGGTGACCCTTATACAGACCAGATCCCAGAACTCAGGGAGAAAAGGACAATTTCCCCCTAACCATAAAAGATAAGAACTGGTTCCAATTAGAAGTGGTCAGCATTGGGCCAAGTGACCTACAGTTATCATGGCAGTAGGGACTTGGAAGTCTGATGTCATCCTGCTGTCCATCAGAAGTCAAGAAGTGGACATGGGTAATCTGGAAATTTACTTGGAATCCCAATAAAACTGGAGGGCAGGAGTGGCATGCTGACCGTCTCCTATCTGGAAGGACCATTTTTTTCCCTTGAGAGTGTCCCCTTTTCCTCTATTGTCTATTATTCTGAACAACATATTTTAAGCCTTTCTGACCTGTTGTAAGAATTGGGCTTTGAAGTGGGGCCTTTGCATTGATTAAGTTTCCTGGAAGGCTTTAGCACTGTAACAGCTCCATTACATCTGAACACACAGCCTATAATGTAGCACTTTGAGATTTTACCTAAGCATGAGTGGTTTTCTTAGAGCTATTGATGATGCTATTGTATCTTTTCCCAATGATTTAGCATAAATGTTCTGAGCATTTGTATTGACTTTTGGGGTGGGGATAGTAGGGACTGAACCCAGGCATGTTTTACCACTGAGTATAATCCTTTCTATATTTTATTTTAAGGCAAAAATCTCACTAAATTGCCTAGGCTAACCTTGAAATTGTGATCCTCTTTCCTCCCCAGTTGCTAGGATTATAGGTATGCACCATTAATGTGCCAGGCTGATGTGTGCCCTTTTAACAAAGTATTTCCCTTCCTCCCATCCTCTCTCTCTCCCTTTCTTTCTTTCTCTAAAGTAAATTTCCTTCCCAGAGATAATTAATATTGATAGCTTATAAAGAATATACAATTTTTTTGATGTGCCTTTGTATCCGATTCGCCAAAATTTTATTGAGGATTTTTGCATCTAGGTTCATTAGAGATATTGGTCTGTAGTTTTCTTTCTTTGAGGTGTCTTTGTCTGGTTTCGGAATCAGGGTGATGTTGGCCTCATAGAATGAATTTGGCAGAGCTCCCTCTTTTTCTATTTCCTGAAATAACTTGAAAACAAACAACCCAATCAACAAATGGGCCAAGGACAGGAACAAACACTTCACAGAGGAGGACATACAATCAATCAACAAGTACATGAAAAAATGCTCACCATCTCTAGCAGTCAAGGAAATGCAAATCAAAACCACCCTAAGATACCACCTCACCCCAGTAAGATTGGCAGCCATGATGAAGTCAAACAACAACAAGTGCTGGAGAGGATGTGGGGAAAAGGGTACTCTTGTACACTGCTGGTGGGATTGCAAACGGGTGCGGCCAATTTGGAAAGCAGTATGGAGATTCCTGGGAAAGCTGGGAATGGAACCACCATTTGACCCAGCTATTGCCCTTCTCGGACTATTTCCTGAAAACCTTAAAAGAGCACACTACAGGGATACTGCCACATCGATGTTCATAGCAGCACAATTCACAATTGCTAGACTGTGGAATCAACCCAGATGCCCTTCAATAGATGAATGGATAAAAAAATGTGGCATTTATACACCATGGAGTATTACGCAGCACTAAAAAATGACAAAATCACGGAATTTGCAGGGAAATGGATGGCACTAGAGCAGATTATGCTTAGTGAAGCTAGCCAATCCCTAAAAAACAAATACCAAATGTCTTCTTTGATATAATGAGAGCAACTAAAAACAGAACAGGGAGGAAGAGCAGGAAGAAAAGATTAACATTAAACAGAGACATGAGGCGGGAGGGAAAGGGAGAAAAAAAGGGAAATCACATGGAAATGGAGGGAGACCCTCATTGTTATACAAAATTACATATAAGAGGTTATGAGGGGAATGGGATAACAAACATGGAGGGAAATGAATTACAGTAGATAGGGTAGAGAGAGAAGATGGGAGGGGAGGGGAGGGGGGATAGTAGAGGATAGGAGAGGTAGCAGAATACAACAGTCACTAATATGGCAGTATGTAAAAATGTGATGTGTAACTGATGTGATTCTGCAATCTGTATTTGGGGTAAAAATGGGAGTTCATAACCCACTTGATTCTAATGTATGAAATATGATTTGTCAAGAGCTTTGTAATGTTGTGAACATCCAATAAAAAAAAAGAATATACAAATGCATGTGTATGTGTACCTTTTATAAAGGTAAAAATGGGATCACCATGTATGCTATCCTGCACTTTGTTTTATTTTGTTTTAAACTTAACAATACAACTTGAAGACGGTTCCTATCAACATGCATACAACTCTTTCACCTGTTAGTGGTTTTGTTGTATTCCGTTATTTATTTGATATGTTGCCTATTGGTGGGTGGATATGTGTTTTCTAGACTCTTACTGACTTTGTATATGTGACTGTGGGACATGTGCATGCCCCTATCCTACAGGCTTAGAGGTGAAATTGTTCTCATAAGGGTTCTTGGTTGTTCAGTTCATCAGATATTTACAGATTGCCCTTTAAACAAGTGGCACTAATTTGGGTGCAGTGGGGCATGCCTATAATCCCAGCTATTTGGGAGGCTGAGACAAGTTTGGGAGGACTACAAGTTCAAGGCCAGGGTGTGCATCTTAGTGAGATCCTATCTTAAGTAAATAAATAAATAAATGCCACCAATGCACCTGGTCACATGAGCTGGGAGAATGCCTGTTGTCTAAATCTTCACTAATGTTGTATCCTATCTTTTAAACTTTCCCAATTTGGTAAGAAAACAGTATCTCATTGCATAATGGTTAGTTTAGAGACTACTTCTGGGGGATTTATTTCTGACTACCTGACCCTGGTATTATGGTTTAGATATTAAGTGTGCCCCAGAAGCTTATGTGTAAAACAGTGCAAGAAAGTTCAGAGATGAAATGTTTGGGTTATAAGTGGTTTGACCTAATCAGTGCATTAATCTTCTGATATGGATTAATTTGGTGGTAGGTAGGTAGAATGTAGCTGGAGGAAGTGGATGCTTGCGGGTGTGCCTTTGGGTTTTATATTTTGTTCTTGGTAAACAGAACTCTTTCTCTCTCTCTCTGCTTCCTGACTGTCATGTCCTGAGCTGCTTCCCTCCCCACATTCTTCTGCCATGATGTTCTGACTTACTGCTACCCTGGAGGAATGGAAGGCTGTGTATGGATGGGGACCTCTGAATCCATGAGCCCCCGAATAAACTTTTCCTCCTTTAAAATTGTCCTCATCAGATCTTTTGGTCACAGCAATGACGAAGCTGACTAAAGCACCTGGTGTGCAATCCCTTCCCTCTTCTTGACATGATACTTCACAGATTTCACCATGGGCTGAACATTTGAGCAAACTGGAAGCTTTCCTGCATGCAGTCAGTCAAAATGTTTTATAATCTTATTTATGTTCTCCTACTGGGTTTCCAGTCGCCGTTCAATCTTTCTGTCTTGACCTGTCCATCAGCAGCTTTGGGCACTTCTCCAGGGAGCCAAGCCTCCCTTGAACTGGGGTGCTCTCTGACAATGGCCATGACATCATTTCATTTTTCCATAGGGTAGATTCATGTTTTTATGATTTTTAATAGGAACATACCTCTACTTAGGATCAGTGATATAATAGTCTTACAGATTGATTGAACCAAACTTACCTAGTGTTAAAAATTGGTGCTATTTACTTCTGGTGGTTTCTGCTTTCCCATGAATATTCAATGGATAATTAAAGCCTGTTGTTAATTTTGTTCCTATTCTAAATATGTCAAGTGTTCCTTGTTAGCTTCATCTGTCTTTTTTCGATAGGCATCATTATATGTCTTAAATATCTTCATTATTCATTATTTAGGGCTATACATTTTATTTATATTCTAGTCTTTAGTATTTTTTTTTCATGCTCTTTTAATATCATACGCTACTTATGAAATTTTCTTATGTTCTTTCTTACTATTAGATTTGTAGTTTAAAAAAATAAACCCGATTTTCTCCTATCTTTATTTTTTCTCTAAAGATTTTATAAGATGTACACACGGATACTTGTTTTCTCATTGCTCCAGTTCTAAGAGGTTTCTTTCTAACCTCTGATCAGTGCTTTCAAAAGATTATTTCTAATTTTGTGGATATGAAATATGTGTGAGAAATCCCTCCACATCATGAAATTCAATGTCCCATAGGCACCTTTATAATTATGAATTTAGTGATTTGTCAGATATTTCCCTCAATTGAAAAGCCTTGAATAAAGATGAAATAGTTTCTTTTAATGAGCTCCAGTGACCTTTCATATCTCATGGCTTTTATTCTTTTCTTATTTTTGTAAAATAAATGTTTGGTAGGACTTAGAAGATTTAAGAACTTTTTTTTTTCCAATTTCTATGTTTTGGAGAAAAGCATGTTTGTGGTAGAAGAGGCTGTTTTGAGCATGGGGCAACTGTAGACAAGCTGGCTGGGGTGACTTAAGTCAAGGGCCATGGCAGAGCTGTGTGTGTATCTTATTCCTAGTTAACCAAAGAATTGCAGTCAAAGTCTTGGTGAGAAAAACAGACTCTGTTTAATGGAGGTGGCTCACACTGGGGGAATCTTTGTATCACATTTCTTTTTCTAAGAAAAAGAGGGTTTATTCTTTTGTTCCTTTGGGAATTAGATATTAAAAATAAAACAACAACAACAAAAAAAGTAAAGGAAGTGTGTCCTGAACTTGGAAGGAGTAGCAATTTCATAGAAGTGGCAGTCTCATGAGGCCAAGTGGAAGCTTTCATTTCAAAATGCAGCTTATCATATAATTGTCTTTAATATTTTTTAAGGACAGATTTATTAAAAAGTTTCATTCTGTGTTTTTTCAGTAGTAAAACCTATCATAAACTCTTCTCCAGGAGAAAGTGCTGCTGCTCTATAAAATTCTATGATAGCAAGTTTGAGATTAATTAGGGAAGTATATTCTCCTACATTCACAACACATCCAAAATGTAAAGATATAATTCTCTGTTTGGTGCCTGTAATTCAACAAGAGAACATATTTTCTCTCAAAGAATTTTCTTTTGATAACCACTTACAATCTTAGAATTGAACACATTATTCTGCATTTTGTCGTTAAAAAAATTAGAGTGTTTTCATGAGCAGAAGGTTGTGGTGGCTTTTGAAAGATGACTGTTATACTAGAAATCACCTGATTAATCACATGGATCACATGCTTGAGTCATCAACTTCATTATAGATGCAATATCAGTTAATAAATATATTCAACTTTTTGTGAAATTTATGGAACGCTCAAAGTCAACTTGGAGATCATTCTTTGTAAGTGTTCTAAATTAGAATGAAGTGAGCCTGGACATACTTAATCATCAAGTCCTGTGGCCAGATGGCAGGGGAGAGGGTGACATTTGCTGAGACCTCCTACACCTGGATGCTGGCCTTGGCACCTCATGGCCTTTGTTATTCAGTCACCAAAGTCACCTTGACATTCACAGAGCAGGTGTTATTAGCCTCATTTTGTAGGTAAGGAAGCTGAAGCCCACACAATGTATGAGTTGGTCATGGCGACCATGCAGACGACAATAGTGGAGGTGCACACAGGTAACCCTCTTACTCAAGTGACATGCTGGGACCCTATTTCCCTACAGAGAGAAAGAAAAGCTGTTGTCAGTGCACTTCTAACACTCTGAAACAGCACTAAGCCATTTTCTTTTCAATGACTTATAAATTGAAAAAAAAAAAATCAATAGGACTGAGTTTTCCTGAGCTTCAAAAGTTGATAACTTCTCGAATGATAACAGTTCTCCCCAAATGGGAAGCAGCAGAAGATAGGGGTAAAAAGCTAATGCTTCCCAAATAAGCAGATGACCTCGGAAGAGTAAGATTTGACACTGTACAAAACGGAAGGTGCCACAAGAAAGTGAAGAAGTCCAGGTAATAAGTGAGATGAAAGGCCTGCCTGGGCAAGAGGAAGTTCCCCTGAGGTGGACAAAGGCTGAAAAGGAGCAGCCAAGTGGGAGAACCCCAGGAGTTCTCAAGAGGGCTGGAGTGAGCAAACGGCTTAGAGGACATTGGCTGGTCTGGTCTCAAGGTGACAACAGGAGATGGGTAAGAGAAGAGGTGAAGAGGGAGAGACCCATGACTCGCTTTCCCAGTGGGCGTGGTCCTTTTGGCTCAGGAAAGAGGAGGCATAGGACAGACAGGACAGGAACAGAACATCCCTCATCCTGGGATGTGAGCAGCCTGGGTTTGCAATAATCTCCAGATGGATTCCTCCTTCTCTGTTTCTCACCAGTCCCCACCTAGATTCCAAACGGATGCCCCAAGTGGGTTTTCTAAGACGCCGCTCCCTGATGCCTCATTTGTGCCAAAATACATGGCTTTCTCCTTCTCCTTCCTTCAGGGCATGCCCTTCCCTTCTGTCCATCCTGGGACCTCCACTAGTATTCATGCCAGAAGCCTGAGGCATACAATGTCAATGCTGTACTAAAGCCTACAGGTCACTCCCCAACCCTCCCTGTACCCCTTGCATTATCTTCTAGACTCTATCATGTGACTTCCAGCACCCATAATAGTCTATGTTCAGGAAGTATAGCCATTGGATGGTTTCTCTTAATAAGGAAGCAAATGCTGTCTCCTGGTGGTCCTTTCCTCTTCCTGCTTGCTTCCTCCTCACTGGCCTTAGTTCAATAGTTTTAGCTCAGAGAGAAGGTATAACCTTCTTTCCCATAGGCAGTTCATCATTCCTGAGCTTCTGTTTGTGCAACCAAAGTCCAAGGACTGTCCCTTGCCCATCCAAACTGAGTAAGCATGAGTTCTATTTCCTCCCTTGTGTGGGCTTGCCAGAGCAGAAGGAAAACCTTTCCTCCTTTGTTTTATACTCTGTACCTCTGTTCCTGAAGCCAAGTGGACAGAACGGAATGTCTGCTGGGACCAATTACCTGCAGACATTTGGCTTCTTTTATTTCCCTTTGCCTAACGTGTCCCCTTCTTTTGGGTTTTCAGGGCATAATAAAGACAAGTGTGAAACATTTATCTAGTGATTTCATGCAGACAGTTGTTTTCGCCTAATTAATATCTGTACATTAGGGGAGGTTCCCCAATCCCATCTCCAGTCTGTGCCTCCCTTGACTTGGACAGGCAGAATCTTAACCTGCTCCAGTGATTGAAGAGGCCCTAACAAATTATGGATTGGAGACTTACACTGCAATAGTGGCAGGGTTGTAAATTTATTGCTTGGCCTTTCTCACTCTCCTGAAAAAAATATAGACTTTAAAAATAATCTTCTCTCCCATGAAAAATAAGAAATTTTCTGGAAAGAAAATCACTCGAGTTATCCAATTTACTGAAGGCCTCCCTAAGCAATTTCTCAAATGTTTCATTAATCTGATTGCATAACCTGTCCGTGAAGACATAAAGCAAGGTTTTCCTTGGACTATGAGATGAGCATTGCTCGAGGGAGGCATAACTGCCAGTTCCCTGAGGGCAGGGCTGGCTGTAAGTTCCTATTCTCTACTGCATATATGTTGGCAGGACTAATACTCCATGGCTTCCCATGTGTCTGTGTGTGTAACGAGTGTGCATGTGTATGTGTGTGTGAGCATTTGTATGCATATTCATCTGTATTTCTAGGTAGTGCTGAGTACTACTGAGGATCTTAAGTTGTGTGGAAGTATAGGCATTGCCTGGTGTCATGGTTTGGATGTGAGGTATCCTCCAAAAGCTCACATGTGAGACTATGCAAGAAGGAGAAACAATTGGGTTGTAGCTTTAACCTAATTAGTTAATTAATCCCTGATGAGATTAATTTTGGGTTAACTGGAGGCAGGTGGGGTGTGGCTGGAGGAAGTGCTTCATTGGGGGCATGGCTATGGAGAGCGGAGTCCCTCTCCTCCCCTCCTCCCTGCTTCCTGATCATCATGTGAGCTGTTTGCTTCTGCCACACTCTTCTGCCGTGATGTTCTGCCTCACTTTGAGCCCTGAGGAATGGAGATGGACTAAGACCTCTGAAACTGTGAGCCCTCAAATAAACCTTTCTTCCCCCCTACTTGTACTGGTTGGATTTTCTAGTCACAGCAATGAAAAAGATGAATAACACAGCTGGGTCTCCACTTTATATAGGTGGTCTGCAAAGACTCTCTGAGATGCTCTTGGGTCTAGAGAAGTAATGATAAGATAGCAGTCATCCCAGGAGCAAGGCAGGTGGCAGAACCCAGGTGGAAAGGCCCTGGGTATCAGGTGGGAGGCCGGCAGGGACAGGGGGAGCTGTGAAGACTCTGGGTGTTTTTTCTTGGTGTCATAGGAAGCCATGAGAGGGTCTGGGTGGGGTATTGATGTTTTCTCACCTGTAAACAGCATTCTGGGTGCTCTGTAGGTGGTGGCATGAGACCTGGAGTCCAATTAGGGGTTCTAGGTGTCTAGGTCAGGAATGCTGGTGGCTGTGACCCAAGAGGCAGAGGTTGAGCATGAACTGGGACCTACGTTCCATGCAGAGCTGAGAGGTCTGCTGATGTGGGTGTGAGGGGTGGGCAGGAACCAGGGATGATTTCCAGAGCTCATCTGTCCATTCCAGCTGTGGCAGGAGCATGGACTGCAGTGTGGCTGTGAAGAGGCTGAGGGAACAGCCACATGGTGAGACAGGCAGCCAGGCTCAGGGTGATGCACACACAATTTATTTATCACTTGTCTGCTCCCTGTCAGCTGTTCCTAAAGTGGCCGGAAGTCCTCTCCCAAGTCTCAGCCACCAATGGAGTGATTTTTTTTTTCAGAAAAAAATCATATTCCCTGATGGGGAAGAAACTGTGCTAAGCTTGTGTGTGTGTGTGTGTTCATTCACCGAATCACTCAGTCTTAGTGTCTCTACTAGTTGGGAAAGAGTATCTGTGCAGAAGTGAACACAAAAGCAGATACCAGGAAGCTGTGGCCTGTGTATGAGGCAGAGCTCCATGGAGCCAAGGAGTGGAGCCCTGTTGAAATACATCCTTGGCCTCCCAATTGCTCAGATGTTTGGAACTCCAAGGGGACTTATGTCCTGCCCTCTTTTAACTTGGAACACAGGCCAAGGAAGTGAGGCCAGGGTATAACCCCACTGGCACATTTCAAGTCCCTTGATCTCTTCCCCAAATCCCCACTCACCCATAGTATTTCCTTTTGGATAGGAAAGACAGTTTTTACATCTTAAGTACTTTTTATACTTCTGTGAATCATCATGTAAACTTACTCCTTTTGGGCCCTCTAAACTTTGGAGCCCAGTGCCCCATTTCCAGCCTCCTTGCTGTTCTCTTCGCATCGTCCATTCTCAGAGTTTTGGTCTACTCCAATCACTGGAAAAAGAAGAGGAACCAGATGGTTTCTGAAGTCCTTTGTGATGTTAGGGCTTTATGATTCTATTTTTGTAAAAGCCCCTTAGGAAATAAAACTGCAGAGTAAATAATGAAAATAAAAAAGAACATTCTATGATGTGAAAGTGCTTTGGGCAATTCCATTTTTATAGGCCTTAGAAATGATTCTATTTCCATCCACATGAAATGGGGCCACTCAGATTTGATCCTTCACAAACTCAAACTGCAACAATTTATGTACGAGGAACCTCGTATCTGAAACATGAAGTTCATTTTGTCTTCCTTGTACATAACTGCTTAAATGCAGTTTATATTAAATTTTACAATCAGTGAGCAGAATATCAGTCTTGAATTTTCAAAATACTTTGTAGTAGACAAAAGTAGAAGGTCACAGTTTGTCAATTTTTGAGTGAAATTGTATTTGTGAGTTTATTAGTGAAAAAAGTTTTTTTTCAAACTGAACCAGGAAAACGTCTTGTTTTAAGATTTTGCTACATTCTGCCATGATCTGTTTTAATTTTTTAAACAGCCTTATTGAGACATAATTATGTCAATAATCTGCAAATATTTAAAGTATGAAATTTAATAAGTTTTGACATATGTACACCTATGAAACCATCAACACAATCCAATAATTGACAGTAATCATATTTCTACCAAGAATTCTTCCTGCCAGTACCCAAAGGCTAATCTACTTTCTGTTACTAAAGATTAGTTTGCTTTTTCTAGACTTTTATATAAGTGGAATTATACACTATATACCTTTATTTTGTCTTGCTTCTTACACAAACCTAATTATTTTGAGACTTGCAAATGTTGTTTAATGTCAGTGGTTCATTCTTTTGTATTGCTGAATACTATTCTATTCAATGGATTTACAATGAATATTTACACTGTTGTTTATTCATTCATCCCTTGATGGACATTTGGGTTGTTTCCCATATTTGTCTATTACAAATAAAGCTATTATGAACATTCAAGGGCTAGTCTTCATGTGAACATACCTTTTATCTTGGACAAATACTTCAGAGTGGAATCATTGAATTAAATGGAGAGTGTGTGTTTAAATTTTTAAGAGATCTCTAAACTTTCCCCAATTTTTTTGGCATTTTTCATTTCTACCACCTGTGGATGAAAGCTTCTATTTCTTCACATCTTTGCCAATTTTTGTTTCTTGTTTGTCTTATTTATTATATTCATTGTATTGGGTACAAATGCTATCTCACTATGTGCTTTTCACCAAATTCACCATTTAAAACATTTCAAATTGAACTATTCAGTGACATTAATTCTGTTCATATCACCATCATGCATCTCCAGAACTGTTTGCATCTTGCAAAACTGAAACCCTGTACTGACTAAACCCTAACTCCCTATTCCTCCCTTGTCCAGCCCCTGGCAACATCATCCTACCTTCTGTTTTTATGAAGTTGGCTCTCTAAATATCTCATATAAGTGAAATCATATAGCACCTGACATTTTGTGGCTGATTTATTTTTCACAGTGTAATGTCCTCAAGGTTCATTCATGTTGTAGAATTTCATTACTTTTGCAAGCTGAAAGGCATTCCATTGTATAGATAAACCACAATTTGTTTCTCTATTCATCTGTCAATAAATAAGGGGTTGCTTGCCCCTTTTGGATATTTTAAATGATGCTGCTCTAAAGGTGGGCATATAAATATCTCTTTGAGAAACCACTCAATTCTTTTGGGGTGTATATCCTGTAGTGGTATTGCTGAATTTTATGGTCTCATTATAGTTTTAATTTTTGCTTTCCCAACAAATAACAATGCTGGGGATTTTCTGTGCACGTATTTTCCATTTGTGTTTCTTCTTTAGTAAAGGCTCTGCTCTAATTATTGACCAATTTTTGTGTGCTGTTTATTTTCTTATTGTTGCATTTTCTATTATATTTTCTTTTATGCATTTTAGAATTATAGGTTTTACATTTAGATCTGTGATCTATCTTGAGTTAATTTTTATACACTCCATGAGGTATGGGTCTAAGTTCATTTTTGGTGGGAAGGGACTGCCACATTAATGTCCACCTGTCCTAGCAGCGTTTATTGAAAAGTCATGCTTTTCCCACCATATTGATTATATACCTATGCGGACAATTAATTGTCTATGTAAGTTTATTTCCAAACTCTGATTCGTTTACATTTATACCAATATCACACTATGTTATTACTGTAGCTTTATAATAATTATTGAAAGCACGTAGTGTTATTCCTTCATTTTTATTCCTTTTTTCAGTACTGTTTTGGCTATTGTAGCATCCTTGAATTTCCATATGAATTTTAGAATCAGTTTTTCAACTTTTATAAAAAAGACTTCTATGATTTCTGTTGGGATTATTGTGAATCCATAGACAAATTTGGGGAAAATTGACTTCCTAACATTCTTAAATCTTTCATATCAACCACGAACAAGGTATATCCTTCATTTATTTATTTATATTTTTCATTTATGCATTTGTTACTCTCAGCAATATTGTATAATTTTCAATGTACAAGTCCTTCACACCTTTGGTAAGATTTATTTCTAAGTATTTTATATTTTGATACTATTGTACATGTTGTTAAATTCCAATTTCTGATTGCTCATTGCTCTCATATAGAAGCACTGCAGTAGATGTATGTATATTGATCTATAGACTACAGCTTGATAAACTTATTAGTTGTAATAACCCCTTTGTAGATTATGTAAATTTATTATGTGGATAAATAAACACATTTTCACTCCATCCTTTCCAATCCTTATGCCCTTTCCTTCCTTTTCTTACCTGATTGCATTGGCTATAATTTCCAGTGAAATATATTTGAGAGTCTATATCTAGTCTTATTCCTGACTTTGGGAAGCACTTCCATCATTAAGTATGAGATTCGCTTGTGGTGTGTGTGTGTATGCGTGCACATATGTGCATGCCTGTGCGTGCATGTATGTGTGTGTGTGTGTGTGTGTGTGTGTGTGTGTTTTATATACCTTTGTAAGTTTGATAAATTATCTCCCCGGTTTGCTGAGAGTTTTTATTCTGAATGGATGTGAAGGAAGTTGGGTTTTTCAAATGCTTTTTCTCTGTCCTATTGAGGTTATTATTATTATTTTTAGTTTGCTAATGTAGTGAATTATATTGATTGATTGTCAAGGGACAATCAATTCCTTGTTATCCTTGCCATCCTTGCATTCCTCGAGAAATCTCACTCTGTCATGATGTATTAGTATTGCATTGTCATTTTAATATATTGTTGGATTAGATATGAAGTTTTGTTAAAAAATTTTACATTTATATTTACTTGGTAGTTTCCATTTCTTTTAATGTCTTTGGTTTTATTTATTTTTTCATGTTTTTTTATTGGTGCATTATAATTGTACCTAATGGTGGGATTCATTATTACATATTCATGGATGCATACAATTTGGCCATTGTGAATTGTGTTGCTATAAATATCAGTATGCATGTATTGTTATGCCATTTTCAAATTCTCATTTATTTTGTTTTAAAATTCATTCAATTTAAAATGCAGTACTTTTTATTTCCCCTTTGATTTCTTCTTTAATCTGCAGATTATTTAAAAATTCATTGTTTATTTTCCAAATATTTGGGCATTTTCCAAGGATCTTTCTGATATTGGTTTCTAATTTAACTCCCCATGTCCAGATAATGCACTCTGTGTGTCTTGAGTCTTACAATCAGCTATGAGGTCTCATGTGCTCCGGTCCCTTCTGGGTGATCACATCTCCTACAAAATTCCCTCTTCTCTGCTCCAACTTTTTCACAGCTTTTTGAGTATTGTAAGCCCAACACTGATCCAGGGTCTTTGTTGGTCATCCCCTCTTTCTGGAGCTCTAGTCACCATTCAGGCCAATGACAGACTGCTCATATTTATCAGATTCCTGCTCAATTTCATTTTATTGGAGAGACCATTTTGACTACTTTAATTACAACAGGGTCCCTTCCCCCTTCCCTGCCTATTTTTCTTCATATTATTTCCCACCTCATATACAGCACTGTCCCTTTATCTGTTGGGGATCCATTCCAGTATTCCCAGTGGATGACTGAAACCATGGCTAGTAACAAACCCTATATATACAGTCAGAGCTCACATAATGAATGATGGACCACACGTACAATGGTGGCCCTATAAGATTATACCACCTAGTGATATCATAGCCACCTTACCTTAGTTTGTATAAATACACTGATATTCATACAATGACAAAATTACCTGATGATGTATTTCTCAGAACATATTTGTCATGTCATTAAGCAACATGTGACTATACTGTTTTTCTTACACATACATACTTCTGATAAAGCTTAATTTATAAATTAGGTGTAGTAAAAGAGTGCTATGGTTTGGATTTTAAATATTCTCCAAAGGACACATGTTAAGGGCTCAGCTAGGTGCAATTGGGAGGTGGTGGAAACTAAGAGATGAGGCCTAGTTGGTGGTCTTTGGTCATTAGGGGTGTGCCCTTGAAGGGACTAGTAGGACCCCAGCCTCTTTCTCTTTCTCTCTCTTTTGTTTCCTGGTCAAGAGGTGAATGGTTTTGCTTTGCCACATGCTTCTTGTCATGTCCTGCCCTGCCACAGGCCCACAAGTAACAAGGACAATAGACCAGGATCTAAAACCTATGAAACTGTGAGACAAAATAAACTTTTCTTCTTCATAAGTTAATTATCTCAGGTATTTGTTATGGTAACAGAAAACTGACTAACATAGAGTGTAACAACTGTAACTAATAGCAAATAGAACAATTATAGCAATACACTGGGATAAATGTTATGTGCTTTCTTCCTCTCTCAAAATATTTTATTGTACTATATTCAGTGTTGTGATATGTGAGATGAGTCAATTAACATGTGATGTAACAAGGTGTCATTAATGACATCAGCATGTGACACAGTGTTGGACAACTTCTGGCCTTCTGAGGATCATCTGTTTTGGGTGGTCCTGAGTCTCTGAGTCATGATGATGTCAGGTTGGTGGTGTATACAGCAGGAGGGAGGGTTCATGTGGGATAGAACAGGGTGGAGAAAGATTCCATCACACCACTCAGAATGGCACACAGTTTAAAACTTATAAATGTTTATTTCTGGAATGAATTTTTTTTTCTTAGTTGTAGATGGACACAATACCTTTATTTATTTATTTTTATGTGGTGCTGAGAATCGAACCCAGTGTTTCACACATGCTAGACAAGTGCTCTACCACTGAGCCACAACCCCAGCTCCTGTTTCTGGAATTTTTCATTAAAATTTGCAGATTGTGGTTGACTTTGAGTAACTGAAACCACAGGTGACTGAAACTGCAGAAAAAGGGGGGGCTATTATGGTCTTTATGTATTTGTTTGTCTCTTTCCCTCGACTACAGTAAAAAGCCTGTGAGAACAGGAACCTTGATGTATTCACTGTTGTGTACCCAGGGCTGGAACACTGCCTGTATGCAGTAGGCTTTTGATGTATCTTAAGTAGATGAGTGAGTGAGGTCCGCTGAGTCCTGAGAGCTGCTCCAAATTTAGGTCATTTTAGTTCTCCTATGCACCTGCAGAAGGCACCTCTCTTCCTTCCCAAAGAGTCTGTCTGGCAACTGCAAAGAAAACAGCCTCCATTTGGTAGAATAATGAGAAATAATCATGTTTTCAAAAGCTGCTTATTAAGCACTCTCCCATTTAATGGAAACATTGTTTGGTCTTCTTAAGATCCAATTGTAATGCAGATCTGCCAACGTGTGTGCAGCTCTGTTTTTTTCTCTTTATTTAAAAGCCCATCTGGGTTTTTCTCAAGGAAACCATATTCTAAATGCAAGTCTTAAAATGCTGCAGCCTTTTCTAATCAAGCTGTTGCACAGCTATGTTGGGACTCTCTCTGTACTTACTAGTCTAACTTTGTTAAATCCTTTGGAAATCCAGAACCTTGAATTTTAAAGAAGCACACAAAATCCTATAGCCCTCAGTGTTATTTTGAATGTTGGAACTGTCATGGCAAACCCCAAACCCACTGTTAGTACAATAATTAAAGAATAGACATCTTCAGTGTACCTGGTGTGTGTGTGTGTGTGTGTGTGTGTGTGTGTGTTTTAGTGACAGAAAGTTTTTTCTTCAAATCAGTTGACAGGTTCAGAAAGACTTCCAGAACTTTTGAAAACTCCTGAAATATCAGGTGGGGAGCAAGGAAGAGGGCAGAAACTGTTTTACAGTCTTTCCTCCCTTCAGATGAAGACAACTCATTTTTTTAAAGTTCTCAGCCATGATTACCTGCAATGTGAAGGTTCTTCTGAGTCATCATTACATAGAAATGATTTTTAAAGGAATTTTTAAAATGAAAAGGAAAATTGTGAATAAATTTAGCTTACATTTAAAAACAACAGGGGCTGGGGATGTGGCTCAAGCGGTAGCGCGCTCGCCTGGCATGCGTGCGGCCCGGGTTCGATCCTCAGCACCACATACCAACAAAGATGTTGTGTCCGCCGAGAACTAAAAAATAAATATTAAAAATTCTCTCTCTCTCTCTCTCTCTCTCTCTCTCTCTCTCTCTCTCTCTCCCTCTTTCACTCTCTCTTAAAAAAAAAAAACAAATAAAAACAACAACAAAAACCCTCTCCTACAGAAGAATTATTTTGTAACTTTGGAGAAAAATTTCACCAATAATTGGGCCCTGAGTATTTTGCACAGGTCTTGAGTCAGAACTGAGTTAATCAAAGTTCTGTGTCAGCCTGTTGTGAGCCGAGGAGAGGAAACCGCTGGCCACAAATTGGCCCTTTATCTTCCTCCAGGTCCGCTTTTCTGATCCCACCTCCTGTTTTTAAAGATGTTTGTGTCTTTTCTTCACCTGATTGATTAGTAATTTAGAACATAGCTAATACTTGCTTGCCTTAACAATGGGGTAATGTCTGTAACCCTCTCCTCCTCCGCTGTGCACCCCAGCACCTCCGTTCCTGCCTCTGTGCTCACAGGGTATCCGTGTGCTGTTGCCAGACTGCTGGGTCAGCTAAACTCCCAAGTAAAGTGCTTAAAACATCTGGTACTTTTTTGGGGCAGGGGGTACCAGGGATTAGACATAGTGGCACTCGACCACTGAGCCACATCCCCAGAACTATTTTGTATTTTATTTGTTGTCTCACTGAGTTGCTTAGTGCCTCGCTTTTTCCTGAGGCTGGCTTTGAACTTGGGATCTTCCTGTCTCAGTCTCCTGAGCTGCTGGGATTATAGGCGAGCCATGCCCAGCAAAAAAGTACTTATAGTAAGGAGAATATTATTCAGTCACAAAAAATGAAATCCCTTTCTTTGTAGCAATATGAATAGAACTGGAAGATATTAGAAGTGTTGTTAGTCAGCACAGAAAGACAACTACCCAAGTTTTTACTTATGTGTAGAAGCTAAAACATTGAGCAGAATAGCACTTACCAGAGCCTAGGAAGGGAAGGTGGGAGAGGGATGGAGAGAAGATGGTTAGTAGGTACAGGAGTGCAACTGGAGAGGAGGAATAACTTCTAAATTCTGTAGCAACATAAGATAACTTTGGTTAGCAAAAATTAATTGTGTATTCTAAAATAGTTAGTAGGGAGGATTTTTGAATATTCCTGTTATGGTTCAGATATGGTTTTGGTGTCCCCTAAGAGTCCATGTGACTAGAGTGGTCCCTAGCCTGTGGCACTTTTAGGAGGTGGTGGAAGTTTTAAAAGATGAGGCCTAGTGGGAGCTGGCAAGGTTGTTGAGGGCACTGTCCTTACAAGGGATTAGCATAGTTCTTGTGGGACCCAGTTAGGTCTGCTGAGAGGGGTTGTCATATAAGAGCAAGACTGGCCCCTCCCACTCCTTCTGCCTCCTGGATGCAATCTGCTTGTTACCACCACTGCCATCTGCCGTGACAGGACTCAGCCAAGGGATGGCCCTTACCACAGAGCCTGTGCTATGACACTTGGACTTTGAGCCTCCAGAACTGTAAGCTAACTAAACCTCTTTTCAGTAGTAGTTTATGCTAGGTGTTTCCTTTTAGTAGTGCAAAGCTGGCAAATTACAGTTTGCAACACAAAGCAATGATAAATGTCTGAGGCAATGAATATGCCAATTACCCTGATCTGAGCATGACACATTGTGCACAGGCATTGAATAACCCACTATGGTCCATAAAAATGTACAATTACAATAGGTCAATTAAAACAAAAAGCACTTACCTGGTTGGATTTTCAGCAGGAGTGCCATTTCAGTCGGACCTGTCCCGGGGAGTCAGGAAAGACACTAGGGTGGCTAACATGGGAATTATTTCTCTCTCTTAATGCCCCTTAGGAAACATTCAGCCCACTCCTTGGGCTGCTTTTCTTTTATGACTCAGCCCTTTTGTCACTAATATTTCTCTCGGTATTATTCTTCAACTGATCTTCATTAGCTCTGTTTTAGTGGAGCTGGTTTTGTCTTATTCTTACATATTTTTTTATCCAGCTAGAATTAATTTTATTCCAGATATTACTACCTGGAAATAACAAATTGAGCGTGTAACATTCTTTTTATTGGGTACTGGGGATTGAACCCCTCGGGGCAATTTACTACTAAGCTACATCCCCAGCCCTTATTATTTTGAGACAGGGTCTCACTGAGTTGCTAAGACTGACATGGAACTTGCAATCCTTTTGCCTCAGCCTTCTGAGTTGCAGGGATTACAGGCATGCATTAGTCAGAAAATGAAAATGAGAAAGAAGAAGGTCCCTTTAAGGGCATGCTGTGCCCCATCTTTGACAGGTTCCACAACCACCTGATAGTAGCCTTCTGGAGACCAAGCCTTTAACACAGGGGCCTTTGGGGGACATTATAGAACCAAACCATAGCAGTGTTATGAGCATTAAAGACTAAAGAACTCAATTAAAATGCTGCAGAAAGCACAAAAAAAGGCAATATTGATTTTTTCTCCCTTAAATTGGAAAATTCAAGTGATTTAAGTACAGACGCTCCTCCATTTATGAAGGGGTTATGTCCCATAAACCCATGGTAAGTTGAAAATCAAAGGTGTACTTAATGCATGTAACTCACGGCTCAGCCACGCTGTATTTGCTCTGTTGAGTACTGAGCATTTATCTTCCTGATCCTGTGGCCAACTGGGCACTGCAGCTCATTATCACTGCTTGGCGTTGCTAGTTTCGGAAAAGATCAAAATTTGAAGTATGGTGTCTTCTGAATGAGCATCTCTTGTGCACCTTTGTCAAATGAAAAAGTCATAAAGTGAAACACAGAAAGAGCCTTTCTATACATTCTACCAAGTTACATATTGTACACGTGAAACACACCCACACAATATCGTCCTATAATTTGTGAAGACCCTTCCTGTCCTACAAACAGGGATGTGCGTGGAGACAGTCTTGCTAAGAGTGGCCGAGGGAGAGCTGTGAGTTTGGAACCTCCATGAAGAGGGGGACAGCGAAGAGCTCTTCTTACTTCAGTGGGCACCCTGCCGCTGCCCCCAGAACTCTGCCTCCTGAAAATACCCTGCTCTCAGGCCTTACGAACTTGATGTGGATCCCGTCTTTATTTTATTTATTTTATTTTTGACAGAGGAAGGGTCTGATTATGTAGCCTAGGCTGGCCTCAAATTCCTGGGCTCAAGTGATCTTCCCTCCTCAGCTTGCAAAGTAGCTGGGTCTGCAAGTACATGCCATTCTATCTGGCACTGGTTCCAGTGTAAAAAGCTCTTGACCCCAGGAAGAAACAGAGAGATGGTTGTGGAAGAGATGGTGCTGCGGGGAAGTATTAGCATCAGAAAGTGAGGGTGAGCATGTGTGCTGGGTTTCGACACGTGGCTGACTTGTAGCCTGCCGTGGAGTTGGTAAGAAACAGAAAGAAGAGAATATCCAAGGAGAATCCTAAGTTTATGGGCTGGGAAACTGGGTCAACAGCTGTGCTTTTATTAAGACAGGAACACTCTGGCTAGAAGCAGGATGAGAGTTTTCCATGGCTTAAAATTTCAACCAAAAAAAAAAAAAAGACACTTAAAATTGTCTAAAAGAGTTCTTGTGAAGAGACCCAGTCAACTCTGAACAAAGACAACATCTACGTCAAGAATGCAGAATTCTATATAGGATAAGGGCTCAGCACGGCTTGGAGCACAGCAGTCAGGAGCAGTGGAAATGTACTTACTTCAACTCCTCAGTACCACGCAGTCCAAGGAGAGTCTTGTGGTGAGGTTAAAGTGCAGCTGCCCCCAGAATACAGCTCATTGATTTCACAAAGTGGAAGTCAGTGTCCTGTGGAGTATCTCCCAGCTGCTTTAAAATGCACTGAAACATCTGCCCTGCTCTCTCAGTCTGGTATCCCAACTATTGCAAAATTCGTTTCCAGCTATTCAACCTCAAGAAAACCAGAGATTGAGAAGACAAAGACACAAAGTATGTTTTATCTTAGCATTAATTAAAAATTCATTAATTTTTAAAATAGATCTTTCAAAATACGATCTTTTACATGGAACTTCTAGGTGAAAATTGGCATTTAAGAAGAGTGTAGGGGACTGCAGCTGGAACTTGGTAATAGAGCACTTGCCTAGCACTCATGGGGCCCTGGGTTCAACCCCCAGTACTGGGGTGAAAAAAAGAAAAACAACAACAAAAGGGGGTGTAGGCATTTTAACAAGAATAGACTCTTAAGAGCATATTATTTTATAAACAATTTGGAAAGAAGGATGTCTATTTCAGTGTGTATGTTTTCTTTTTTTCATAGTGCTGGGTATTGAACTAGGGCCTCATGCATGCTAGGCAAGTGCTCTATCATTGGGGCACATCCCATATTCTATATTTATCTATTAAATCCTGGCTCTTTAACATACTTCCTTTTATCAGTCATTCAGAGTGATAAGTGATATAGGTGACGATTGTTCTGTTGAGCATCTGTGCACATTTATTTACTGGACACTTCTTAAATCATGGACCCTGAGGTTGTAGCCCAGCAGTACCAACTAATGCCAAAGAAGTGCATTGCTATGATTGTGCTGTTTATTGTCATACTCCAACCCACTTGGAGTTGTTGCCTAAACAGGCTGAGGAAGACCATGTGTAGACATTCATCTCATAACCCACTTTTCTTGGAGTGGGGGCATCTAGTCCTCCAGAACCACCTCTTGCACATATACCATGTTTTATAGCACATATCACCTCTTAGGGGAATGAACTGCACACCGAAGCCTGCATGCCCTACCCTCTACCTGTTGTGGGACAAGTCACTCAGAAAACACACTAAGTCCCAGTTTTGTCCAAATTGAAGGGTCTTTATTTAGTCAGCCAGCTGGTGACTGCCCCGCCCTGCCCCACACACCCATAGCTATCTCTGCAAAGAGCAGCCCCTTCCCTGAGCATTTTACGATATTTAAAGGCAAAAACCACATCTGGGTTAATGTAACTGCAAGCAAGCAGTACAGAAGCTGAATTGGGCAGTTAGCGAGACAATGCAGTGGGTACATTGGTATTTCCCACAGGACTTTCCAAGTTGGTATAGCAGCAAGCAGAAGGGAAGGGGGTAAAAATGACCCTAATTCAATACATGTTAGAGAATGGTTACTAACGTCTAAACAATCAATGTCTGACAAGGTACATTGCCCAAGAAAAATGGAAACCAAAGAGAACAATTTTACATTGTAAAAGAATTGCTATTTTGTGTTGCCAAGTATGTTATGCTAGGTAACTATTAATGGGTACGGAGGAGGGGCTTTCCCATGGGAGAAGCATTTCTTACATGACATGGAGTCGCAGGGTAAAATGGAGTCTGATTGGTCATTGCCCATAGAGCCTGGCCCATAACATACCCACCCCTGAGTGCCTATGTCCACCTCAGGACTCCCGACCACATCTCTAGATGAGGCAGCACTGGGTTCTCCCCGTTTTTCAGAAGGGTCCAAATGTGGAACTGCTGTGCCCAGGCACATACAAATTCTTGGTGCTTTTGGCGTACGTAGCTTTTGTTCTTTCTCCTGAATTCAGGCTTTTTGAAGATCTTACTTAATAAGCTAAGGTCTGTCTTCTCTGGGGAGAAATTATCTCCAAGAAACCTGCGAAATCTTGACACTCCCTCCCCTACCCATAAAACAAACAACCCATTTTCTGGACTTCTGATGAATCCTTCAGGTCCACTCATAGACTTATATCTGATTAACATCAAATCATGGCCACTTCTGGGTTATTTGACCAGGAGCTCTTTCAGCCACAGTAACCAGTGAAAGCAAGTAGGCGTCAAAAGTCAAAAGGGGCCTGGACTGAGGTTCATCCCCAGCTCATGTGCCTATGGTGCACCCCACTCTGCTATAAAGTTCTGTTTCAAAACAAGTTTTAAGCACATGTCAGGTGATACTGTTACCTGCCTTCTAAGTATTTTGAATGACTTTGGGGATAGCTGTGTATTGTACAGTATTACATACATTTCTGGAAGCTTGTGCTAAAGTTTTTGTCTCCCCTCCTTTTCCTTCCCTTCCTTTCCCTTTTCCTTTCTTTTGAAAGGTTCATATAATCTCCTGAGGTCAGAGACTGGGGACCACGGACATGTCATTTAATCCTGGCAATAGCAATGCAGGCAGATGGCCACACAAACACATAAATCACTCCTGGGTCACAATGTTCATCCATGCAGGAAATGTGAATTTAATTGAGCCAGAAAAGTTAAAATTAAAGGTTAGAATAAACCAGAAGCAGAAATAGAGGTGAGGACCCACTTCAGCTTATTTCATCCTGGCTCCTTACCCTTGAAGCACCTCTCAGGAAGCCCTGTGTAAGAAAAGTGATGTCAGAGCATGGGAATTAAAGGGACCCAACAGCACCTCCTTGGGCCAGTGAGCCTTGTCCCTGCCAGGCTACTCCCTTGTCCTGAGTTTACTCCACAGTCCAGCCCTGTATGCAGCATGTGGGGGGCAAGGATCTACCTGAATGAGGCCTACTTAGTGAGCATGTTGTAGCAGTGGAGTTATAGCCATGTGTTGTCTGTCCTGTAAGCTACGGAGGGTCTCTGAGTCCATGGGTGGGCACCGTGCAGCCCATGGAGGGCCATCTCCCAGTCTCCCTGCAACACAGGAAAATATGGTAACCAACGACTAGGGTCTCTCTGGGTGAGCAAAAACTGCATCCACAGAGGGATCCCTCGCAGGCAGGTTCAGGTACCCTGCAGAATGTTCCAGAAAAACAGATCCCATTATCTCCATTCTTAATACCTATTGACTTCAATGTCCTAGGTTTCGATATCTCTTCAGCAATGGCTAAAGATCATCCTTTCACAGAGGTGAATTGTGCAGCTGAGCCAGATGCTACCTGTGTAGTGAGACTGTCACTGTTGCTGCAGAGTGACACTGCTGGGATCAGAAACCACAGGCCCAGGAAGCTGTGCAGGCTGAGGATGGAGAGAAGCAAGTGGAGGGAGTCCTGGCACAGTAGAGGCAGAGAGGCCTGCCTTGACACTGAATCAACCCACTGGGCCACAACGCAGGCCTCTCAATGACTAGAGCAATGACGAGTTACAGCAAATGGTAATAGCTTGTGGAATGAATGAATGATTGAGTGAATGAATGAGTGAGCACGTGAGCATGATGCAGGACTGATGGTGTGCTGCTGGAGGCAGTTTTATTCTCTCAAATCCTATTATGTTGTGCAGAAGAATTAATGAAAAGACTCCCAACACAGCTAAAAAATCCCATAGACATTATTTTGGTAACAAATCCTGAAAAATCACTTTAAAAAAAAAAAACATATCGTGAACATCTAGACAGGAGAAAATGTCTAGCTAAGATTCATCGGGAATTATTTTTTATAAATGGCAGGAGACTGTTTTCACATGATCTTCTCTTGCAAGCCCAGCTCATCATTTTCACTAGGTGTGGATTTTAAATAACCCCGAAGAACGTAGATAACATGACTTTGTCAGATTTTAGTAATAGTTTACCAAAAATTTGTGAGATGCCCCATACGTAATTTGCTATCAGCTTTATATTTGTGAAAACTGTCTGAGCTACATGTGTGATAAATTTCTGGTCCTTTCAGAAAAGACCGTTCTGCAATGTAAGATGCCAGCTTTGAGTTTCAGAGCCCCATGCATCTGTGGCTACATTAGTCACTCCATTAGTTCCATTGCAGTTCTGCTTCATTCAAAGCTGGTTGTATAAACAAGATAAATCGGTATTGTCAGTGATTATAAAAATGAGATTTCCAGTTTTGTAAACAGCTTGGGGAGCTGTTGGACCTGCAGGCACCAGGCTGGCCAGGTCCCCTGGTTGCTCCCCCTATGAACGTTTTACTGATGCTGGCAAGCTCAGCTGAGGACCTATCTGGGAGTCTGTGCAAGGGTCATGGGTCCACGCAGGGGACCCCTGTTCATTCGGCCACCTCTTCAGCCTCAATACTACTTCTTGCCACAGACTCTCATAGTCTCAAGTCACTGGAATTCATCCAAGTTTTGTTAGTTCAGGACTCAAAAAAGAATCAGGGCCTTTTCTTGGCATCAGGATCTACACCCTGATAGAAAGAGACAAGCGGACACTGGGACCACTGTGCTAGGTCCTGCAATCAAGGTGGAACTACATACAGCAATTTTTGCCATCTTTTAGAATATTGTTCAATGGGCTTGGGCAGGTGGGTTCACCACCCTAACTCTGACATGGTTTTCCATCATCCCCCCAAAGTTCCATGGTACCCTTTTATATTCATTCCCTTATCCCTGCTTCCAGTCCCTGTTAAGGTTTATTTGTCCTTTGTCTCTGAACTTTTGTCTTCTCCAAAATTAAACAACAATAACAACAAAAAACAAACCCGGAATCCAGCTTTCTTTGCTTAGCATGTTTTATTGAGATCTTTACAGCTGAGTGGTATTCCATTGCATAGAGGTACTACAGTCTGCACAGAAGTGTTTTTGTGGTGTTATCTTGAAAAATAGCTAGCAATGGGATTGTTAGACCAGATGGTTCATGATGTTTAACTTTTCTGGAGTTGCTTTATCATTTGAATCCCACCAGTAATTCGTGCAAATTCCAGGTTTCCTACATAATAGTTAGCACTTGGTTCTGCCAGAATCGTTAGCCATTCTAATAAGTGTGCAGTGGTATCTCATGGAGATTTTAATTTAATTTCACTAATGACTTATGATGTTGAACGTATTTTTATGCATGTGCATTCTTTGGTGAAATATCTATTTAAGATCTCTAGTTCTTTTTCAGTTGGGTTGTTTTCTTATTGTTTTGAAAGGTTTTGAAAGGTTTCAAAGTCATGCATTTTCAAAAGACAAGTCTTTTGTTATGTGTTTTGTAAAATTGTCTTTTCATTTTTATAAAAGTACCTTTTTAGACAAAAGTTTGTAAAAATTATAAACACAGGGGACCACAAGTTCATTTTAGTTTGTTCCTTTGTGGATCAAGGTTTTAGTGTTATAGCTAAGAAATCTGTACCTAGCACAAGGTCACAAAAATTTTTCTCTTAGATTTTCCTCTATAAGTTTTATATTTACCTCTAAATCTATAATCCCTTTTGAGTCATATTTTGTGTATTTTATTAATCAGCTTTCCATGGCTGTGACAAAGTGCCTAAGGTAATCTACTTTTAGGAGGAAAGATTTATTTTGAATCACAGTTTCAGAGGTTTCAGTTTGTGGGTCTTGGTTCTGTTATTTCTGGTCCCGTGGTGAGGCAGAATATCATGATGGAGAATATGTGATAGAGCAAAGTTGCTTACCACGTGGTGGCCAGAGGCAGAAAAAGAGAGAGAGAGAAGAGAATGGGGGGTGGTGAGGATGAAGGAAGAGGGCTGAGGACAAAATATACCTTTCAAAGGCCCCCAGTGACACACTTGCTTCAACTAGGCCCCACTTCCTAAATTTCCCACTACCTTCCAATGATCCATTGATAGATTATACCACGGATGAACTCAGAGCCCTCATGATCCAATCACCTCCCAAGACCCCACCTCTGAATACTATGCACTGGGGACAAATGCTTTAACACATAAGCTTTTGGGAACATTTCTGATCCAAGCCATAATGTGGTATGAAATAGAAATAAGGATTCATTTTTGTTTACATATGGACGTCTAATCATTATAGTACCATTTGTTTTTGTTGAATTGCTTTTGCACTTAAAAAAAGATCAAATGAAAGAAACAGATGAGCCAGACACTTGATAGTGATCCAGGGAATATGACATCCAGGGCAGGCTTTGGTAAGCTCTCTTGTATCTCTGAGGCCAAGGACAGCTGGAACATGCCTAAGGCTGCACATACACTTGAGACTGAAGGGGACCCTCATGTGCTCTTCATTGATGCTCACATGAAAAGCCTCACACATTCAGAGGGTAAAAGGTGGTGGAGTGGTAAACCATCCAAGCTGCAAACTCATGCCCCAACCTCCATGCACATTCACTGCCGTCAGCTGGAAGTCATTCCAGGGCAAAGTGTTTTAGGATAACCCTTGATCAGTCATCTGACTGCTGATTATGCTGACCCCTTGCCAGCCAGATTTGAAATGATATTTAGAAAACATCTGAGAAAACCAGTCAAGATATCAGTGACTAAACGTGTGAGAGACAGAATCTGTAAAATGAGTCCAGGCAAGTCACGAAAACAAGTCAATAAAATCACAGTAGCAGCTCCCTAGAATCCTGAGTTTCTAAAATATATGATTTCAAATTGTCTGATACAGGACAAAAAAACTATGAGACATGTAGATAAAAAGGAAAACCCCAGCAACTGATAGAATTAGTCTCCGAGGGGACCTGAATGTAGGACTTACAAGAACAAGATTTCAAAACTGATATGTTTTGAACATATGTAAATAAAGTTCAAAGAATTAATGAAAATATATTTAAATCACTAAATCAGTAGAATCATAAATAATATAATAATGAATCAAACGGAAATTTTGCAGTTTTAAAATACAGTACCAAAAGAACTTCACTAGTAGATATCAATAGCAGATTTGTTCTGGTGGAACTATGTCTCAGGAAACTTGAAAATAAATCAATAGAGATTATCAAACAGAAGGAAAAAAATAAATAAAAGAAAAATGAGTGAAGAAAAATGAACAGAGCTTTAAAGTCCTATGTGATATCATCAAGCTTACCAACACACATGATAGGAATCTCAAAAGGTCAAGAGAAAGAGGTAGAACAAATAGTAAAAAAATAATGACTAAGAACTTCCAAAATTTGATGAAAAGTTTAATTTACACATCTGAGAAGATCGATGATTTCCAAGTAAGAGAAACATAAAGAAATTTATATCTAAACAGCATCATTAAAATGTTTAAAACTAAAGTCAAGGGAAAGTTTTGAAAGCAGAAGAGAGAAAAAGTGACTTTTCATGCATGAAGGAAATACAGTAAGAATAAAAGCTAGCTTCTCAGCAGAAGCAATGTAGGCCTAAAACAAGCAAATAAATAAATAAACAAACAAATAAATAAATAAAAAGGGTGGGGTGACATAGTTAAAATTCCGAAAGAAAAAATGCAAACATAAGAAAAATGCAAACTCAAGGGATATTTTCATATATTGAAAAACTATCCCTCAAAAATGACATTAAGAAAAAGCCATGGCCAGATTTAAAACAAAAGACTCAAGAGAATAAATTGCTAGTATATCTGCTTTAAAAAGAAGTATAAGGAAAGGAATGGAAGTTACAATACAATAACTTGAATAAGTATATCAGTATGTAGAAGAGCCTGAAAAAATGCTTTTGTCTTGTATTAGTTGATTTTAAGTGAAATTGAATAAAATAATATAAGATAATGTTTTTAACCTTATTACATATAAAGATGCAGAACATATTACAATAATGGCACAAGAGAGAAGAGAGAGGGTGAGGAAAAGTAAATCTATAGGCACAAAAAGAGGTTTGTGTTACCGAGACCTGAGGATGGGAAGCTGATAGGTTATAGGAAGGTTATAAATGGCTTTGAGGGTTTACTTAAAGTGGTGTAAATAATTTAAGAAAATTGGATTGTGGAGATAAGTGATGTCAAACTTGTTTTCATATGCGTATTAGCCATTTGTGTATATTCTTTGGAGAAGTTTATATTCCTTTGCCCAATTTACAGAATAGAGGTGTTTGTCTTTTGGGTTTTGATTGTTTTTACGGCAGAAAAATATCTAATTGCCACCTCTCCCCCACACACACATCAGAATTTGTTTATCAATTCATCTAAAATGGAGACTTGGGATGCTTCACCTTTTGGATATTGTCAAATGCTTCTGTAAATATCTATTCAAGACCCTGATTTTATTATGGATGTAAACCCAAAAGTGGAGCTGCTGGGATCATATTGTAATTGTGCTTAGGTTTTTGAGAACTGCCTGTGTTGGTCAGCTTTTTGTTGCTGTGACAAAATACCTGAGGAAAGATTTATTAAAGATTTCCTATCCTACTTAAAGTGAAAAAGATTTATTTTGCTCATGATTTCAGAGGTTTGAGACCATGGTATCTTGGCCCCATTGCTTTGTGTCTGAGGCAAAGTCAAACATCATGGCAAATTATATACAGTGGAGCAATGCTGCTTGCTTCATGGTGGCCAGGAAGCAGAGAGAAAGAGAAAGAAATAGTGTACCAGGGACAATACACACCCTTCAAGATGCACTGCCAGTTACCTGCTTCCTCTAACTAGATGCCACCTCTTAAAGTTTGTACCACTCCCAAAAGCACCAAAGGTTGGCAACCAAGATTTTAGCATATGGCCTTTGGGGAGTATTTCAGACCAAACCATAACACTGTCACACTGGTTTTCAAAGTGTCTGCATAATATTATACTTTTCCTAGCAGTCAACAAAGCTTTCAATTTCTCCATATTCTCTAATATGGGTTATTCCCTCCTTCCTTGCCTTCCTCCCTCCCTTCCTCTCTTCTTCTTCTTCTTCTTCTTCTTCTTCTTCTTCTTCTTCTTCTCTCTCTCTCTCTCTCTCTCTCTCTTCCATCTCCAATCTTACAGGTGTGAATTGGTACCTCATTATAATTTTGATTTGCATTTCTTTAACAATTAGTAATATTGAGCATCTTTTACTGTGCTTATTGACTATTTATATATGTTCTTTGGAGAAATGTCTGTTCAATTCCTGTGATAATTTTTTATTAGCAATGTTTGTCTTTTTGTTGTTGAACCATAGGAGTTATTTATATATTTTGGCTATCAACCAATATGACGGTAATCATTAGGGCAGTGAAAATTAAAACCACGATGAGATGCTACTTCACCTCTACCACATTGGCTATGATGTTCTGTGGTTTTCCTTTTTCACTCTATTGATTTTGTCCTTTGCTACACAGTAGTTTTCAATTTTGATGAAATCCAGTTTATCTATTTTGTTGTCTTTTGATGTCATACTCATTGCCAAATTCAATGTCATGAATCTTTTCTTCAGTGTTTTCTTCCTAATAAAATTTTGTAGTTTTATCTCTTTGTTTAGTTCTTTAATCTATTTTGGATAATTTATGTAGTTGATGTAAGATAAAGTTTCAATTTTATTCTTTTTTCTGTGGAGATCCAGGTTTTTTTTTTTAAACATCATTTGTATATATTCCTTTTTCCCACTGAATGGTCTTGGCATCCTTTTTGAAAATCATTTAATAATATATGTAAGGAGTTATTTCTGGGCTTTGTTTATTTGTATGTTTTATGATCTTTTGTTGAAAACTGACATTTAAAAAAATAGCAGCTTCTCCTAATCTTTGCTGATTGGTTCTGTGCATGGAGAGACCTTTACTAATCAGTTCAGCATGAAAGTCTAAGGTCTTATCCAGCCTTTCTGGGCATATATCCTACTCAGCTCTGTAATCTCACCCCCAATTTGCCTGCATACATAGCTGCTTTTAAATGTTGTAATTTCCTTAAGAGTTCACTCCTGTTTTTTCCCAGGTCCTTGGCTCTTCTATTGTGTTCCTCTGTCAATAGTCTTGCCTCAGGTACATGAAAGTTTGTAATTCCCTTGTGGCATTCATGGGCTTGGTTTACCCCCTCCTGTGGCTTTTACTAGCCTGAGACTCAATATATGTCACTTTGGCTGTCTGAACTTCTGGTTAGGCATCATAGAGATCTGTCCATCTGACAGCTCTTAGCTATGCTAGAATACTGAAGAATTAGCTCTCTCTATTCTCTGTGGTTTGTTGAGGGAATCTTGAGAGTACTTAACTTCTTCTCCCAAACTATGTCATGTTAGGGAAGGTATGGGACAAGTGTGAGTAAAAACACAACAAAGTTTCCTACCATGGTGAATGTGACTTTTTCTTGATTGTTTTCTTTGTTGTTGTACACCTTTGACTGGTTTCTAGAGCTCATATACAGTTATTTTAGTTTGCTTCTAGTTATTTATTAAGTGCTTCTATGGGGGAACAAGAGTCTGAAGCTTCTCATCCACCATTTGTCTCTTTTTCATTCATTTTTATGGCAGCATACTATTCCATTGCATAGATATACTAGATTTTTGTTTATCCATTCAAGCATTGATGCACATTTAGGCTGTTTCTACCTTCTTGTAGTTGTGAATAATTTGCTGTGAACATTCTCACGCATGAATTTGTTAGTGCACTTGTTTTCCATTCTTTTGTATATATACCTACTAGTGGAATTGCTGAATCTCCTTTATTTTTTATTTATTTATTTTTTTTATTGGTTGTTCACAACATTACAAAGCTCTTGACATATCATATTTCATACATTAGATTGAAGTGGGTTATGAACCCCCAATTTTACCCCAAATGCAGACTGCAGAATCACGTCGGTTACACATCCACAATTTTATATAATGCCCTATTAGTTCCTGGGTATAGAATTTTGTTTTGATTTGTTTTTCTTTCTAGAAATGCAAAGGTTTCACCCCATAATCTTATGATTTGCATAGTCTGACAATAAATCTGTTATGCTTATCTTTGGTCTTCTGTATGTAATGCGTTTTTTTCTGAATACCTTTGAGATCTTCTTTGTCTTTTGTGTTTAGAAATTTGAATATGGTACACTTAAGTTTGGTTTTGATTTGTTTGCTTTTGGCATCTGATGTTTTCTGTGCTCTTTGGATTTATGGTTTGATATTGTCAATTTCAAAAGATTCCTGGCTATTTTTTCCTGCCCATTTCTCTATCTCTTATTAATTTCTGGGATTCCAATTACACACACTAGATGGTTTGACATTGTCCCATTCTTCTTAAATACTGTGCTACATTTTTCTCTTTTTCTTCTTGTCCTATTCAGTTTGTGTAATTTTTATTAGTCTCTCTTCAAGTTCACTAATTGCTTTATCAGATTTGTCAAGTCTACTGGTGAATCTGTTAAAGGCATTTTTCATCTTTGTTAATATGGTTTTCAATTCTAGCATTTAATTTGATCCTTATACTTTCCATCTCTGCTCAGATTGCTCATTTGATTTTGTATGTGTCCATAATTGACATTTTTAACATACTAATCTCAGTTATTCAAAATATCTAAATTGAAAATGTTATGCCCCAGGGTGGTTTCTTTTATTGCATTGTCTTTTGTGTTGTGTTCCGCCCCCCCCCCCAGCTTATTTACATGTTTCAAATTTTTTGTTAAGAGGTGGATAGTAGAAAATAAGGCCAATATTAGAAATGAAGATGCTTTTCCTTCTATTAGGGCTTTAATGTGGGGGTTTGATTCAATGCTGACTTCAGATTTGTGGTTGCTGTGGTGCAACAACTCAGTGCACTGTAGTCTTCAGATTGTACTACCTCCTGTTTAGAATGGAGACTGGTTTGCCATTCAGTGATTTTATGCATGCCTTTTGCATCTTCATTTTTAGTTCTTTTCTTTGCATTGATTTTCGGAGAGAGCCTCCTTCTGTGCTCTTGGCTTTCTCCCCAAAGTTATTATTATGTGCTCCAGGCTTTGTGTTCTGTCTCCCGGCTGCTGTGGGGATTCATCAGTGCCCTGGGGATGTAGTGTTTGCTGCACTTCTCACAGTGGTTTAGGACTTTGGTCTGTAAACATCTTGTGTAGGGGATCCAAGCCTGGTGTCCTACCCTCTGGCAGCAGATGCTGACCCTTTGCCAATCCCAGGCCTGCACGACAAGGATGCTTTCTTGAGTGCTCACAGTGAGCGCTCAGTGAGGACCATGGTGAGGAGGGTGAGAGCGAGTGGAATTCTTCATTTACCTGACGTCCCAGGATTCCCATATTCTGGACTTTGGCCAATTTGTTATAAGTTTGGGGCTGAACTCTTCAAATTAGTATTTTACAGGTGTCTCCACAGCTAAGCAGGTGTTTATAGTCTGTTTCTTCTTGCAGGTAGCTCCCTTTATTTAAATTTCAGGGTAGTTAGTTGTGCCCACACCTCGACTCTATCATGGGATCAAGAATAATTTTTGGCTTGTGGTTTGGACTTTTTTGTTACATGATTTGGAGTGATGCTCTTTGCAGTTTTCTTCTAGATGGACTTCCTACAGGAGGATCTGACTTACCAGGATGTAAGTCATTTGAGATGTGCATTAAATTGAAGTGTGGTGAAACAGATCCCCCAAACTGAGTTGTCCTTGTCTCCTCCTTGATGGTCCAGTAATTTGCCTTTGCATGTGCTCTCCAGAATGACTTTCACTTTCATGCTCTGGGTCCTTGACCCACAGTGTGCTTCTCATCTGAGTGCCCTCCCATCCAGTTCCCAAATGCTGGTAACTGGCTCACGGTGCAAGGTGCAGGGTGAACAATGCCTTTGTAATCAAGCAGTCATAGATTGTCACAGGGGTGTGTACTTTTACAGGTCCCGTTTAGGTACATACGTCTGTGCCTCCTGCTACATAGAATACCTTGTTCATTTTCCTGTGATCCCATAGGCCTATTCCAGGCTCCAGTGTGATAAACATCTGATAAATGATTTAATAAAAAATGACAAGTCAGAATCAGCTCTCAGTAAAACAAGCAATAAATGTTTAAAGAATTGATTACTCTTAGAAATGTTGCCTTTTGTATGAACTGACATTTTTATTTTTGCTGTGTTTTTTCATTTTTGTCAACAACATACAAGCATTATAGCATGTCTCTGACAATAAAATTTGTGGTAGAAGTGCTTCTGAACTTGAATTAGGAAAACATTCTCAGTGATGTTCTGCTGGGAGACTACCCACAATAATGTTTCTTTTTAAACAGTTACATTTTGTCAGAGAGGCATTTGATCTGGAAGGTAAAACTATCTTATTTCCTTCGATTTCATCTCACTGAAGTTATTCCATTTTGGGGGTTGGGTTCACCCAGGAACAGACTGATTAAGTGTAGCTTTAAATATAACACTTTGCATTGATCTTGGACATTACATTTACATATATCTGTATATGTAATATATATAAATTTAAAAGAACTATTATAATATAAAAGAGAAGAGTGGAGAGAGGGAGGGAGGGAGGGAGAGGAGGGGGAGGAAGAAAGGGAAGAGAGTAACAGAAAGAATTCAATTCCTAATTCTTCACAGTTGAGTACGAGTCACAGTAGAACAGAGAATTTTGCATGCTTTTTCCACTGCAGTATAACTAGAATCATGCCCAGCACATGGTATATGCTAAAAAAATATATATTAAAGAAATCAAAGGCAGCAAATCACTTTACTATTCAGGCCTTGGTTTACTCATACAAAGAAAGATCACCTCCAAGCTCCTTTTTTTAAAAAAATTATGAAATTTTATTATAGTTTTCATGTCAATATGTAACATTTTTTAAGGTTTCCAAGATCATCTTACTCTCTAATATGGAAAGGTTAAAGCAGTTTTTAAAGATGATAAAGCAAAAGAAGCAAAATTATCTCTGTTTACTAAGATTTCAAGATCTCAGGAAATAGGTGTTAATCACGGTAAAGTGGTAGAAACATATTTTAATAATATTAAATAATAGTATTTAATAATGTAATAGCAAATGTAATACACGATATGTAAATATAATGTATAATAGCATATAATAGTGTACCCTGTACACACATGGTATTGTGGCTTTGGGTTGAAAATGTGAGATGAGAGGCTTTCTGAGGAACTAGCTTAGGTCCGCTGACTGAGAATGGCCAAGGATTTCAGAGCTTTCTTGACTGAGAAGGAGCTGAAGGAAGTGAGGGCTGCAGGTGGGAAAGGCGTGTGGAGGAGACTCGGTAGCTGCCTCCAGACACCTGAATAGAGAGGTGAATACCAGAACCTGGTGGTTCTGGAAGTGAGATTTATGAGAGGAGATACTTGGTTTAGAGTGAAACAGACAGACAAGGTACTTTTATATAATGTCAGAATAATTCTGAATTAGACCAGAATGCAAGCAGTTTTTGCTCCTTATACTTTTGTAGAGAGACACAATTTTAAAATATGACCTCTTATTTTTCTTTCTCTCCTTCCTTCTCTCTCTCTCTCTCTCTCTCTCTCTCTCTCTCTCTCTCTCTCTCTCTCTTTTTCTTTCTTTCTCTCTTTCTTTCATATTAGCTAAAATAAGTTCTGGCTCCTGATATTTCCCTAATTCTTAGTCCTGCAGCCTTTTCTCTCTCCTCTTTTGAAGGCTATTTCCCTAGAACATTGATGCTTAGAGTTATTCAAGAAAGAGGGTTTTCAGGTCAAACTCATTTTGGAAAGCCTGCATAATATAATTCAGTTTTTGGAGAACCCTACGGAGCCCTGTGGTTAATTACCTGAATATCCTGTGTTGCTCTTCAGCCAGTGTTTCTCAAATTTATTTGACCTTGGAGTTTTACTTGAATAACACTTGCAGACACCCAGAGCTGCTCATGTTGGGAGTCAGGGCAGGTGGGCATGCCTCTGGGAGGCCACTCTTCCTGACCTGTCTGTGTGCTTGGATCTGCAGCACAGACTGCATGGGTTGCACATACTATATTGATGGGCAACAAAGCATCCTTGCTGGAATCCAGAGTTCACCACCCAAAGAATACCCAGGTGACTGACAATGGCTAAGGCAGGGAGGGGCCACCCTGAAGTTTGGCACTCTATCTAGATCAGACCTGTCTGGGCAGGAGCACCAGGGTTCAGGCAGTGACCTCGTAGAGAAGACTGCAGAATGGAGAATTCATCCGTCTCCACTTTTTTAGGGCATGGGAAGCATGGTTGCTTTGGGAAAACATTTCCTTCAACGAAATTGTGCATATAGGGATTAGACACATTTTCAAAATCCCTTTGAGAGGTCTCTGTTTTTGGATACACTCTCTCTAATTCTACCTTATCCTTTTATTTCACTTACAACACCTGCTTACTATGGCTAGATCACTTAACTTCCCTTCTAACACTATTGTTATCTGTAAGCATAATGTGGTATTGCAGACGGCAGCTTTTCCAGAGCATGTTAATATAAAAACAACCCAATGAAACACAAAGGAAGACTGCAAGAGAGTAAAAGAGGAACAAGAGGCCTGTAAAATAGGGCTGGAGGTTTGGCTCAGTAGAAGAGCACACTCTTAGCATAAGCAAAGCTCTGGGGTTGATTCCCAGGGGTGAAGGTAGGTGGGGTGGGGACTGAAAGGAAGAAAAAAAAAGGAAGGTAGAAAGGAAGGAAAGAAGGAGGGAGGGAGGAAGGGAAAACAATTAACAAATGGCACTGATAAATTCTTCCCAATCAATAATTGAAAGACATAAAGTGGCAGAAGAGATTTTAAAAAAATGATCCAGCAATGTGCTATATATAAGAGAGTCACTCTAAATATAAGGATACAAATAAATTGAATAAAGGAATGGGAATAAAACATTCCTTGCAAATGGTAAATAAAAGACAACAGGGGTATAGACTTACAGACTTTGGGTCAAAAGCTATGATAAGAGACAAAGAAAGAGATTATATAATGACCAAAAGGTCAATCTACCAGGAAGATACAACAATTATAAAAACATGTGTACCCAACATTAGAGCACCTAAATATATAAAGCAAACACTGAAAAAACTGAAAGGAGAAATAAACAACAATATGATATTAATAAGAGATTTTAACACCCTATTTTTTAATAATAGTGGAACAATTAGACAAAAAATTCAACAAAGAAACAGTAGACATGAGCAACAATATAGACCAAATGGATCTAACAGGTGTTATAGTTAAAGCTTCGTCCTGGGGCTTCATAAACTGACTTCCAGGCCACTCACATATAATCGAATCAAACCTTTATTGAAACACACTGGTGGCTACCAGAACTTAAAGCTGTTCCCTTGATCAGCCCCAAATAATTGCAAAGGGCGCACCTTATAAGCCTGAAAACCACAAAAGGGACGTTTGGGGGTCTAGCCAATGCAAGCAAGCCAGGTTACAGAAGCGGGAGAGTGCAGTCAGGTGGAGGGACACAGCCAATCACAGTTAGCCCAGTCACCCCAGTTACAGAAACAGAGCCCTGTTACCCTACTTACAGAAACAATACCCCATTAGGTAGTTCCGTGTTCTTAAAGGTTTCTATAGCAAAAGGAAAAGAATATCTTGCCCTGGTCTTGACCCTTTACTTGGCATGGTTGTTTTACAGGATGGAGTTACTAAACAAAATGGAGTCACTTTGGCTTGGCTATGACACAGGCATAGAGAATATTCAAACCAACAACAACAGAATACACATTTCTCCCAAGCATCCATGGAACACTCTCCAGGAGAGGTCACATGTTAGTGAGATCACCAAACAAGTTTTACCAAATATAGGAGGTTTGGAATCATACCCAGTATCTTTTCTGACCACAAAGGTGTGAAATGAAAACCGCGTTTCTATTTTATATAGGAAAGGACAACTCTAGAACTTTAGTATGTAACAATTCTAGTGAATTTCTATCTCAGCTCTCTAGAGCAATTTATTTGGGCCTCAGTCTTCTGTAATGTAGGGATAATGCTATCCAACAATACACAGGTTGTTGTGAAAATCAAATAAAAGAGGCATATGAAGCTCATAGCACAATGTTCAGGGTATAAGTTTACTTAAATACCTGTTTTTTGTTGTTGTTGTTTTCTTTTCTCCACAAGGAGGCTAATGTATAATTTTTAGCAGTGAAGAAACTCTTTACTCTCTGCAACTGGCCTCCTCCAGGTAACAGCAGACCCTCTCGGAGTCTTGTTTCCCTCTTCACCCTTGGTTGGCATTGCAGCTGCGTGGGAAGGTGTAGCCCTCGGACATTTCCAGCACATGTTCCCTCTGACCACACCATGACTTCTGACATAATCACATCTTATTTTTTCTCAATAAGATAGGCAATTTTAAAACCACATTATCTAAAAAATATTATTTTAAAAATATATGTAAGAACTCTTTCTTTTGTGTAGAAAGAGGCTATCCAAATTATGTATACTAGGGCAGAGGCTCACAGTGACTGATATTTTTTATAAATTTTTAAATTTGTTTTAATTAGTTATACATGACCGTAGAGTGACTGATTTACTATGAAGGCAGCCCAAAACCTCTTCCCAGAGTGACTGCCCCAAACACAAACGTTCCACACAGAACTTTCTTCCCTCTCCTCTTCCTCCTCCTCCTCCTGCTGCTGCTGTTGTAATCTGGTGTGTCTCCATTTTATGTTGTTATAGCACTAACACTAGGTGATTTATAAATGAAATATTTATTTTAGCTCATAATTCCAAAGGTAGGAAAATCTAAGAACACAATGCCACATCTGCTTGGTTTCTTGTAAGGTCTTCACGCTGCTTCAAGCATGGTGGGAAAGCAGAATAACTAGGGGATTTGTGCAAAGAGAGGTCATATGGTGAGAGAGGAAGCAAGAGAGCAGGCAAAGGAAGTGGAATTCTTAGTAACAATCCATTCCTGTAGCCAGTTCAGTCCTGCAAGTGTAAGAACTCACTCTCCAAACAAAGGCATTAATCCCTTACTGATTTAATACCTCTTAGTGGTCCCTGCATGGCTCCACATGGTTACATTGAGAATCCAATTTCAACATGAGCTTTGGTGGGGACTAATCATGTGCAAATCATAGCATGCTGCATGTGTATTAGCTTAGAATACAGAACAACCTCTGCAAGACATCTGCAATGCCTAGCAAGAATGCCAGAGCTGGTGCTGTTAAAAAAAAAGATAATAAAAAAAAACCCAATAACAACAACAACAAAAAACCCATTGGGATTTTAAAAAGCCCAGCAGACTTTCATAATTCAGATTCAGCAAAAGGTTTGATGTTGAAAACTGAAGTTAACTCATGAAATTATGTAGCCCTGATGCCACTATAATCATGGTAGGTCTGAATTTTTGGAAAAAAAAATAAAAAAGAAATCTGAATTCATAAAATGATTTTAAGTTAATAAGGATTGCCTGTGTTTAATGTTTCCTTTCTGAAATAAGATATTATCTACTGCAAGTTCACTTCAATAGGATTAAATTAATGTAAAATGTGGCCCGTCCCAGCCTTGTTAAACAGAGCTCTTATGCCTTCATTGTTCTATTTTCTGTGTCTGACAAAACGAGACAAGGACCTCTGTGTGTTTTCCACTAAGATTAGTTAAACATGTATTTATAAAAGTCAATTAGTTAATTAATGTTTGTAAATATACTATTAAATCAAACCAAATTAAATAACTAACATAAGTAACTAAAATGTATCTGAACAGAAGATACTTATTTTAAATAATAATAATCATTTGACAAATAAAACCCCCAGTTTTAAATCTCTTATTGAATTAATGAAGACCACAAAATGTATTTGAGACTGAGAAAAACTAAAACTTCCTATTTTCTTTGTCTTGTATAGGAGGTCTTCATATACTGGTTTGTTTATCTTTTGTCATAGAGAATTAAAAATTTCAAATCATTGTACATTGAAAAATTTCAAATCATCAATTGTATTACCATTGCTAAAGGCGAATACATAAAGAACAAAAGCAAGAAAATGAATTAAAAACTACAAAGCATAAAACAATGTTTTATAAGACAGTAAAACAGTATTTAAAGTAAAGATTTAAAACTAGACATTAAAAATCAGTTTCTAGCTGGGCTTTGCTTTTTTTATATTTATTTTTTAGTTTTAGGTGGACATAGTATCTTTTTTTTTATTTTTATGTGGTGCTGAGGGTCAAACCCAGTGCCTCATGCATATCAGGCGAGTGTGCTACCACTTGAGCCCCATCCCCAGCCCCTGGACTTTGCTTTTAAAAAAGTGATTGGAGGGGTTGGGGTTGTGGCTCAGGGATAGAGCACTTACCTGGCACGTGTGAGGCATTGGGTTCGATCCTCAGCACACATAAAAATAAACAATTAAACTCAAAAAAAATTAAATAAGTGACTGGAGTGATGTGAAAAATGTCAAAATAAACTACAAATAAAAATGGGCTAAGGAACTGAAGAGACTTCTCAGAAGAAGACATACAATTGATCCACAAATATATGAAAAAATGCTCAACATCTCTAGTAATTAGAGAAATGAAAGTCAAAACTACTCTAAAATTTTATCTCACTCCAGTCAGAATGGCAATTTTCAAGAATACAAGCAACAGTAAGTGCTGTTGAGGATGTGGGGATAAAGGTACATGCATACATTGCTGGTGGAACTGCAAATTGGTGCAGCCACTCTGGAAAGCAGTATGGAGATTCCTTAGAAAACTTGGAAAAAGGAAAATCTGCTGGTATTTATTGGCTAATAAAAGATGCCAGTCAAGAGAGGCATTATGGGTATAAGAGAAGAAGGCTCCTGGTAAAGAAAGTTCTTGGAGGAGGGTTAAGGAGATGCAATCCAGAGTGAGTTTAATACATGAAAGAAGGAAAGAAGGAGGAAGGTAAGAACAAAAACCTTACCCCCCCGCCCCCCCCAAAAACAACAACAAAAAGCAGAAAAAAATTAAAAAAAAAACATACTGTGTAGGGATGGGAAAAATTGCTGCTGTTCAACTTTGGCAAATATAATGTTCTCGAAAAAGCCCAAAGAAGCAAGGTCAGATTCTAAATGAAGATGGGAATATGGAGAAGGATGATCCAAGGCATTTCAGAAAAGGTATCAAAAAGAACTTTAAAGGGTACCTACCCACATGCCAAGAGTGTAGTGAGTGTGTGACTCTGACCATGCTCAGCGGGGATGCTCAGTGGGTAATGGGCTTCCCCATGTATGATGGGACATTTAAGGAAGTGAGAACTTGGCTGACTGAAGGTCTCATGGAGGGGAGAGGAGAGAGTCCTAGCCCAGAGGATGGCCTTAGAGAACTGGGACTTGTCAAGACGAGGCACCATGGGGATGCCTCCCAGAGTGGGTGGCTAAGGGAGCATAGTCCAAGAATGTAGCAAAAAAGTATAGAAGAAGCTGGGCACGGTGGCACACGCCTGTAATCCCAGCAGCTCCAGAGGCTGAGGCCGGAGGATATTATAAATAAAACACAAAATAGAGCTGGGGATGTGGCTCAGTGGTCGATTTTACTTTGTTAGTAAAAATTTCTTGTTGAAAACCAGGTCTCTGCCCAGTGTGCCAAGCTGTGTTAAAATCCTCCAGGCAGGGTCCTGGGTCAGCCTGTTTCCCAATAATCAGGAAGTTTTGGTCCTTTGGAGCACTGCATGTTAGCCCAGGCGTATTTTTAACTTAAAACGTGATACGTGTAACACAGGGTCTGTCTGGGCATCCATCTGACATTTTGCATCTTGATTTGTACTTTGACATTCAAGTGTTTTCGTCTTCCGTAACACAGTGTGATGTTAGAGCCAGAATGGATTGAAAAGAGTCCCCGAGGGAAATGAAAGCCTGACGTGGTAACTGGATATGAGCAAATTCGCTTTTCCTAAGGCTTTGGGTAAAGGTATTACTTTTTTTTAGAGCCTTGGGGAGCAATACAAATGGATCTGCTGGGAAATGGAAGCCTCTGGGTAAAGCTGGAGCATCAGTGTCCTGTGTATTTGGAGTCGTGCTGGCAGGGACAGGAAGTCATTACTACTTCTCTTCAAATAAATCTCCTTTCAGCTGGCTCTTGGCTGATCAGTGAGTGCAGCGTTGAAACACCAACCAAACTGCCTGGTTCCCTCAGGAGAAGCAGCAGGGCTGTCCTGGGAAGAGGCACTCCAGTCTCTGATGTCCCTGGGAAGAGCTGGCTGCAGACCTTGCCTGCATTCTACAGCTGCTCAGGTGCACAGTGTTCACAGTGCCTCCCTCATTGCCCGGGAACAACTTTATCCCTTGTCTTGACCCTTACTAATATTAGGGCAATCCTTTTCTCATGATTTCCAAAACGTATAAGGAAGAGACCACTCCAGCTAGCTTGCCAGTGGGTCTGAGCTTGTGCCCCAGGTGGTGTGACAGATTTGGCCTGGGAGCATGGTGTTGTAGTTGTTGGTTCCTGATGTATTAAAATGAGGCAGTTTACCTAGGTGCGTTATCTTTGAACTGGAAAAGCACATATGACATTCATTCATGGAACCCTGACTGTGTGAACCTTTATGAGTTAGGAGCTACCTTGTGGTATGTGCAGATATCTTTGAATGTGAGTCTTATTATTTGTTGGCCGATCATAATCCAACTAACAGATGGTAAAGTGAGAATCTAAAATACTCGGGATGGCATTTGACTTAAATGCCCATCCACCTCTCTCTCCCTCTCTTGTCTCTATCTCTTTCTCTTCCATCTGTGGGGTCCCTTAGTGAGAAGACTATGGGAGGTGCTGGATTGGCCTGGTTGATCAGTTTTTCTGAAGCTCAGGAGAATGTTAAATGTCTCCTTGGCTTCCCCGGAAACCCTGAGACTCCCTGTCTTGTTCAGTGGACATGAAGGCATGAATGGTTGTCTTGTCCTCCCTGGTTCCAGTACCCCTGCCTTTAAGCCAGGGCCTCATAGCTCACCTTCCCCCTTCCAGAGCAACCTCACCTCCTCCCCACGACACTCTCCTCCAAGCCCACAATGCCTGCTTCCCTGAAGGGCATCTGCCTCCCAGTCAGGAGTGCAGTGGGCACTCTGCAGCCTGTTTGCCTTGGTAAAGAGCCCTCTCTCAACCCAGGGAATCACACCCTCCAGAATCGCAGCCACGTGGACAGCAGCCTTATATCATCAACATTCCCCTAGTGGCTCATGCTGTTGAACACCTCTTCATGTACTAGTTTCCTGTTCATATATCCTCTTCAGTGAGACATCTCTTCCTCCTTTCCTAATTGGATTCCTTGTGTTTTGTATTGTTGAGTTTTTGAGAACTCTTTATATAGGAGGATAGGAGGCCTTCACCAATATTTCCACCCATTCAGTAGCTTTTCTTTATATCCTCTTTTTTTTTTTCAGCTATCCTAAAGCTGGAATTTTGCCAATTTAATTTTGGGTTTTAAAAATTTTTTTAATTTAATTTTTTAACTGCATGTCATCAGTGGAAAGCATTATAATTCTCATTACATATATAGGACACAACTTTTCATATCTCTGTATATAAAGTATGTTCAGGCCAATTTATTCCTTTATACATGTACTTTGGGATTTTTTTTTTTTGTATTACAATTCTTAATACCAGAGTCTTTCATTAAGCAAAAAAAAAAAAAAAATTTAAATTTTTATTTAAATAAGGTCTATTTTTTCTTTCATGTAATCAGAACTTTGCTATCACTTTTAAGAATTGTTCTTTTACTAAACATATAGGCTCCAAACATTTTATCTTATGGTTTCTTCTAAATGTCTTATTTTATGCTTTGCATTTAAATCTATGATCAATTAGAGGCTTAATCTATGTAGAGTGTGAGGCTGAGGTTGCTACTTATTCTCTGGCTTTTGGGTCTATTCCTGAATTTTATATGCTGGTTCATTGAACCACATGTCTGTATCTCCATCAGAACTCTACTGCCTTGATCACTAGTGCTACATAGAAGGCCTTGATGTGGCCTCCCATTTCATTCTTTGACAAGATTGCTTTTTTTTTTAAATTTATATTCAGAATTTTCTTTTCTTTTTTTTTAAATTATTTTATTGTTGGTTGTTCAAAACATTACATAGTTCTTAATATACCATATTTCACAGATTGATTCAAGTGGGTTATGAACTCCCATTTTTACCCCGTATACAGCTTGCTGTGTCACATCAGTTACATTTCCATTGATTTACAAATTGCCTTTCTAGTGACTGATGTATTCTGCTGTCTATCCCATTCTCCAACAAGATTGCTTTTGCTGTTCTAAAATCCATACTATATATTTAGTTTTCTCCGAAATGACTATAATGGGTGCCACAGTTTAAATTTAATTTTCCCGTGTTTATAGGTAGTATGTAGGAAAAATGATTGCTCTTGTGTTGGGATCGTTATTGAAGTTATTACTGATTTGTTTTAGGAATTTTTGTATATTTTTGTTTTGTTGTTGTTGATTTCTTGGGATTTCCTATACAAATGATGTGTAAATAGGGGCAGTCTTACTCTTCTATTTCTGTATGTCTTCTGCTTTATGACACTGCCTAGGGCTTTCAGTACTATGCTAATAAGATTGGTGAGACCCTGTCTGGGGCCTGCATTCCTCTCTCACCCTGGGGATGATGTTAACTGCAATGCTTTCTTCTATAGCTTATCTTCTTTACCAGGTCGAGGTAACACTGGTTTCTCAATATGAGTTGGAAAATGATATTTCCTCTCCATCTCTTTTCTGAAAATACCTTTGTAGAATTAGTGAAATTCTTTAAATGTTTGATAGAATTCATCAGTGAAATAATTTGGTCATAGGGAGAAGATGTTTAGTAATTTAAATTTTTAATATATGTAGGATAATGAGATTATTTCATTCTTGTGATGAAATTCATGGTCAGTTTGTATTCTGTCTCCCTCTTTTATTCTTTGATGTCCTCAGGATATGTACTGATATTCATGTTTCATCAGTGCTGATCATTCATGTCTTTCCTCTGTTTTTGTTTTGTCAGTCTTTCTTGAAGTTGATTGGTCTCATTGATCTTTACAGAAAGTCAGCTTTGTTTCATTGATTTTTCTCTACCATTTCTTTGTTTTTAATTTCATGGATTTATGCCTTTCCCTTTAGTATTTCTTTCTTTCTGCTTGGTTTGGGTTTATTTTTCTATTTTTTTTTCTTTTTCCTTAGTATGGGAACTTAAAGTATTGATTAAAGATTTTTTTTTCTAATGTAAACATTCAGTGCTATAAATTTGCTCTGTGACATATATTTCTATTTTTTCCAGTTCTATGTGTTTTTTTTTTTAAATTTCCTTATACAGTATCTTATCCCTATGGGTTATTTAGAAGAAGTCTTCTTAAATTCAAACTTCTTGGGTAATTTCTCTTTTATCTTTCTATTATTGCTTTTTAGTTTAGTTGCATGTGGTCAAAAACAAACTGTGTGTGATTTTGAGTCTTAACTCTGTTAAGGTTTGTTTTCTGGCCCACAGTCTAATCTACCTTGCTAAATGTTTCTTGGCTACTGAAAGGAATGTGCATTCTTCTGTCCTTGGATAGGTGTTCTGTATGATATCAGTGAAGTCTGGTTATTGGAGGATATATTTTGAGTTCTTCTCTATCCTTGCTGAATATCTTTCTAGTTCTAAATTGGCCACGACAAAAGCAAAGTCTTCATCCAAAATTTTTGATTTGTCGATCTACAAGTCCTTTTTGCATCTGTAATTTCTCCTGTTGGTTTTTCAGTTTTTATTTCCTGTATTTTTCAGCTAAGTTATTTCGTGAATGAGCATTTAGGATTACCATGATCTCTTGGTAGACTGATGGTTTTATCAATAAGTTGTGTCCCTCTTTGCCCTGGGATTTTTCTTGGCTCTGAAATATACTCTATGTGATATCAGTCTAGCTACTCCTGTGCCCTGATTAATGTTCATGGTCTCTCCTTTTGCATCCTTTTGTTTTGAGTCAACCCATACCAATGTAGTTGAAGTGATTTTCTTGTAATTAGAACACAGTTGAATATTTAGGACTTTTTTATTTTTGTTGTGTGATTGTTTTCAGTCCACTCTGCAAGCCTTGCTTTTAATTGGCATGCTAAGACCTATCACATTTAATTTGATTATTGATGTATTAGGGATTATTATATCTGCTATCTTATTTTTCTTTTTGGTTGATTAACTCTCTTTTTAGTTTGTCTATTTTTACTGCCTTCCTGGATGACTCCTTAGAATTCCATTCTGCTCTGTCTTGAGTGTCTCTGAGTCCACCTCTTTCTCTACACTTTTTAGTAGTGGCTCTAGGTGCTATTGTATGTATACACGCAACTTAACACAGTCAACTGGTGTTTCCCTTTGCCAGTTCAAAGAGGGTGTGGAAATCTAGCTTCTCTTAATATTCATCCATTCACAATATAATTACTATAAGTATTCCAGTGTATTCCTTGAGAATCACATCAAAATCATAATGTTTTGTTTAAAATTTATTTTGAATTGGCACATAATAATTGTACATAAATATAGGGTAGAATATGATGTTCTGATGAACATGAACATCTTGTAATGATCAAATTGGAGTGATTACCACACCTATCACCTTAAACATTGATCATTTCTTTGGGGTAGAATATTTAAAATTCTTGGTGACAGCTATTTTGAAATAATTTTTGCTTCAACTACCACACAGTTAATAATTTAAGAGGAGAAAGCAAGTTGACAGTATTTACCCATATTTATATTTATTAGTTTGTTCTTCCTTCCTGATGCTGCAAGATTCTTTCTTTTGTCATTTTATGTTTGAAGATCTTTTAAGCAACTGTTTTAGGGTATGCCTGCTGCCCTTTTGGTTTTACTTCATCTGAGAATGTCTTGACTTCTTCATTTCTGAGGACTATATTTGATGAATATATAAATCTGTGTTGTTAGATCTTATCTTTCAGCAATGGAAAAATGTTGTTCTGCTTCTTGCAGGCCTCTGTGGAGTCTGAAGGGAAAAAAATGCTGTTTTTATCTATACATAAATGTAATTTATCTCTTGTTACTTTTAATTTTTAAAATTTTCTTTAGTTGTCAGGTGTTTCAGTTAGCTTTTTTACTGCTGTGACCAAAAGACCTGGCAAAAAAAATTAGAGGAAGAAAAGTTCATTTGGGGGCTCATGGTTACCAAGATCTCAGTCCTTAGAACAACCAGGTTTATTGCTCTGGGCCTAAGGCGAGGCAGAACATCATGGCAGAAGAGTGGGGTAGAAAAAAGTGACTCAGGACATCATACCAGGAAGAAGAAAGAGAGAGACCCTCCTCATTGTGGACAAAATATATACCCCAAAGGCATGCCCCCAATGACCTCCCTTCTCCAGCCACACCCCCACCTGCCTTCAGTTACCACCAAGTTAATCCTTATCAGGGGATTAATGCACTGGTTGGATTAAGGCTCTCAGGACCCAATCATTTCACGTCTAAGCCTTCTTGCATTGTCTCACAATGAGCTTTTGGGGGGACACTTCATATCTCAACTATAACATCAGGAGCTTGATTATGTTTTAACTGGGCATAGATTTATTTTAGGGGGGGGTCCTGTCCTTTTAAGGGTTTGCTTGGCTTCTTTAATCTTCAAGTTTAAATTTTACCAAAATTCATTCATTATTTTTTGAATAGTTTTTCATCTCTTCCTTTTTTCTCCACCCATTTCATAAATGTTAGATCTCTTTTTTTTTTTTCATGTTCCAGGTCCTTCAAAGTTTGTTTGTTTGTTTTAACAGCCCAGTCTTATTGTTTCTCTGTTGTCCAGATGGACAGTTTCTGCTGTGCCTTCGAGTTCACTGATTGTTTGTTTAATATTCTCTGTAATGTTATTGTGGCCATATTTTTTGTTGTTGTTTGTCTCATTTTAATTTCTAAAATTTCCATTTGGTTTTCCTTTACTTCTTGTATTTATTTTCTGAGACTTGATTTTTTTCATTTGTTTCAAGTGCGATTGTAATTGTTTGATGAATAATTCTTACAATGTTTGCTTTGAAACCCATGTCACATAGTTTCAAGATTTATGCAATCTAACTGTTGACATCTGTTGATGGTCTTTTTTCATTCAAGGTGAAACATTCTGTGATGTCAAATATGTTGTTGGTGTTATGTCTGTATCTTATTTAAATCTTCTGTTTTAGCCTGCTTCCTCTGACCCCATGCTGTTGGGAAAGAGTTCATCATCTTGTTACTGCCAGGTACACCTGCAAGTCCAGGTTCCCTTTTCACCTCTACTGATATTTCAGAGGAAGAGTGAAGCTGTTTTATTGCTGAGTGAGGTGGATGCTCTGTCCCCCACTAGATCTTTCCTGGTAACACCAGGAGGAGGATAGCATTGTTTTTCTTCTCATATGACTTCCATAGATCTGCTGACATTGTGGGCTGAGGTCTTATTAATGCTAGAAGGTGGTAAAACCTTGGGCTTCCCTCTTGGTCTCTTCTGAAGTTCCCCAGGGCAGGAAAGAGGACCTCTTCCCTTCCAGGTAGAGTGAGGGTTCATGATTCCCATTTCTCTCCACTGACATCATAGGAGGGGAGCCTCTGAACAGCCTGGGGAAGGTGGAAGTTCTGCTCCCCCACTTGACCTTTGCTGAGGGGATGGAATGCAGCTTTTAAAGAATTTCCTGTGGTATTTGGTTGGAGCTAGGCAGCTATTCTCTAAAAGATTTCTATCTGACTGTGCTGACCTTTCTCTGGTCCTTTGGTTAGAGAGAGCAAGCTTTTGTTGTAGTCTTTCTTATTTTAGGGGTCTACTGTCCATTGAGTTTCCCATGTGTGAGCTTCCCACACATGAGGGACATATGAGGGGAAGCTCACTGCCATGACATACTTCAAGGTCCCAAAGTTCCCAGCTGGTCTGCTTTCTCCCCTTGAAGGTCTTCAGCGCCCTCTTGTGTTTGCCTTATATCTAAAGACCAGGCTTGTTAGCTGTGCTTGGTGGGAAGGACAAGAAGAACTGCACCTATTTCATCTTTCTCCAGAATTCAACTCTGTTCTATAGTTTCTGAGAATTAAACAATTATATTCTATTCTCTAGTAAATCTGTATTTGTGTTATTCAATTCTTCACCATCAAATGCATCTTCTGATCCAAAACAGGCACTCCATTCTCACTCTGTGGTTTTGTACTAAAACTCTGGTCAGCAGACACTCTGAGGCAGGTGCCTGACTGGGGGCTAGCATTTGCTGAGGGCTCATTGATGTGGCCAGACCCTGTTCTAATGAACTTACACAGGTGGACACATGCAATCCTCATAACAACCTTGGTAAGTAGGTACTATTATTACTGCATGTTATAGATAAAGAATTGGAATCATGGAGATGTTCAATACTTTCCCCAAATAGGGATTTGGACAAAAGCAGGATTGAAAATAAGAATTCTTAAATTGTATTTTGTGTTACCTATCTATATTTGGGGTCTGCATGTACGGTTTGAAGCTAGAAAAATATCAAAATGTAATCTCTGCTTCTTAGTGGTATTGGTCTTTACTAAATTTCTTAATATGTCCAAGCTTCATTTCCCTCCCATCTCTATGTAAGAGATAATATGAAATGCCTTATTTTGTTTAGAAAATAATAGAAAACATCCATGTCTATGTTTATGTGGTTCTTAGCATATGGCAGATATTCAGACAGTTATTTAGTTTTTCATGGAGTGTCTTCATTGTTATAATTTGTCTATATTCACAGGGAAGCAGTGTATGTAATAATTAAAAATATGAACATTAGAACTGGCCTGAGAGAGTTTGGATTTTCACACTATATAAAACTAGCTAACGGTCCCGGGCAAGCCAGCTTCCTTCTCCAAATCCCCTCTGCATAGTGGGTGTAATGATGCTAGATTCAGGAGGTGATAAAGTCAGTGATGGTGCCATGTGAATGCAGAGCTTAGATATTGTAGATGCTTAGATAGGCGTGACAGTGATGCTGATGGAACCTAAGTACTTGCACCAATCCCTAGGTGAAGCTCCTTCCAGGGCTGGTGCCATCCCTGAGAAACCAGTGGCTCTCCTTTTCTTCTGCATAGGAGAACCATTCATGAGGAACTTTCGCCAGGCTTGGGATCCCCAAGAGCAAGGTCTGATTTCTGTGGGATCTATTCCTTGGCAATGTAGATTTTCTTCTGAAACATGGCCAGGTGTCTCAGAGCCCCAGCTGGGAGAGTCAATATTCTCTTGACAGTGACCCATTCTACAAAATGTATCAGAGTGGAAATAAGGTGTTTCTTTTCCATGGAGGCTTCTTATGGTGTGTATGATGCCTCATGTTGACCATAGATTTTGGTTTTTTGACCACAACTGACATTTTGCTAATATGCTTTACAAAACCAAAGTGGATAAATCCCTGGACATTTAAATAGCTTTCTTGAAAACTACTTTTTTAAAATTAGTTGCTCATGACAATACAATGATCTTGACATATCATACATTTGAATAAAATGGGGTATAATTTCATTTTTCCAAGTGTACAGGTTGCAAGATCAAAGAAACATGTTCACAAGAGAAACTCAGAGCATCCTATTGCTTCTTGAAATATCCAAGTTTGCCCCAGGATTTAAGGAGCCGTTTCACTCATGAATGTGATTCCTGTGTTGAATTACAGCTTTGTAGAGAGAACCTTGCTGTGGCTCTTTCTGAATAGCTTTGTCTCATGTCCATGGCCAGGAAATGAAGAGTGTCATAATCCCTATAATTATAATTATCACATACTAGATTCTTGCTGTTGAACACTAAAGCCTTTTGGAATCAAAACTAGGAGCTTTGCAGGGACTCTCTTTAGTGACAAAGCAACATTACTCAATGGCTACAGGGTGTGGATTCCAAACACCGAAGGGGAATCTATGAGAATTTGTAAGTTAAGATAAGAATTTGTGGAAATATGTGTGTGCTGGGTGGGGGTGCTCACAATGAGGGGACCTTTCATCTTCTTATGACTGTTTTACATTGGTGCATACCTATTCAGACATCTCACACCTCACCAAATACAGGAGGAAATACCGTTCATCTCTCTTACCTTTCTTAGATGAGAGAATCCCTTATCTTTCAATCCTATCTCTCAAACTCCCCCAACATTAAGTGTAAGGGGCTTCAGGAGTCAATGGGAATGTGGCCTCTCCAGGAAATCTCTAGAGAAGGATAATTGAAACTTGACACAGCTGAAGGAAACATGCAGAGATGTAAATAGCAGCCCAATACATGACATTGATAGTGTGAGTAGAAGACCCTTTAATCTTGTGAATGGATAAACTGAAGCTGCAAATATCCATGACAAAAAATTTTAAGTGGATGAGTTTCGAATAAAATTGCACACAACGGGAGATAGCTAATAGAAGCATGCATCTTCATCATCTAAGCTAAAACTAGTTTAATTTCTAAAAACAAAAAATAATAATGGTTATATTCTTTGGCAGTAACATAATAATAATGAGTCCACATTTCATGGTTCTCATCAGACACTACATACCATAACCCATCTCTTTTTGTATTTTAGGTTGGGCTTCCCGATGATGGTGGTGTCCTGCACTGTCGGGATGTGTTATCTCCTTGTTGCTCATGTTGTAGTGGGATGGAATGAATAGGTATCCATCAACGGAAGATTAAGGGATACCTGGTCCATCACCAACATCTGACATAAAACTACCCCAGGACCACTCTTTGGAGAAGAAAAGGTGCTTATCCTGGGATGGTGCTACACGGAGATGCGCTGGAACGGACCTTTGGCATTCACACACACTCTTGATTGAATGAATACTGGAAAATCATGGTGTTCTCTTTATGCTATTTCTTCCTGAGATGGGGTTGGCAGGGGGACAAAAGTATAGGCAATACAAGATAACTTACCCAAGAGTCCCCTACTGGAAAATATGTATGTTTCAAAAACACTTCTTGCTATCCTGTGTAGAAAAAGGCACAAATCTACTCAAAATAGCTTGTGCTATTTAATTGTCACTTCTCCTGAAACTAAAGACAGTTTTTCTTTATGTATTCAATTTTCATGTTAAAATAATCAGCATTCAAATGGTGTGCCCCTGAATATAGATTCTTTCTGGGAAAAAAAAGCATACCACTTGTAAGGAAACATTTCATCTATTTTTTAAAAAATAAAGTGTTCCTTGACAAAAGGTTTTTGGAATTTATTAGTTTCTTAGGTTTTAAGTAGTTTACATTATGTTACATTTTCATTTTCTCCATTTACATTCTTCTCTGGAGTGTTTAAGTTATCATTTAAAAGTCTAGAAATTTGACTTGCAGAAGATCATAAGTGTCTTTTAAATAACAATTTACATATCTACCAGCCAAGAGTAATAATTTTCCACTTTGAAAGTCAGGCATGCTATTTCCATCAATCACAAAGAAGTGTGGTTGATATACTCAGCTAACCCCTTCCCGTGGGACTCCGATGTTTCAGTCAATGTTTATTAGATGTGGTTCCTTTCTGGACCATTTCATTTGAGTCTGAAATAATGAGAAGAGAGGCAGAGAGAGCCTCTTTAGCTGAGAGAGTGCTTTAGCTTAGGTCTGCTCTGCTCTCCTTCATCAATGCCATGGCTGTGCCCAAGAGGAAGACCTACCTCTTCTTTCCTTTTTGGTTGTCTGTGCACAAAAACTTGAGATGAAAATGTTTACTGGGAACTCTGCTCAGAAGTAACAATTGTAGAACATGTCTAACATCAAAAAGTTTAAGATGCTGAGTGCACTAAAAACTGGGAAGTAGGAGACCTTTTTAGTTCCATTTCTGTGGCTGACACCCCCCAGGCATGGGCAAGAGTATGCACTTGTGAAGGGCAATCTGCATCCGTTCTAAAAGGTAGGGAGACTTTATGAGAATATACTGTCTGGATTCATGAGTCATCTTTGAATTCCTTGACGGCAAAGGTGACATATAAAGCCTGTTCTTTCATTTTTTTATTGATATAAAAAATGACAGCAGAATGCATTACAATTCTTATTACACATATACAGCACAACTTTTCATATCTCTGTATGTAAAGTATGTTGACACCCAATTTGTGTCTTTATACATGTACTTTGGATGATGATGTCTATCACATTTCACCATGATTGCTAATTTTCTGCCCCCTCCCTTTCCCTCCCAGCTCTCTTCCCTATCCAGAATTCATCTATTCCTCCCATGTTCCCCCTCCCTCCCCCACTATGAGTCAGCCTCCTTATATTAGAGAAAACATGCGGCATTTGGTTTTTTTTGGGATTGGTTAACTTCACTTAGCATTATCTTCTCCAATGTCATCCATTTACCTGCAAATGCCATGATTTTACTCTCTTTTATTGCTGAGTAAAATTCCATTGTGTATATATGCCACATTTTTTTTATCCATTCATCCACTGAAATGCTTCTAGGTTGGCTCCACAGTTTAGCTATTGTGAACTGTGCTGCTATAAACATTGATGTGGCTGTGTCCCTGTAGTATGCTGTTTTTAAGTTCTTTGGGTATGGTCCGAGGAGAGGGATAGCTGGGTCAAATGGTGGTTCCATTCCCAGATTTCCAAGGATTCTCCATACTGCTTTCCATATTGGCTGCACCAATTTGCAGTCCCACCAGCAATATATGAGTGAACCTTTTTCCCTACATTCTCGCCAACACTTATTGTTGTTTGTCTTCATAATAGCTGCCATTCTGACTGGAGTGAGATGAAATGTTGCCACAGTCTTGGCTGGGCACAGAATCACGAGCCACCGCACAGCTTTGTAGATTCAAACAGCAATTCTTTATTCCCGAACTCACACCGGCCTCTACACACGTTCTGGGGAAATCCCAGTTCTGCCGCCCCCAATTCACCTACTCCACGAGGTTTTTTTCCTAATACTTTCTTTCTGAATCTCACGAGAACTCAACGGGAGCTCAGGTAGCAGGAACGCCCTATTTCCAGCAGCAATAATCTTCAACCTCCAACTTCCCTAAAACCCATATTGTCTTAAACCGGGAACGCCTTAAACTTGTCTTAAACCGGGAACGCCCTAAACCCAAGGAGCGGGATGCTTCCTCAAACCTGCAGGATATACCCTAATCCTGGATCCACCCTGGTCCTTGAGCAGGGTCACCTTTCTCAAACACACAAGCAAGGTCAACAGCGAAATTCCAAGGCAAGTCCATTTAACATGGGGTACGCTGGCAAGGAAATTTCATTCCTACTTGGCAATGGCCCTCAGCAAAATGTTAGAGTAGTTTTGATTTGCATTTCTCTAATTGCTAGAGATGCTGAGAATTTTTTTCATATATTTGTTGATTGATTGTATATCCTCTTCTAAGAAGTGTCTGTTCAGGTCCTTGGCCCAGGGATATAGCTCAGTTGGTAGAGTGTTTGCCTTGCATGCATAAGGTCCTCTGTTCAATTCCCAGCACCACCAAAAAATAAACAAACAAAACAAAACAAAAAAACAGCAAAACCTATTCTTATTTTAAAATGTGGTCTCAGATGACACCCCATGGATCCATCTGTGTGCCACTGACCTTGCGCTCTGTAGAAGACCCCCCTGCCCCACCATGTTTGTCAGTGCAGGGAAGCGCTTCCCAGCTCCATGTCCTCTTTACTTGGCTTCTTGGAAGCTTAGATCCCCTGACACCCTTTCACTAAAGGCATTGTATCCCCCTCTGTCCTACATGTTTTCTGCCTAGAGGTGACACTGATGCTTCCAGGTCATGTCTGTTCTTTCAGTGCCTCTCTCCTTTAAAAACTCAAGCCCTTCTCTCCACCTCCTGCCTCTCCACAACCCTTCAGTTGTCCCTTCTCATTCCAAGGCCTTAGCTCATGGCTCATTTCTCCCCTCTTACTCCTCATACCCCTTCAGACTTCCCTAACAAGCAAATATTTGATTTCTGTGACTCGCACCAACTTCCTTGGATTCGATCTCTCTATCACACCCTAATCGTGGTCCCTAGTACCTGCATTTTGAGTCCTTCATCTCAGGTCTCTCTCTCTCTCTGATACATCCATGTTTCTGGCTTTTTACTCGGGTAACCTTGAGGGTGTCCCCCAAGGGTTCATGTGCTGGAAGCTTGGTTCTCAGCATGGCAATGCCAGAGGACAGTAGAACCTTTCACAGTGGGGCCCATAGGGACCTGGTGAGGTAACTGGAGCCATTGCCTTATGTGTAGATAGACAGGAAGCTGTGGGAATTGAGAGTCTTATCCTTCCCTCCCTGTGACTTCTCTCAGTTCTCACATTGGCTGAAGCAACCGGAAGCCAGAGGGCAAAAGGAAGTGTTAACGCTGTCCATACAGGTCAGCATATTGGGACTAAGAGCAGGAAGACCAGGATGGAAGTGGGTGTGGAGACAGATGGAAGATACTCAGCTCCATCCACTGTTTTTGCTCCTCAGCCAAGGAAAGGCTCACTTCTGAATAAAGGAGACATTGAAATTGTCAACGGCTTTCCTGTCATTAGGTGACAAAAGCTTGTCCATACTCCCTCCTGATCCTTTCTCCAGAATTCGTAAGGGAAAAAATCCAATGCATGTGAAATCCTGTTTCATGATGATTTTAAGACAACATTGGAGGAACAACTCATGGCTTTGTTAGGCAGTTGGGCTCTCATAAGCCAGTGGTCCTTGTAGTTTTCCTGACCCCTGATCACAAACTCTAAAAGTCACAGGGACCATGAGAACACACTTTCATAGTCTGAAGTTACCATGAGAATTCAGATGAGGGTATATCTGCCCCTCTGTTCTACATGAGGATTCTGTTCTGCTTGAACTCACGTTAGTGGGGTATACTTTGGACACAGGGCCATCCATGGGTGTGGGATGAAGGAGAGAGGTGGAAAAGCTGCAGAATCAGCCACTCAGGGATTGGAGTTATTTCCTACTGCAATTTGTGTATATCTTCTAGACCTATTCAGATAGGTCTGGTCTGACAAACTTCATAGCCAAAGATCAATGTGTATGTCCAATTTGATGATTCAGTGGCTCAGTGTGTTAGTCAGCTTTGTGTCACTGTGACAAATTACCGGAGATAAGCAACTTAAAAGGAGAAAAGATTTACTTTGGTTAATGGTTTCAGTCTGTATTAGTTTGCTGGCTTCATCACTGTTGGGCCAATGGTGAGGCAGAATATTATGGCAGAGTTATTTCTATAAAAAAATGACCTACAGAGCAGGCATTCCTCACACCAGGAACATAGTTCTGTCCTTTCCCCAATAAGTACCTAGCTTGCCTGCTCTCTAAATGGCCTTTATTATCCTGATACCAGATCCCTAATAAGAGAATTTTAGCCTGCTTCATGAACCTTCAGCTGAACATGCCCAGACCTGGCTGTTAAGAATCAAAATATCATTATTGACAGCTTCCTATCTTTTAACAGAATAGCTTTGTTTACAATTCTGAACACTGACTACCATTTTTGACTTTTACTTTTTCTTTGCAATATTTACTGTGCTTTATATTATCAAAATTCCCTACAACAGGGCTCCTGAGCCTGTGTGACTATCCCCAATGTGTCTCCCTGTGCTGTGTCCCATGGCGACATGATGATTGGCCATGGTGGGGGACTTACTAAGTCTGTCCCTTGTGCCAGATGACTCTCTAGGCATCTGGCCTGATGGAGTTTATCTTCTAGTGAAGGAGAGAGAAAATTGTAGTAGTGGGTCAGGGAGTGTTGAGTTCTGGAAGTGCCGTCAGCCCTTGTAGATGGGAGCAGCCATGCTGAGATATCAAGCAAGGGATCCAAGTAGAAGATACCTGGAGAAAGAACAAGCTCAGCAGAGTACTGGGACCTTAGAGGTGGGAACATGGTGGACATCCGTGTGGCATGAGCAGGATGATGCTGTGGATTGCCCTGTAAGTCAAGAATATTTGTTGATTGGAAGAAAAAGCAAGAAAAATGAACAAAGAGTGTGGAAGGAAGCTGTTACACCTCAGATTTCCAAGAGATGCTCTGCTGCCTCCATTGACACACTGAGGACAAAAGTTAGATGAGAAAGGAGGACTTTATTTCTGCTACTACAATAGGGAGAGTACCCAGACCTCAGGATCAGAGTGTCCTAGGAGAGTGGTTTTGCCTTGGTCTTTTATAGGGAACATAAAAAACTTGCATCTAACTGTTGGGGTTGTTTTGCTAAAGGGGGAGTCTCAGTCATCTGAACAGGAAATGATTTACTCTGCAGTTAACTAGTTTCAGGGGGACTAAAGTTCCTACCTTAGCTAATCCATCAGAGGGACAGTTTTAATTTGAGTTAATCAATCATCAGTCCAACAATAGGATGTTTGAGGGTGTGCATTTGAGCCTTGCCCGCTGCAATTGTGAAAACATGAAGCCTCCAGTCATCCTGTTTCTTTTTTTTTTTTTTAACATTTATTTTTCAGTTTTCGGTGGACACAACATCTTTGTGTGTCTGTGGTGCTGAGGATCGAACCCGGGCCGCACGCATGCCAGGCGAGCGCGCTACCGCTTGAGCCACATCCCCAGCCCACTCATCCTGTTTCAATAGTACAATATTCAAATAAAACCCATTCAGCCATTCAGAATAACTAAATATGCAAAGCAAATTTTTACTGGCATCTTAAGAGAAAGCAAGAGCCAAGGCAAAACTTACAGCAAAACCTGTACAGATCAAATCCTTTCATCTCCACCCCTCTCCCCTTCACCAGCACTGCTGTCTGGCCCATTGTCCCTCCTCCTCAGGACCCAAAGCTCTCCACCCTCAGCTTCTCAGCCTGTTCCTTCTCCACCTCCTCCAGCCTTCCGGCTTCTGTCTTCTACACCCTTGTCAGCACTAGAGTTTGGATCTGGATGTGCCCCAGAGGTCATGTACTGAAGATTTAGTCTCAAGCCTGTGCTATTAGGAGGTGGTGGAGCCTTTAAGAGCTGGGGCCTAAAAGACATGAGGTACTTGGGGATATGTTCTTGAAGGGGATATTGGGGCCCCATCCCCTTCCTCTCTCCCTCTTCCACCTCTCACTTGCCATGGGGTAAGCAGCTTCTAAGCTTTCCCTCATTACAGGCCCACAGACAGTGAGCCAGGGGTGTCCACAGACGGAAATCTCTGCCATAGTGCATCAAGAAGAATCATTTTGTCCTTAAGTTGTTATCTCAGGTATTTTGTCACAGTGTCAGAGAGCTGAATAACACACCAGTCTTCAGGTTCAATGTAAAATTCCCACAAAGCCTGCCTTTGCTTATGTCAGTCTTCCTTATCTGCAGTTTCCACAACCACCGATTTAACCAACCGAGGATTGAAACTATTAAGAAAAAACTGTCTGTACTGAACATGTATAGACTCTTTTTTCCCTTGTCATTATTCCTTAAATAATTCAGCATAACAACAATTTACATAACACTTATGTGGGTATAGATTATTATAAGTAACCTAGAGATAATTTAAAGTATGGGGGATATATGTATGTAATAGGCAAATACTATGTCATTTTATATAAGGGGCTTTATCATCCAGGATTTGAGTGTCTGTTCACAGTCCCAGAGCAAATCTCCTGAAGATACTGAGGGACAACTTTAAATTCTGCTGCTCCTTTTCATGCCTTATTTTAATGAATTAATCAATTTATTAAAAGGCTACTGTCTTCCTCCCAGCCCCACCCTGAGCAATGCAAACAGTTTTGGATGGCCAGGGGAAGGGGAGAGGGGGCCATAGAATGACCTCATCTTACTCATTGTTTTTAATTGTTTTGCCTGTAATCACTAGCATTTCTTTGGTAAAAGGAGCACTAAAATAAGGGGAAAAGGTTCTACATGAACAGGTCCTGCCAGTTGCAGGGAGACTGATCTTTGCTGACCTTTAATTTCTTTCTCATACTTTTTTTATGGATCCTGCAGTGGTAGCAAATCAATGAGAACTTTCACAGAGGGAAATAGATTTTAGGGAAACATCTGTTAGAGGGAAGAAGCTTCTAAAGATCAGAAGCCGAGACACGGCTGGATGTGATGGTCTGCAGTGTGCTCTGGCTGGACCAGGTGAGGGTTGGGGACTGCAATGTCTCCAGGCAGCTGGTGTGCCGGAGTTTGGGGAGTCAACCTCTTTCCCCTATGTGGCTGATGGGATTCCTTTGCTGGTGCTAACAGGATATAAGTTGTGCCTGAAAAACAGAGCTTTGATGAAATGCACTTTCTGTATCATACTGAGACTCCTGGCCTATGGACAGCAGGAATTTAGTGGCTGACCTCGCCAAGTACTGTTCTCTTGGGCCCCTATTGTGTTTCTAAATCTCACACTTGTGTGGGCCGTGTATGACCTGAACCGATTCATGTCCAGGAGTGCCACAGTACACTGGTGTTGCTCTAGAATAAGCTTCATGGTGAGATGAGGGGGAGCAGAAGCTGAAACTCTGGCTGAAAGATTGAGGGGTGCTCTGCTACGATGCTCAGAAAACAGGGAACATGGCCACTGAGAAGCATATGTTTTTTAGAATTCTAGCTGACCCTCCACATGGCAATCTGAAGTTGACTGGAATAAAACCTGCCCCTGCCCCTTTCTCAGAAGCATGGCCAAATGTCCCTCACTTTACTTTCTGCAGCCATCACCAGTGCAATTCTGGCTCTTCCTGATACTCATGACCAGGACAGAGGGGCATTTATGTTGTACTGAATTCCTCTGCTAATGCTGGGCAGGTGTGCTGGAATGCAACCCCAGTTGGTGGAATAGTCTGCTTCCCTTCAGAAGCCTTTGATAAAGATGCTGCCATGTGCTGGGTACCAGGACACTCCATCCCCGGCCCGTGCATGCTGAGAGATAAGCAGTAATAGGTAGCAGAAGACACAGACCTGCAGAGACAACCAAGGGAGCCTTTCAGAATGTCTACCCTGATGGTATTTTATGCTGTGAAAGAATTTAAAAAGAACTTTCTAATTAAGTGCCTAATCTAATTCACAGCCTCATGAGGTATGTACAGGAGAAGCAGGAGACAGCCTTTGCCCCCCCCCCCAGGGGCTTTCATTACACATTGAATATTTCATCATTTTCTTCCACCTCTATCACTCCTTGAGGCTGCAACCATGTGTGCCGCCAGGCTCTTTAATCCAGGCAGACTTCTCAAAGGGCCTTGCATTTGGTAAGACCCTCATAAAATTGTCTATGAACTAATCCATCATCGCAGAATTTATTATATGTCTACAGAGAGTTTTATATGCCTGAAAGGATTCTTTTGGTGGCAAAGCCAGATTAGAAGCCCATTAGATTCGAACAGTTCTCTGTTTTGCTCTCTTGCCTGTCCTCTCTGTTTTGTCCTGCTTTCTTTTGCAGATGATGTGTGGAAAGCTTTACAGGCACATGCTGGGTCCTGTGTCATCCATTGGACATGGTCGTCTTGGTCTCCACCAGGTCATCCTGTCACTTCCTTCTCTCTGGGTGCAGCCTGGGGTGGGACCCTTGGGGTTAGATGTGGTCAGCTCTTTTTCCTTCCACAGGGCTCTGTGCTCCTGCCCATGTGCAGTTCAGTCTGGTCTGGTTTGATGTTTGGACAAATGTGTTGAAGATTGACCTTTCCCCAGGCATCTTTTTTGGTTTCACGGCTTCATGGCTGCTGTGTAATTTGTCAGCTTCATGCTGTACAACAGTTGAGAATGATCTTTAACTAGCAATCTGTAGCCCAAGAGGTCAGCATCTTTCCTTTTCCATCCCCTCTCTGCATTGGAAATGTTGGGTGTTCTCCTGCCTTCACCATCTTGAGCTCAGGTAGGCAGCCTGCGTGCTCCCTTCTATCACCTCTCCCCAGGTCCAACACGGCGCTTTTTTCTTAGTGGATACTGAGTGTGTGTTGGTGACCAGAACCCATCACCCGCTTCCAAGCACAGGCATATCTTCAACAGCCCAGATAAGTCATTAAGGTGGTGTTTCTTAAAACCATCACTTCAGCAAAGGGAAAGTCCAGAGCAAAATGTTTGAATCATTGTCTATCTGTCAGGTCCCTTGGAAAAAGCAGCTTGGTTAAGAAGCTTCTGTTTTTGCTCTGAGTTGTTTTGCATGATGCTTAATATTAATCACATAACACTAATGAGCAATATGGTATTCAGAACAATTTAGATGACACATTTAAATACAAGTAATTTGAAACAATTTATAGAGACCATGATATACTTTCCCTGATCTGTGCTCCTGCAAACAGTAATGGTTAAAGAGCTGCCCACCTGTCCCACCCACCCTTCTGTTTCCCAGGAAAGAGATTACTGCAATGAATCACCTTTTCCATGTAGTTTAGATAAGAACCAAGCTGACCACTTGTTTACCTGGTTTAATACCAGATCCTTGGAAATGGTGAGCTGCACTTGCCCCCACCTATTAATTTGGACAAAGTGTCCATTGACTTGACTTAACCAAACTGTAGTATGGCTCTTTCCCTTCCTCTGATGCAGAATCACCCTCCTTCATCCCCATCCAAGAACATTTCCTGCTCAACTGTGAAATCATGACATCAATCCACATTTCTCCCCAACACCTTGTTCCTTCAGGCTTGGGATCTAGCTTAGTCGTAGAGTGCTTGTTTAATTTGTGCAAGGCTCTGGGCTTGAAAATACAGAACTTCCTTCCCCCTAAATCCTTTTTTTCCTGCCCTTGGAGATGTTTGTAGATCTGTTAGTCAGATCTGTTTCTTTATGGCAAGAGTCCCCTCCCCAAATGACAATAATCCTTTAGGTAAGGTCTTTTATAGTATAAGTTTGGGTTTGTTTTTAAATGAGCAGTAGAAATCTTCTATGTATGTAAGGGATTTATTTCTCAAATATTTTCATTTTGAAGAATTTGGCTGATGAAGTACTAATTATATTTTCCATAACCTAAAACAGAGACTTTATTTTCTTGGTGCAGGTCAGAGTTCTGACTTGAATAGGTTTGAGATAACAGTTGTGCTGTGCCTGAAAACTTTGCCTTCTCTCCCCACCTGCTGGCAACCACTGTTCTGGAAACGCTGTTTAGGCTGGAGATGCCCATTTCTTCTGTAGCTACTTACTATTATTTGGATCAATGATTGAGTTCAAGCCCTCTTCTAGGTCCTCTGCATTGGGATTTCCAGTGGGGTGGAGCCCCATGGGATGAGAACAGGAGGTTCTTTCAGACCTGCTGGTTTTATGGGGACCAAGATGTGGAGAGTGCATCATGCCTTGGCTAACTGCATCCCAGCCTTTGCCTTGAGCCCCGCTCTGCCAAGCAGCCAGGGAGAAGAGCTCACTAATTCTTCAGACAGGCTCTGAATTAATCTGCCGATTCCACTCATGATAACTAGGATCTGGTAAGAATTTGTTCATCTGTTTGTCCTCTCCATGAGGCATGATCCTAGAAAGCAAAGGCCACACATTGCTCAACTTTACTTCTCAGTCCTTGGCAAAATGCCCAGCACATACTCTGCACTGCCTGTAATCTGTTAACTCGGTCGATGACTTAGATTAGATCTCCCTCCACCTCCTCTTCTCTCCTAGTGGAGAAGATAACCAAGTGACAGTCTGATGGACAGCCTTTTGTAGCTCTGTGAGAGGAAAGGTGTGCTGATCAATGTGCAGTCATATTATTGCTGCCTCTCCAAGGAGCAATTTAAACTTGGAGATAATCCTTAGGCACTGCCCATCCCCACACCGGTAGGATGAACAGGCTGCACAGGGTCCTGTGCCATTTCTGTCAATGAGTCTCATGAATACAGTGTTGAGCCAAGTAAGACCCACAGTCATACAAAAATCAAAGGGTATCCTTCCACTCAGGAGAAGTTCAAACAGAGGAAACGAATCCATGGTGTTAGGAAGTCAGTGGCTTCCAGAAGGCATGATAGAGGGAACTGGGCTTCTGGGTAATGAGATGTTTGTGAAAATCCATCAAGCCATGTATCATTTTCTCTATGTGTACCATACATCTATACAAAAGGTTCAGTTTTTAAATATTAAGTCAGTAGGGCTCAACATCTGATCGTCATACAGATCTGGAAGAAGAGTTAAGAAGTGTGTGTCTCTATTCTGCATTAAGGCACAGACACAAAAGAGCATGTCTCAGGTGGAATCAGTGGCACATATGGAATAAAGCAAGATCCCCAGCATTTTCAATGCACAGAACCTCTTCCACCTTCCCCTGTCTACTTCAAGTTGCTCTTTCAGATTTAGATGCCATTGCCGTAAGGGACAAGAGATAGTAAATCCTAGAAATAGATATAAAAGGGTAACTCCTTAAACTTGCTATCCTGCACCCCCCCGCCTTGAAGGAAAAGACTAAAAAAGAGAGTGATCTTGTGATTCATTCAACTCCCACACTACACAATCCCACTGGCAGAATATGAGATTCCACTTGTTCTGCATCCTCAGGGCCGTGTGGTGTTGTTAGTGTTTTGTTAATAGACTTCCTGACATTCTGGTGGATGGGTAATGATTCTTCACCGTGGTTTTAATTTGCATTTTCCTGATGACTAATGACATTGAGCACATCCTCTTCTGTAAAGTGTCTGTTCAAGCCTTTTGTCCGTTCTCCTATTATTGTCTTTTCTGTTCTAACTTGCAGAACTTCTCTAAGTGCTCTGCATCCAAATCCTCTCTTGATACATGGTTTATCTTGTCTGCTCTATGATTGCCTTGTTACTCTTTTAAAGACATATTTGAATATAACACAAGTTCCTAATTATAATGCAATCCAATTTGTGAATTTTTTTCTTAGTAAGAAATCAAAAACATAGTTTCTCAATATCTTATAGATACTATTTATTTTTCTTTTTACCTTTTGTGTTTAGTGGCATGATCCATCCAGAATTGTTTATGTATATGGTGTGAGTAGGAGTCAAGGTAACTTTTTAAAATTTCACTATTGTTTGGTTGACTTTTTATTAAAAAGACTGTCTTTTCTATTTCTGAACCATTTTGTTATTGATATATGTTTCTACCATATAATATCCTTGTTCTAATTATTGTAGCTTTATAATGATTCTTGATTTGCTGAAGAATCCTTCTTTCTCAAGGTTGTCTTGACTATTTATTTGTCTTTTACATTTTCATAATTAAATGTCATATATAAATTTTAAATATTCTTTATTAATTTTCACAAAAATACCTGCTGTGATTTTGATTGGAATTCTATTGAAATTACAAATAAATTTAGGAAGAATTAAGTGCATGAGCATTATATATTGCTTCCTTTATTTAGGCTTTCTTTAATTTTTCTGAGTAATGACTGGTAAGGTTTTTTTTTGTGGAGAGGTCTTACATTTCATTATAGTCTGGGTCTGGAGTGTTCCCCATAGGCCCATGAGTTGAAGGCTTTATCACCAGCTGGTGATGCTATTGGGAGGTGGTGAAAACTAGGAGGTGGGTCTAGTTGGAGGAAGCAGGTAGTGGTGGCGGTGGGCGGGGGGGGGGGGGGCTTGAAAGGTATATTTTGTTTCTGGCCTCTCTATTGCTCTGCATTCTGACCACCATGGAGTGAGTGAGTAGCTTTCTTCCACCAGGCCCTTCTGCCATGATGTACTGCCTCACTACAGGCCAAGAGAACCATCTAGACATGTAAGACAGACAAAAATCTTTTCACTTTTTAAGTTGTTTATGCCATGTATTTTGTCACAGGGACAGAAAGCTGACTAACACACATACCTTTCATGAAATTTATTTCCAATAATTTGGTGTTCTTTGAAGTTATTGCAAATATTATCCTTCCAAACTTTCCTCTTCTAATTATTACTGATGTCAAGAAAAGTAATTGATTTTTTTGTTGACCTTTTATATAGCAACTTTGCTAGATTTAATGAGTAATTCTGATAATGTATCTGAATGAACTCTTGGATTTTCTACATAAATATGCCATTTACAAATGATGGCATTTTAAAAGTTTCTTTCTTGCCAATGTTATTTTCTTATTCCATTTCTCCTATGGGTGACTGGTCAAGACAAGGCATTCCTATCTCTTTTCTGAATTCAGGAGAAAGTTTTCAATATTTTATGATTAAATATATAAATATATTTTCTGTATCTTTAACAGATAAGGAAATTCCTTCTGGGGATGATTTCACAGCATGTGGGAACTTGCTCCCTGTTTTCCTTGGGGACACCTGAAGTCATTATTTCTCTATCCCAACCAGACGTCCACATAATTATGCTGGCGGGATCTGCTAATTGGAAGATAACCGGGAAGAGGAGATGGTTTAGCTACTGTTATGTAATAAGTTCTTATGTAACAATGCTTTCAACAGATAGACCTGCTTTTTACCTTCCTAGCCCCCCTTTTAAATCTCCCATGAGGCCCTGAAAACTCCACTCTGCTTCTCTGCCTCTCAGCCATTCTCTTCCACTTCCTGGTCCTGCTTTTCAGATTCCAATTTAGAATCTACAAATGAATTAAGATAAAAGTACAAGGAAGTCCTGGCCTCACCCTCTCTATACCTCCCCCTTCTTTGGGGATTCAAGTCTCTTGAATTTTTGTTTTCTAATGGTTTTCAACAGAAATGTTTTGTCCATCTTTTACATTGTTCCTCAGAAAAGAGTTCATCAGAAACCTTGTAATCTGCCATTGTAAGAAGCAGAAATAAATTCTTCTGAAGTGCAAATTTTAACAAATTAATTAAAATGGTTAATTTAACATTTTATTGATATGATATGTACATTTAAAACTTTATTAGACCTAAAAAGAGCATACTACAGGGACACAGCTACATCAATGTTCATAGCAGCACAATTCACAATAGCTAGACTGTGGAACCAACCTAGATGCCCTTCAATAGATGAATGGATAAAAAAAAATGTGGCATTTATACACAATGGAATATTACTCAGCACTAAAAAAATAACAAAATCATGGCATTTGCAGGGAAATGGATGGAATTAGAGCAGATTATGCTAAGTGAAGTTAGCCAATCCCTAAAAAACAAAAGCCAAATGTCTTCTCTGATATAAGGGAGGTGATTCAAAACAGAGTAGGGAGGAAGAGCATGAGAAGAAGATGACCACTAAACAGGGAAGAGAGGTGGGAGGGAATGGGAGGGAGAAGGGGAATTGCACACAAGATGGAAGGAGACCCTCATTCTCATACAAAATACATATATGATGGTGTGAGAGGGAAGAAAAAGAGAGAGAGAGAGAGAGAGAGAGAGAGAGAGAGAGAGAGAGAGAGAAATGTGTCACAGTAGATTGGGCAGAGAGAGATGATGAGAGGGGAGGGCAAGGGAGGGGAGATAGGAAGGGCAGCAGAATACAACAGACACTAGTATTGCTGTCTGTATATATGTGGCCGTATAACCAATGTGATCCTGCAATCTATACACGTGGAAAAATGAGAATTCTTACCCCATTTGAATCAAATGTATGATATGTCAAGATCATTGTATTGTCTCGAGCAACTAATAAAAAATAAAAATAAAAAAAGTTATTAGTATACTTTATTTAATATGTAATAATTTACATAATTTTAAGGAAGTCAGTACTTAAAGGCTCATAAAAGTGTGATGATTTAACATGGAGATATTCAGTTTTATGAATATTTTCATTATTAATGAATTTAAAACCATTCAGTACATATTTAGTGAATACCTCCTATGTGGCAGGCAGTTTTAGGTGCTTAGCATGCATCAATGAGTAAATTCAGGAGAAAGTTTTCCCTGGGGAAGGAAGAACTTGCATCCTATCAGAAACAGGGATCTAACATTCTCAGTCCATGGGAAGTAGAGTCGATCTTCCATGTCCACGGGTTCTGTGTCTGCAGATTCAACCAACAGTGGGAAACATTTTGGGAAAATAAAAATTGTGTGTATACTGAACATATGCAGACTCTTTTCTTATCATTATTCCCTAAACAACACTGAATGACAACTACTTGCACAGCATCTTCATTATATTAGGTATTATAAGTCATCTAGAGATGATTGAAAGGATACAGGAAGATGCACATAATCTACAATTTTCATATAAGAGACTTGAAAATGAGCATATTTTAGTATACGCAGGTAGTCATGGTCTTGAAAGCAATCCTTGTGGATACTGAGGGATGACTGCAGCCCAGCTGCACCCCCCCCCCCAATAGTAAACAGTCTGGTTTGGAAGGAAGGTGGCTTGAGGCCACTAAGAACTGAGCCTTCCTGAGGGAAGGGCATTCTTGCCAGTGAGGAGCCAATCAGAGATCCAGAGTCTCTGGAGGCACCAGCATGGAATGGATGAGCTTGTGGAGGGCAGCAGAGAGAGATGTGGGGCTGTGAACTATGGAGTCACCTCCAGTTGTTACTAAAGGAACAAAGGGACCTTACATTTTCAAAGGGAGATTAAAAAAAGATTCAAACCTCTGGATTTAACCATATTTTCTGTCTTTTAAAAGTCTAGATGAACCAGAAACATGTTAGATATTTTGATGATATTTTAACCAAATTAGATCTGTTGAAAAGAATGCAGGCATTAGTGACCAGTCTTTCAGGAGAGAGAGTGCTAATGGATTCTGGGGTCACCAGGGTTCTGCTGCTCAGAGTGCTTTTTCCGCCTGTTTTTTTGCTTTTGGGTACACAGTGGTAATTATCCTTTTCCCCAATTTTCTGTAATGGGCAGATGAAGAAGACTATATGGTCAATTTGAGAAAATAATTGGCAATCAAATTGAGTTCTTCCCGCTGGGCAAAAAGCAATAAGTGACTATTTCTCTCATACCCTAGTTTTCTAAGTTATTACGTTCAAAAGTTGTGAATGAACTTCTAATATTTACCAAAACATCTAAGGGAGGAGAAGCACTTATTTACTCATATCACTGCAGTTCCCTTAAACTCAGAAGGTCCCCATCTCAGGCTTTCACTTATGATGTTGAATGTTGGGGGCCCCAATCATCCCCGTTACTTCCCTGGGTCTTCATCTCTACTTCTTGAGAACTGTGGATGTTGCCGTGAACTGCCTTCCGTAGGTCCCCTCAGACAGGGGTTCTCTTACTTGTCCCCATGCCCTCAGTGTTGGTACAGGACGGTTTTTGAAGTTGAAACCATTCACATAGTTACATGTTTGTTTCTTCTTCTCCAAGTTTGAGAAGAGATGGATCCCTGTTCCTGGCTATTTTCACACATTCTCATGCACGATGGAATTCACTGTCCTCAAATTCAAGTTTCTCTCTATTGTTTTCAAGTATAAGTTTTACAGGAAACTCATTCAGAAATGGAACATGCTTATTGTGTACAACTGATCTGCATTTAAAATAAGACTGCTTCTTGTCGGCAAACCCATTATTTCTTAGCATGTTCATCATATCATATGACAAAGGCAAGTATCAAGTACCCTCTCAGACCCTGAACAATGTGTGTGATGATATAAGGTTCTTGCCTCAAAGTGAGGCAAAAGTGATTGAACCTCTTGGCAGTACTGGAATAGATCCCACACTTTTGTTTATTGATGGAACAAATATATGAATGAAAATGAGAGCTCACATTGGGGAGCCTGGCATGCTAAATGATGTTAACATAAATATCTAAGCCCTAAGAATTCCCTCTATTTAGAAAAAGTTCTTTCTGTCTTTCTCCTAAGCACAAGACACCCCTGAACACCAGGCATCTTTTACCTACACCCTGCCCCATGCCCAGGATTAACTGTCAATTCAACTGAGGACATTAGGGAGATCTCAAGGGTCTCTTGATACAGCAGATACAAAGGAGTGATAAATGAGAGTGTAATGTTTGTGTAAGTCCTTCATGCTTCATTAAATCTAAGAAAGATGTAGTTCAGCATTTCTATCTATAAATAGTTTAACATTAACATCACAATATATTCATTTCTTATGAACTCTTTTTCTCCTTTTATAGGCAGATTGAGGCCAAATCCTACATAGGCGATATATCTACATCTGCCACAAAAATGAAATACCAACAACATTTCCTTTTGTAAAAGAGACATATGATTTCAAAGTTATATATACATCACAGCTAAAATAGCTATTCATGCTTATTAATATTTTTGCACATATAATTTTCTTACCAGTAAGAACTAATAGGCACTGTAAATCATAAAATCCACTATAATTTTATGACAAAGTGTATGGGTTTTATGAGACCACTTTTAAAGGCATGGCATGCAAACTATTGTCACCTTTTGAATTTTAAGGTAATGCTATAGGCAAGTGGAAAGTCAGTTGAAAGTTCAGTGTGCACACGCCAGGTGTTTGAAGGTGACTTATGACCAGTCCCGTGACACAGGTCAAGTCAATAGGAGCTGCAATGCCATTGTACTTTATAAGTGGATACATTTTATTTCAAAAATAAGGAAATTTATTAGTTAATATTAGGGAACATTTGAAGAAAACATGGACTTCAGAGTTAGTTGATCCATAGCTGAGAGCATTCTAACACTCATTCTTTACTGCCCATTCTATGTGTCAGTTTTAATATTGTGATGTTCATGTGTTTTTTTTTTAAGAGAGAGGAGAGAGAGAGAGAGAGAGAGAGAGAGAGAGAGAGAGAGAGAGAGAGAGAGAGATTTTTTAAATATTTATTTCTTTTAGTTCTCAGCGGACACAACATCTTTGTTGGTATGTGGTGCTGAGGATCGAACCCGGGCCGCACGCATGCCAGGCGAGCGCGCTACCGCTTGAGCCACATCCCTAGCCCCTGTTCATGTGTTTTAAGCATGGGTTGCTCTTGTTATTATTGCCCTGACAGTTTAGTTCCTACAGCCCTTGTGATTAAATTAAAAAAGTAAATATTTGTTTTTTATCTCTGGCTCCTGGCACATGCTCAAAAAGCTCTTCGAATCTCCAGATTATAACCGTGTCTTTGTAATACTAACTAAGTGATTGATGGCAGGAGGCCCTAGATAGCTTTAGGATAGGGAGGGCTGAAAAAAAGTTGGAAAAATGATTAGTGGGTTGAGACTTTCATCCCAATCTGTTTCAGTCAGCTTTTTCACGGCTGTGATCAAGAGACCTGACAAGAACAATTTTAGAAGAGGAAAAGTTTATTTGGGGGTTCATGGTTTCAGAGGTCTCAGCCCATAGACAGCTGGCTCCATTCTCCAGGGCTCAAGGTGTGGCAGAACACCATGGTGGAAGACTGTGGTGGAGGGAAGCAGCTCAAGACACCACACCAGGAAGCAGAGAGAAAACTCTGCTCCACAAAGACAAACTATATCCCTAAAGCCACGCCCCCAATGACTCACCTCCACCAGCCACACCCTGCCAGACTTCAATCACCACTCATTTAATCTTTCTCTCTTTTTAAATTTTTTTTGTTCTAACTTGTTATATATGATGGCAGAATGCATTACCATGCATGTTACATATATAGAGCACAATTTTTCATCTCTCTGCTTGTATACGAAGTATTTTCACACCATTTGTGTCTTCTTCAGACATGTACTTAGGGTAGTGATGTCCATCTCATTCCACCATCTTTTTTTTCACTACCTTGCCTCCTCCCTCCCCCTCCTTCCCCTTTGCCCTATCTACAGTTTGACTAATCTTCCCATGCTCCCCCTCCCAACCCCACTATGAATCAGCCTCCTCATATTAGAGAAAACATTCAAAATTTAGTTTTTTGGGATTGGCTTACTTCACTTAGCATTATATTTACCAGCTTCATCCATTTACCTGGAAATGCCATGCTTTTATTCTCTTTCATTGCTGAGTAATATTCCATTGTGTATATATACCACATTTTCTTCATCCATTCATCTACTGAAGGGTAGATTGGTTGGTTCCACAATTTAGCTATTGTGGATTCTGCTGCAATAATCATTGATGTGGCTGTGTCCCTGTAGTATGCTGTTTTTAAGTCCTTTGGATATAGACCAAGAAGTGGGATAGCTGGGTCAAAAGATGGTTCCATTCCCAGTTTTCCAAGGAATTTCCATACTGCTTTCTATATTGGATGTGTCATTTTGCAGTCCCACCAGCAATGAGTGTGCCTTTTACCCCACATCCTCGCCAACATTTATTGTTGTTTGTCTTCATAATAGCTGCCATTCTGACTGGAGTGAGATGAAATCTTAGAGTAGTTTTTATTTGCATTTCTCTAATTGCTAGAGATGTTGAACATTTTTTTCATATATTTGTTGATTGATTGTATATCACCTTCTGAGAAGAGTCTGTTCAGGTCCTTGGCTCATTTATTGATGGGGTTATCTGTTTTTTTGAGTTTAGCTTTTTGAGTTCTTTATATATCCTAGAGATTAGTGCTCTGTCTGATGTGCTCTGTCTGATTTTTGCTCCCCAAATGTAGGCTCTCTGTTCACCTCACTGATTTTTCCTTTTGCTCAGAAGAAGCTTTTTAGTTTGAATCCATCCCATTTATTGATTCTGCTTTTAAATCTTGTGCTATTTAGAAGTCTTGCTAAGAAAATAGGGGCCTAATCGGATATTATGGAGATTTGGGACTACTTTTTCTTCTAATAGACACAGTTTCTCTGGTTGAATTCCTTTGTCCTTTATCCACATTGAGTTGAGTTTTGTGCATGGTGAGAGATGGGGTTTAATTTCATTTTGTTGCATATGGATTTCCAGTTTTCCCAGTACCATTTGTTGAAGAAGCTATTTTTTCTCCAATGTATGTTTTTGATGCCTTTGTCTGATATAAGATAATTGTAATTATGTGGGCTAGCCTCTGTGTCATCTATTCTGTACCATTGGTCTACCAGTCTATTTTGGTGCCAATACCATGCTGTTTTTGTTACTATTGCTCTGTAGTATAGTTTAAGCCTGGTATAGTGATGCCACCTGCTTCACCCTTCTTACTAAAAATTGCTTTAGCTATTCTGGATCTCTTATTTTTCCAGATGAATTTCATGACTGCTTTGTCTATTTCTATGAGGAATGTCCTTGGGATTTTGAAAATTGCATTAAATTTGTATAATGCTTTTGATAGTATGGCATTTTGACAATATTAATACTGTCAAATGTTGTCCCAGTGAGGAACAAGGGAGATCTTTCCATCTTCTAATGTCTTCTTTAATTTCTTTCTTTAGCATTCTGTAGAGGACTTTCACCTCTTTTGTTAGGTTGGTTCCCAAGTATTTTAATTTTTTTGAGGCTATTGTAAATGGTGTAGTTTTCCTCATTTCACTTTTAGAGGATTTGCCTTTGGTATACAGAAATGCCTTTGATTTATGGGTGTTGTTTTATATCCTGCTATTTTGCTGAATTCATTTACCTGTTCTAGAAGTTTTCTGGTAGAATTTTTTTGGGGTCTTCTAGGTATAGAATCATAGCATCGGCAAATAGTGCCAATTTGAGTTCTTCTTTAATTTCTTTTATCTGTCTGATTGTTCTGGCCAGTGTTTCAAGAACTATGTTAAATAGAAGTGGTGAAAGAGGGCATCCTGTCTTGTTCCAGTTTTTAGAGGGAATGCCTTCAATTTTTCTCCATTTAGAATGATGTTGGCCTGTGGCTTAGCATAGATAGCCTTTATGATGTTGAGATATGTTCCTGTTATCCTAGTTTTTCCAGTGTTTTTCACATGAAGGGGTGTTGTATTTTGTCAAATGCTTTTTCTGCAATTAATTGAGATTATCATATGATTCTTATCTTTAAGTCTATCAATGTGATGAATTACATTTATTGATTTCTGTATATTGAACCAAACTTGCATCCTTGGGATGAATTCCACTTGATTGTGGTGCATGATCTTTTTGATATGCTTTTGTATTCAATTTGCCAGAATTTTATTGAGAATTTTTGCATCTATGTTCATGAGAGATATTGGTCTGAAGTTTTCTTTTTTTGATATCTCTTTGCCTGGTTTTGGAATCAGGGTGATATTGGCCTCATAGAATGAGTTTGGAAGTGCTGCCTCTTTTTCTATTTCCTGAAATAAATTGAAGAGTATTGGTATTAGTTCTTCTTTAAAGGTCTTGTAGAACTTGGCTGGGTGTCCATCTGGTCCTGGGCTTTTCTTGGTTGGTAATCTTCTTTTATTTCATAACTTGAAATTGATCTGTTTAAATTTTGTCTATCATCCTGATTCAATTTGGGCAAATCATATGACTCTAGAAATTTGTCAATGCCTTTGATATTTTCTATTTTATTGGAGTATAAGTTTTCAAAATAATTTCTAATTATCTTTTGTATTTCTGTAGTGTCTGTTGTGATATTTCCTTTTTCATCACATTTGTTAGTAATTTGAGTTTTCTCTCTCCTTCTCTTCGTTAGCATGGCTAAGGGTCTGTCAATTTTATTCATTTTTTTCAAAGAACCAACTTTTTGTTCTGTCAATTTTTTCAATTGTTTCTTTTGTTTAAATTTTATTGATTTCAGCTCTGATTTTAATTATTTCTTATCTTCTACTGCTTTTGGTGTTGATTTGTTCTTCTTTTTCTGGGGCTTTGAGATATAGTCATTTATTTTTCAACTTTGTCTTCTTTTAAGGAATGAACTCAATCCAATGAACTTTCCTCTTTATAGTACTGCCTTTATAGTGTCCCAGAGATTTTGTTATATTGTATCTGTGTTCTCATTTACCTCTAAGAATTTTTTAATGTCATTCTTGATGTCTTTTGCAACCCATTGTTCATTCAGTAGCATATTATTTAATCTCCCAGTGTTGGAGTAGCTTTTATTTTTTATTTTATCATTGATTTCTAATTTTATTCCATTATGATCTTATAGAATGCAGGGTAGTATCTCTACTTTTTTATATTTGCTAAGAGTTGCTTTGTGGCATAATATATGGTCTATTTTAGTGAAGGATCCATGTGCTGCTGAGAAGAAAGTGTATTCATTCATTAAAGGATGAAATGTTCTATATATGTCAGTTAAATCTAAGTTATTGATTGTATTATTCAGTTCTATAGATTCTTTGTTCAGTTTTTGCTTGAATGATCTATCCAGTGGTAGAATAGGTGTGTTAAAGTCACCAAGAATTATTGTGTTGTGGTCTATTTGACTCTTGAACTTGAGAAGAGTTTATTTGATGAATATAGATGCTCCATTGTTTGGGACATATATATTTATTATTGTTATCTTGTTGATGAATGATTTTCTTAAGAAATGTGAAATGTCTTTCTTTATCCCTTTTGATTAACTTTGGCTTGAAGTCTACATTATTTGATATGAGAATGGAAATCCCTGCTTGCTTCTGTAGTCCATGTGAGTGGTCTGATTTTCCCAACATTTCACCTTTAGTCTGTTGGATGTCTTTTCCTATGAGATGAGACTCTTGGAGGAATCATATTGTTGGATCTTTTTTTTAAAATCCAACCTGTCAGTCTATGTCTTTTGATTGGTGAGTTTAGGCCATTAACATTCAGGGTTATTATTGAGACATGATTTGTATTCCCAGCCATTTTTGTTTGTTTTTGGTATTTGCCTTGACTTGGTTTCTCCTTTGATTTATTTTTTCTTTAGTGAATACCTCCCTTTGCTGATTTTCATTGTTGTTTTTCAATTCCTCTTCATGGAATATTTTGTCAAGGATGTTTTATAGTGCAGGCTTTTGAATTGTAAATTCTTTTAACTTTTGTTTATCATTGAAGGTTTTTATTTCATCATCAAATCTAAAGCTTAATTTTTTTGGATATAAGATTATTGGTTGGCATCCATTTTCTTTCAGAGCTTGATATATGTTGTTCCAGGATCTTCTAGATTTCAGGGTCTGGGTTGAAAAATCTGCACATAATGTAATTGGTTTCCCCCCTATATGTAATCTGATTCCTTTCTCTTGTGGATTTTAATATTTTCTCCTTATTCTGTATGTTAGGCATTTTCTTATAATCTGCCTTGGTGTATATCTGTTGTGATTTTGTACATTTGGCATCCTGTATGCCTCCTGAATTTGGTTTTCCAATTCATTCTTCATGTTTGTAAAAATTTCTGACATTATTTCATCGAATAAATTGCTTATTCCTTTGGTTTGGTACTTGTTGAGAGCCACAGCCAAAGGGGCCCCAGCAAACTTCCAGCTGCCAGCAACCAGCTGCCAGCTGATGATTGGCTCACAGCGGCCCCAGCAACATCTAGCTGATTGGCTCCTCTGCGGTGATGTTCATTGGGCTGTTTCCCTGCCCTTCAGACTGCCAGCTGATGATTGGCTCACAGCGGCCCCAGCAACATCTAGCTGATTGGCTCCTCCACGGAGCTGCTCATTGGAGGACTTCTTTGGCTCCGCCCACGCAACCCAGCCAATCGGCCTCAAGAACAGGAGGATTGTGGGAGGTGGTGAGGTTTGTGTGGGGGTGAGAGGCTTGTGGGAAGCCGGTGGTGGCAGTTGGGCTCTGAGGGTTTTTTCCTGAGGAGCTGTTTTGTTTGGCATTTGTAGTTCTAAAAATAAAGTTAGTTTCTTTTGACAAGTGGCTCCTGAATTGTGCCCAGCCAGACTGCGGCAGGTACTCTATAACTTCCTCTATTCCAATAACTCTTAAACTTGGTCTTTTTATGTTATCCCATATTTCTTGAATGTTCTGCTTATGGTTTCTTACCATTTTCACTGTGTTGTCTACATTTTTTTCAAGATTACATATTTTGTCTTCATTGTCTGAGGTCCTGTCTTCTAAGTGGTCTAATATGTGGGTGATGTTTTCAATTGAGCTTTTAATTTGTTTTACTGTTTTTTTTCATTTCAAGGATTTCTGTTTGGTTTATTTTAGAGCCTCTATCTCCCTGTTGAAGTAATCTTTTGCTTTTGGTATTTGTTTATGTAGTTCTTTGTCAAAATAATCTTTTGCTGCCTGTAGTTGCTCTCTTATATCATCATTTAATTTACAGAACATTTTAATCATGTATATCCTGAACTTCTTCTTTGTAATTTTTTGAGCTGTGCTTGCCATGGATTCTAATAATGTGGTATCTTGGTATGTTTGGGGCACTTTCTTCCCTTATCTTTTTATATTGCTTGTGTGTCTTCCCTTCTAGCACTGTGGATCTGAGTTGTTACCATTTTTACCCTATAGGCTTATATTGCCCTTGTTGGGATCCAATGCCTCTCCTTTGAGGTGAAGGACAATGTTACAGATCCCAATATAAACAGTATACACCCTAAAAACAACTGCTTGCTATCAAGGTGTTTACAGTTTGGTCACAATGCACAGAAATGGTGAATTCAATTATTATCTGCAATATACTCAGTAAGTCTGTAAAAGGATTTACAGTTTCTGATGGTGGACAAAGAACTGAGGGTGAGCAGAAGGATGATATGCTGAGGAGGTAGGAAGTGAGGATATAGAGTTTTTATATTGAAGTGGCACCCCCTTTCTCCACTGAAACTGGCTTCTCCAGAAATCTTCTCCATGGCTGATTTTAGGACTGTCAGCAAAAGAGTCTCGGCAAAAGAGTGTAATGTAGATAAACTTCCTATTTTCGTGTCGCCCTGTTTTACTTGGCCACTGGCTGAGAAGATACCAGCACTCCAGGTGCTGGACACCCCTTCATAAACATATCCTGTACAGTACTTTGTAGAAATGTGCAAACAAGACCTCTGGCCTTGAGCTGGGCTTCACAGAGATGTCTACATTTTTAAGATAAGTTACCAACTGGGCTCCATGGTAACCACAGGCAGGAGGAGGAAAGAAAGGGGAGAAGAAGCTCTCCCCTTCTCAGGTGTTGTCCTTGAAGGGTTAACTTGCCCAAAACAGTGAAAGAAAATGCTGCTTTTATGTGAACTTCTGCAGACTGTGAACTTCTGAGCCCCTCCCCTTACATGCTGGGTATAAAACTCTGAAACTACCTGAACTTGGGGTTCAGGGGATTGATTGATTACAGCAAAAGCTGTGCCCTCTGAACCTGGCTGCAGCCAAATAAAACTGCTTCCTGCTATCTTCGGTGCCTTGACTCATCTGTCCCCTACAACATTTTCTTAGTAAATGTGAAAGAGAAATCTAAAGAGAAAGGTTAGTAGCAGGAAAAGGGAGAGGAAGTAATTTAGGGTAGATAAGTAAGTGGGAAGACAGTAGAGTACATAAAACAAACACACATATATGTTGAGAAAAAACTAAAAATGTTAAAATACTAGAAATTGGTGGGATAAAAGAAAAAAAATATATATATATATATACAACACTGCTATAATATACTATTCAGATGTCCCCATCCTCAAAATTATACTTCATGCAAAGTACTTCGTTTCACATGTTGGGGATGTGAGGGTGGGAGAAAAGAGAGGGAGAGGGAAAAAATTCTTGAAGGAAGAAACAGGATTGTTTTGGTTGGAAATCCATATCTTTCCTGCTTCCCTTCTCATCCAATAGGTGGGGTCATCTGTTGTTAGCTGGTATCCCCACACTCAGGGTGGTGAAAGTAACCAGCTTGTCACTGTGCCAGGGTAGCGGCTGCTGGGGAAATGGGGATTTAGAAACTGGGCACCTGGCCAGCCAGAGTTCCAAACTGATTGTTGCCCCCCCACCCCAAGAGAGTGATGGTGGCCAAGATGGAGGCACCTGCTTTCAGTGGTTGGCTGTTGTGTCATGTGATGGGAGCCCAGTGATGGCGGTGGAGGATGAGTTCAGAAACGAGCTTGTGCAGTGTGTGGCTGTCGCCTGACTTCAGAGCCTGTGTGAAGTTCTCAGATGCAGGCAGTCCACTGTGAGTAGTATCTCCACTGCTGCAGAGTCCCAAGATGGTGGTGATGGGGGGAGCCCTGCATTGGTAGATGGGGGTCTACACGGGAGTGGCGGCTTGAGTTCCTGCATATGGGAAGCTGCCGGATATCCTTCGAGGGAGTGGCATCGGTGATTTCTGCTCAGGTGGGTGGCAGAAAGTTCTGCACAGGTGTTGATGGTGTCCTGCATGGGTGAGTAGTTGGGAGACCTACTCTGATGCTGAGGCCTGAAGCCTTGGATGGGCACAGTGGCAGTGATTCCCATACAGGAGCAAGAATATCGCTTGCAGAGAAGTAGTATTCTCACAATTTGAGTCCCAGGTCATGGAGCAACATAGAATGCTACATTCCTCTGGCCCACTATCTCATTTAATCTCTATCACAGGATTAATACATTGATTGGGTTAAGGTTCACAAAACACAACCATTTCACCTCTAAACTCTCATTCATTGTCCCACACATGAGCTCTTGGGGAATACATAATATGTAAACCATAATACCATCTCCAACCTCAGAGTCACAAAAGGGACTGGAGATTGAGGTAATCATCAATACCAATGATTGTCAATCATGGCTACCTAATGAAACCTGCCTAGAAATTCTTACATGATGGGGTTTAGAAAACTTGCCTGGAGAGGGCATGGAAGCTCAGTTTACCTGCCACCCCACACCTTTCATGACTTATCTCATCTCTTTAATTATAAACTGATTACAGTAAGTAAAATGTTTTCTCGAGTTCTGTGAGCGTTTCCAGCAAATTATCAAACTTGAAAGGAAAAGGGCTCATGGTAACCAGAAACTTATAGCAGCTCAATCAGAAGTACAGGGGTCTCAGGGCTTGTGACCGGCATTTGAAGTGGGGACAGTCCTGTAACACTGAGCCTTTTATCTTCTAGATCTGTGCTTACTCTAGGTAGATAGTGTTAGAATTGTATTGAATTGTTGAACGCATAGTTGGTGTCAGAGTGTTGGACTGATAATTGGTGTTGGAAAAACCAATTAGTGCCAGACCATTTTGAGTATTAACACTATTAGAACTCTGATACTACCTATTTTTAAAATTTTACTTTGATTGAAGTACAAATTACAAAATGCTAAAGCACCTTCTCTTAGCTTTGTAGCTCAATGAATTTTTGCATGCATATTTTGTGGCAGGCAGAATAATGCCTGCCCTCATTCCCCAGATGTCTACATCCTATTGCCAATCACAGGAGCCCTTAAAAGCAGAGAACCTAGAGAATTCTGCTTAGGTGTAAGCAGAGAGAGAGGGCAGCATGAGAAGGTTTTAATGCTCCAGTTGCTGGTTTTTAGATGTTGGGAACTGTGTGTGAGGATCTGAATTCTGCCAACAATTAAAATGATCAAGGAAACAAAGAAATGGGTCTTCTTAGAGCCTCCAGAGAGGAACACAACACATTGATTTTAACCTGGTACTTGAATGAATTATGCAAATTATCAAATGGGTTATATTAAAAATGGAAATGCAATTACCTAGGAAAAGTTCTTGTCTAATGGAGTGAATTGCCATAACGTACACGTGTGACCCCAAGGTTCTTGAGAATCTTATACTAGTGGAAATAGTCCCAGCTTGCAGTGAATGTGATAGAAAGAATAAAAATGAATTGGTAATAATACATTGTTAATTATATTAATTACCACAATTTATTATGGTAGCAATATAAAACTAATGCAATTAATTTTGGGAACGAGAGTGGAGTAGTGCTGTAGCAAATTCCTAAAATGTGCAAGTGGTTCTGAATTTGGGAAGTAGACAGAGACTAGAAGAAATTTGAGATGATAAAAAAATCCCTAATTGCTTTCAACAGATTATTAGTAGAAGAAATGGATGTTAATAACATTGCCACTGAGAAATCAAAAGAGCACAAGGCAGAGTGAAGAAACCTATCTCCAGCTTAGAGATATCTAAATTGTGAACAGAATGTTGGTAGAAATATAGATACTAAACACTCTGCTGGTGAGGGCTCAGAAGAAAGCAAGGAGTATGTTACTGGATACTGGAGTAGAGGGAGCTTAGTAATAGAACGCTTGAACACAGCTTATAACTGTGTGGAAAGCAGAAGTTGTTCATGATTTCCAAGCAAAGTGTTGAAAATGCAGTCTGGCTTCCTCTTGATGCTTATTGTAGAATGTAAGAGTGAAGACATCAACAGAAGAATCATCAAACATAAAGAAACCAGGACTTGATGGTTTGGAAAGTTCTCAGTCTATGCATGTAGCAAAGAATTCTCAAATTAAGAGATCCACTCTCAGAAAGGCAAACCTTAAAGAAAAGGCTGAAGGTGTGACTCTGAGTCTTCTGTAAATACCTCAGGAAGATTGAAAGTCCAGGGCATTGAGTCATGCAAAATGCTCTTTGAAGAGATAAGGAATATGACTCACAGATGTCTCAAACCAAAGAACAGCATGCTTCAGGGCATTGTCCCTCAACCATCCCACCAAAGAAAAAAAATAAAGATGGGATTACCTAGGAAAGATACGTGGGCAAGCCTCTTATCAAATGGAGTGAAGCACCTAGGTATGGTGTATGACCCATGAGTTTGTTGAGAAAGGGACAGAAAGAGAAAACTGAAAGAAGGCTGTTGGAACCTTACAAATCTCCTGGCAGGAAACACACACTGATAACACTTCTCAGCTATAGATGGGTTAAGTATTGTTATGGTTTGAGACTTACATGTCCTCCAAGGCCTAGTGTTAAAAACTTGGTCCCCAGCCTGTGGTGCAATTGGGAGGTGTTGAAATCGAGGGAGGGAGCAAGGTCACTGGGATGGACCCTTGAAGAAGAATTTGGGATCCCTGCCCTTGCCTCTTGCTCTTTTTGCTTCTCAGACACCTTGAGGTGAATAGACCTCCTCCACCATATGGTCACACCATGAGGTACTGTGCTTTATCTCAGATATTTTGTCACAGTAACGGAATGCTGATAATGCAGTGTATTGTAAAATAGTATGATAATTCAGAAGACAGGGTTGAAAGCTACAGGGGACTATTTTGAGGTCTCAAACCCTAATGGAATTTGCCCATCTTGATTTTAAAATTGCTTGGGACCAGTAATTCCTTTTATCTTTGCCTGGAATATCTATCACTCTTATCCTGTATCTGTCCAAATATTATATTTTGAGGACAGACTGCATGTTTTTTTAATATCCAAAGATTTTTAAAGACCCAGAATTTTGCCCCATTATGGATTATACCCAGAACCCCACTCATACCTGATTAAGCTGATAATATTTTGAATTTTTAGACTGATGATTTTTAGCTCAGAATATGAACTTTGAATTGATGCAATTATGCATTGAAACTTTTAATTATCTTGGGATTGGCTGAATGTATTTTGCATGTGTGCTGGACATGAATTTTTGGGGGTCAGAGAGCAGACTAGCATAGCTCTCCCAAAGACATCCTTTCTGGGGACCTATGAATATGTTATCTTATATAACAAAATAGACTTCACAGATGTGATTAAGTTAAGTCTCTTGAGTCAGGTTATGGTGTGAAGGATCATTGCTGTTATCTGGATTCTGCTCTTACTAAAATTCCACTGAATCACCCCCTTCTGTGATCATCATGGCACGGCTCTGCCAATTGAGGACATCTATCTCACTATTTGCAACTTATGTCTTTGTATTTGTTGTCTTCTAGTCAAGCTGTTAATCTAAACTCTAGACTAATTTTACATGCCTTCATTGTTCTTCTAAATATTTTGGATATTTGTGGACATATTCTAATTTTATAAGCTGAACTGACACTATTTTGGTCTTCTGAGCTCTCACCAGAATTGCCCATTAAGCTCCACTTACAACAATCTGAAACTTTCCAGCTTGCCTTGCTAAACTTTCCAGAATTCCTCCCAGAAATTCCAAAATGTTCCAAAACTTCTGAAACACATGGTCAGGTTAATCACAACAAAGACCCCACTTCTCAAGGCCAGTTTCTGTTTTGGTCACCTTTTTTGCCACTGCGACCAAAAGACCGATGAGAACAATTTTAAGGAGTAAAAGTTTATTTGGGGGGGGGTCACAGTTTCAGGGGTCTCAGTCCAAAAATGGCTGGTTCCATTCTTTGGGGTCTGAGATGAGGCAGAACATCATGGCAGAAGAATGTGATGGAGAAAAGCAGCTCTGGACATGATGATCAGGAAGCAGAGAGTGAACTATACTCAACAGGGACAAAATGCATACTCCAAAGGCACACCCCCAGGGACCAACGTGCTCCAGTCACAGCCTCCCTGCCTAAAGTTACCACCAAGTTAATCCCTGTCAAGGGATTAATTCATTTTTGGATTAACCATCATCATTTTCTATATGGTGATAACTACATGGTCACCACAGAGATCAAATGAAAAGCCAATTTTGTCTAGCTCTTATAGAAAAATATAAATTCTCACAAAATTCAAGTGAGGGATATAATTTGCCAAAATCTAAACAGGTCAGTCGGGTTCCCTGTTTAAACCTGCCTGGGAGCAGGTTATTTATTATTTATTGAGCTCAGAATCACATAACACCATTTTCAGTCCTAAAATCTCTGGTCTTCCCAAGCTTGCCTCTGAGCTTTCACCGTTCTCTCTTCTTCTGACTTGCTGGCAGCCCCCTGAGGTCCTCTGACCCATTTGCCTTGGTGGGAGGTGACACCTATAATTAAGTCTCTGAAGCTGGCCCAGTTTTCACTGTTGGGCAGAAGTGCTTGAAAAAATGTGGGCTCAAAGTGTTTTCCCAGGTTAAAGTTGCCACTTCCACAAAAGTTCCAGGGTGAGACCCAGAGGCACTTGACCTTGGCTGCCCTGCCAGGCCCCCAAATTACTAGACTCTCAGTCAACTTAGAAACTGCTTCAGAGAGGGTTCTCTTCCTAATTTTTGCTCCAGTCTGAGTCCAAATCTCTCTTCAGAGAGGTATAGTTGAGATGCAGCCACAGCCCAAATGTTCCCATTTCACAGAGAGTCAGAAGCTCATGGCTATGAGTCTTCTGCTGATGATTTGCCACAAGATAACCAACATCCCAGGCTTTCTGCCTTGCAAACAGCTGTGTCTTTACTCCCAAAGCTGCATGGTGTACCTTCTGTTACATGAGCACCCCACTTTGAGAAGATAATTTCTTTACTATTTGGAATCTAGGATGGCTGTCTCTAATGGAGATTCACTTCAACAGTGACTGGGGGGAGAATATTTATTTCTCATGCACCTTTCTGGAAACAGATGGTCAAACACTGCATCCAGGCTCCTTCTGATGTATCAGCCCCACTCCTCAGGCTTTTGCTCAGGTCTGTACTCTTCAGGATGGAAGCCAGGAGAGAAGGTACACTCCTTCCTACTAGGGGGACAGCAGTAGCACAAGCCTCTTCCCCTCCCACACCACTCTTTAGACCTACTCACCCAGCCACACCTGACCACAGGAAGCTGGAGAATGCACTTTCTATTCTGACTCCCAAATATTTTGCTGAACATTGTGATTTTATGACACTGAAAGACAGATCTGCAAGCTGCAGCCTAATCTGACCTGCTGACTTTTCTGTATCGAGCCTGAGATAAGGTCAGTTTTTATATTTGTAAATAACTATTTACAGTCAAATGTTTGCAATTTTAAAAAGAGAAAGATATGTGACAGAGGCAGCATATGGCCCACATTGTAACAAGTTTGAAAGTGCCACTTCTAAAAAGAGGGCATAGATGATGTGGTTCTCTGAGATGAGTGCATTCTATGACCTGGGTTAAATTAAAAATACTTATTAACTTTTTTTTCTTTTCCTTTCTTTCGTTTTTTCTTTCTTTTTTTGGTACCAGGGATTGAACCCGGGGGTACTTAAGCACTGAGCCACATCCCCAGCCTTTTTAATTTTTTTAATTTAGAGATAGGATCTTGCTAGTTTGCTTAGGGCCTCACTAAATTGCTGAGGCTGGCTTTGAACTTTCGATCCTCCTGCCTCAGCCTTGTGAGTCACTGGGATTACAGATGTGCACCACCACTCCCGGCTTATTAACTTTCTTTTGAGAACTTAAATCTCTCTTTTTGATGAAGTAGAGTAAAAAGCTGGCTGTCCCCAAATCAAAGATGAACAGTGCCCATCCTTCCCTGGCACCTAAATCTAAGAGAAGAAAGACCACACAGGCAGAAGCTCCAGAGTACCCCTAGAGGGAGGATTCTTTGCTCCCTCTTGGTAGGTCCACATTAAAGTGCAAATTAAAAGGGTTCCAGGAACCTTCCTGATCCTGCCAGTTCTCGTTTTGCTCCCTTGTTGAATAGTATGAGTCTTGTCTGGCTGGGTAAGGATAATGTTGACATGGCAGGTGCAGTGCTGAGCGGTCCTGGCTGTGTCCTGCAGCAACGTCATATGCTGAATCTGTGAGGGATACACACTGGTAAAAATCTCATTTTGTTTATTTCTATGTGTGTGGTCCTTACAAGGCTCTCTTCCTAAGCACCCATCCATCTTCCCTTACCTGCTCCACTGCTGAGCAATTAGGTTCAGTTCTTGGCATTTGAATTGTTCTCCCTTCCTCAATTCCTGGGTTTAATTCTCTGCTTTGAATTTCCTGGGAGCATAAGTTTCAATCATAGCCAATTGTCTCATATAAAAAAAATACTGCTGTTTTATGGAACCTCGGTCAGATACACTGTGCTTGAGGACCATTTCTTTCACTAGTATTCTTGAACAATGGTGAATTCCTGATCGACTTCACTGGAACCTCAGTTTTCTCATCTATACTATGTTTGAAATGCCTGTCGCATAGCATTATACTTTTGGGTGGGAGTAAGGGAAAAGAGTCAGGTACATAATATCTTTAAAAAAAAAAGTTTCCTTTTCCTCTTAGCCATTGAAAGAATAGGGCATTTAAAAAGTCAGGGTTCTAGTTTTTATTCCAGATTTCCAGGAGTTTAGGAATGGCAGAAGGGGACAACGAAGTGTACTCATATGGCCAGCACAATTGATATAAAGTCCCATGGATGTCTGCTATGGGGATGAATTATTGCCCCCCCCCCCAAAGATACGTTGGAATCCAAACCCCCAGTACATAAGAATGTGACTAATTCAGATTTGGTCTGAATAATAGAGGTAATTAAGTTAAAATGAGGTTATTAGGGTGGGCTTTAATTCAAGGGCACCAGTATTCTTATAAAAAGAGGAAATAGAGACATGGAGACAGACCCTCATAGTGTGCAGAAGGTATAAAGACACAGGGAGAATGTCACATACAAGCAAAAAATAACTGAGGCCACCAGAAACAAGGACAAAAGCATGAAACATTCCCCTAAGGGCCTCCAGAGGGAAACAACTCTGAAAACACCTCCTTCTCAGACTCTGGATTTCCAGACTGTGAGATGATAAATGCCTGTTGTTTAAGCTCCCCTGGCTGGGCATTTTGTAATGGCAGCCTGGCAAGCTAATAGGTACACATTTAAAGCATGATCCCTGCTGAGGCAGAGAATGGCCCCATGAGGCCTGTGATTGCAGCTATGTCACCCCCCAGAGCTTGTCTAAGTCACTTGGTTTATGCTACTTTGTTACAGCAGCCCTGGGAAACTAATATAGGACTGCATGAAGACCTAGGAGCTAATCAAAGAGCAGGGCTGATCTGAAGAAGCAGTGTTTTTGAAGGACACATCCTGTTTCAGTTTGGATCTGAAATGTCCCTCAAAAGCTCAGGTGCTGAAAGCTTGGTCCCCAGTGCAGCCATGTTCAGGGGTGGGGCCCTTGGAAAGTGACTGGATCATGAGGGCTTTAACTTCACCAATGGATTAATTCATTGATGGATTCATAGCTAAATGAGCTACTAGAAGGCTTTGGAAACTTGAGGAGGTGGTACCTTGCTGGAAGAGGTAGGTCACGGGGGGGGGGGGGCAGAGGGGGGCTGGGGGGGCATGCCCTGCAAAAGGATATTTTGCCCCCAGCCTCTTTCTGCTTCCTAGCCAGCATGAGGTGAGCAGCTGTGCTCCACCAAGTGCTATCTTCCATGATGTTCTGCCTCACCACAGGCCCAGAAACCATGGAGCCAAGTGATCGTGGACCAAAACTTCTGAATCTGTGAGCCCAAACAAATCTTTCATCTTTTAAATTGATATTTCAGATACTTTATCAAAAGATGGAAAGTTGGCTAATACACATTTCAAGGAGACTGGGGGCATAATGGAGCTGAGAGTACAGGTCTTGGCTTTGCTTATAAATATGCAATTTCCCATGTTTGGCATCTGAGATATCTCTTCCAGATCATGTAACTCAGCAATCTGACTTTTAACAGACACCTCAGAGAATTCCTTTTATATGAAATGTTGACAAGACAACTATTGAAAGATAATTAAATAAGTCTAGTTTTCTGATCATAATGAGTTTTAATTGCATTTATAGAATTAGATAGCAACTGTTTCAGAATGTCCCACCCTACCACATGGGCAGGTTACATTTATAGCCAGATAAAAGGAAGTGACCTATGGACATTGAAAGTGTCCACTGCTTACAGCTTGTTTCTGCCTTATTTGAGCATGGTTTGGGTAGATGGTGGCTTGCAATTGGCTGAGAGTCAGCTACTTGTTAAAAGTGTAGGTAAGCACTTATTTACATGCCAATTTACATTGCAGTTCACCATGTAAGAAGAAATACCTAGGCCAAACTTAAAACATTTATGGAAGCAGCTTTAGACCATATTTAACCAAGAGTTCAGTCATCATGACAAGATTCCTGGGTTGAGTTTGATGGATGTGAGGATGGAACTCACCAAGGACAGAAGGTGGAGAAGAAAATGTAAGGAGAGGTTAAAGCCACCCAGGAAGTCAATCCTGTCCCTGTTTCTCTCCAGGGCACCCATCTTTCATCTGCCTTCCATTTTTTTCCCTCCACATTGACTTCTGTTCTTCCATTTCTTCTCTGATATGTGCCCTCTGCCTTTTCCTCAGGTTGTTGTGACTTCCCCTGCACACATTTGCAACTGTGAGAATGTGGTTTATTGGATGTTTATTATGATTTCTAAGAGGAGAAAGAGAAAGGGAGAGTAGGGACTCACAGTTGTATACTTGTAACGTGGACTTGGGCATGCATTTGTCTTTGTTAGCTAATCCTTAAGGAAATATTTATTGATTCCTACTATTTTCCAAGTATTATTCTAGGCAAGGGGGATATGGCAAACACAGGAAAAACAAAGTCCCTGATTTTTCAAGGTGCGGGGCAGAGGAAGGTAGGAAATTAGAAAAACAGATGCAGCTATAATACTGTAAATGCTGGTAAGGGGTTAAATATATATAGTTGGTTAGGAAGATAAAAAATGATGGGAATGTGGGTAGGAAGGTGTCATTAGGATCTTATGGGTTGTTTTTTATGAATACTGAAAGAAATCTGAACAAGTAGATGACATTGGGTTAAGTTACCCATAGAGGACTGGGTGCTCAATGGTAGAGCATTTACCTAGTGTGAAGGCCTGGGTTCAATCCCCAGCTCTGAAACAAATACATAAATAAGTAAATGAAGAAAGAATAAACTGCCCATAGCTGTCTTGGACACGGGAAAGAGGCGCACAAATACACTGCTGCCAGGCGTGCAAACAGAAAAGGCCTTCTGGCATTTTGGTAACCTGTTCTTATGTCCCAAAATACTTGGCACATGACCACTGATGGTGTGATTCGAGTCCAGGAATTTATTCTGAACAAATGCCCATGGATATGTGCAAGATCCATGTGTTAGGGAATTTACAGTCACTTTATTTACCTTAGAAGAAGAAAACAAATGACCCCAACAATAGAGGCAGAGAAGGCTCAGCACATTCATCCACTGAAAGACGCACATTCTTGGGTCCCTATAGCATTTCAATAAACTCCTCTTTTCATAGAGTTAAATAAATCCTAGTAAGTATACTTAACAATATGGACAAATGTCCATATATTATTACGTTAAAAGAGCCGGTTAGATCATTTTAATGTTATAATAATTTTAAAGATATAAAAATGCCTGTATCATTTTTTTAGGAATAAACACCAAGTTAATCATAGACGTCATCTCTCAGATATTTTTTTTTTTTGATTTTTGATATGATTTTTATTCTCAAGTATGGGTTCAATATAATTTTTGTTTCTAAGGATTTAAGTTTTTTGGAGCAGTTTTAGGTTCACAGTAACATTATGGAAAATATAATACCCTCCCCACTGTATAGCCTTCCTCATGTTAACTTTCCCCACCAGATTGGTACATTTGTTAAAACTGAACCTACATTTACAACATTGCCCAAAGCCCATAATTGACATTAGGCTGCACTCTTACCATTGGTACATTACATGGTGGTTTGATTTCATTTAGGATAGGAAGTGTTACATTCATTATGTGACATTGAATAGTCACTATTCTGTTTATATTAAAGAGTTAGTCACTAAATTGTGGTAAGTTAATTCTGTCTATCTGAATTGACTTTTTTTTTTATTGGATGTTCACAACATTACAAAGCTCTTGACAAATCATATTTCATACATTAGAATCAAGTGGGATATGAACTCCCATTTTTACCCCAAATACAGATTGCAGAATCACATCGGTTACACATCACATTTTTACATACTGCCATATTAGTGACTGTTGTATTCTGCTACCTTTCCTATCCTCTACTATCCCCCCTCCCCTCCCCTCCCATCTTCTCTCTCTACCCCATCTACTGTAATTCATTTCCCTCCATGTTTGTTATCCCATTCCCCTCATAACCTCTTATATGTAATTTTGTATAACAATGAGGGTCTCCCTCCATTTCCATGTGATTTCCCTTTTTTTCTCCCTTTCCCTCCCACCTCATGTCTCTGTTTAATGTTAATCTTTTCTTCCTGCTCTTCCTCCCTGTTCTGTTCTTAGTTGCTCTCATTATATCAAAGAAGACATTTGGTATTTGTTTTTTAGGGATTGGCTAGCTTCACTAAGCATAATCTGCTCTAGTGCCATCCATTTCCCTGCAAATTCCATGATTTTGTCATTTTTTAGTGCTGCGTAATACTCCATGGTATATAAATGCCACATTTTTTTTATCCATTCATCTATTGAAGGGCATCTGGGTTGATTCCACAGTCTAGCAATTGTGAATTGTGCTGCTATGAACATCAATTTGCAGTATCCCTGTAGTGTGCTCTTTTAAGGTCTTCAGGAAATAGTCCGAGAAGGGCAATAGCTGGGTCAAATGGTGGTTCCATTCCCAACTTTCCCAGGAATCTCCATACTGCTTTCCAAATTGGCCGCACCCGTTTGCAGTCCCAACAGCAGTGTACAAGAGTACCCTTTTCCCCACATCCTCTCCAGCACTCGTTGTTGTTTGACTTCATCATGGCTGCCAATCTTACTGGGGTGAGGTGGTATCTTAGGGTGGTTTTGATTTGCATTTCCTTGACTGCTAGAGATGGTGAGCATTTTTTCATGTACTTGTTGATTGATTGTATGTCCTCCTCTGTGAAGTGTTTGTTCATGTCCTTGGCCCATTTGTTGATTGGGTTGTTTATTTTCTTATTGTCTAATTTTTTGAGTTCTTTGTATACTCTGGATATTAGGGCTCTATCTGAAGTGTGAGGAGTAAAAATTTGTTCCCAGGATGTAGGCTCCCTATTTACCTCTCTTATTGTTTCTCTTGCTGAGAAAAAACTTTTCAGTTTAAGAAAGTCCCATTTGTTGATTCTTGTTATTAACTCTTGTGCTATGGGTGTCCTATTAAGGAATTTTGAGCCCGTCCCCACAATCTGTAGATCGGAGCCGACTTTTTCTTCTATCAGATGGAGAGTCTCTGATTTGATATCTAGCTCCTTTATCCACTTTGAGTTGACTTTTGTGCATGGCGAGAGGAGGGGATTCAGTTTCATTTTGTTGCATATGGATTTCCAGTTTTCCCAACACCATTTGTTGAAGATGCTATCCTTTCTCCATTGCATGTTTTTAGCTCCTTTATCAAATATAAGATAGTTGTAGCTTTGTGGATTAGTCTCTGTGTCCTCTATTCTGTACCATTGGTCCACCCGCCTGTTCTGGTACCAGTACCATGCTGTTTTTATTACTATTGCTCTGTAATATAGTTTGAAGTCTGGTATCGCTATACCACCTGATTCACACTTCCTGCTTAGAATTGTTTTTGCTATTCTGGGTCTTTTATTTTTCCATATGAATTTCACGATTGCTTTATCTATTTCTACAAGAAATGCCATTGGGATTTTGATTGGCATTGCATTAAACCTATAGAGAACTTTTGGTAATATCGCCATTTTGATGATGTTAGTTCTGCCTATCCATGAACAAGGTATATTTTTCCATCTTCTAAGATCCTCTTCTATTTCTTTCTTTAGGGTTCTGTAGTTTTCATTGTATAAGTCTTTCACCTCTTTTGTTAGGTTGATTCCCAAGTATTTTTCTACCACGCGGCCTGCGCAGTGGTTTCATTAATGAGGTTCTGGCATTAAGTTAGTTAGAAGAGATCAAAATAAAACACACAGACAGTACCTTATTTTACATTGCTAGGTCCGAGACGGCTCGCCTCCCTGTTTCCCCGCCTCCAGCCGCCCAGCAGGGCAGCGAGGATTACTCTGGGCTAGCAGGAGAGAGAGAGAGCGAACACGCCGGGGAGTAGCCTTTTATTTGGGGGGACAAGAGATTCAGGGGAGAATTCCATCCAATGAAGGTTGAGGGGGGGCTGCACTCCAAAGTCAGGGTCAGTGATTGGGTCTCCGGGGTCAGTGGTCAGGCACACCCCCACACGGATGGGCTCTCTCATCAGGAAAGGGTCGGGATAACTCCGACACAGCCAGAGTGCCTCAGGCCCTTAACGGGAGTCACCCAATCACGTGTCAGAATGGCTCCCCACATATTCCCCCTTTCTATTCTTAACAATGAGCCGGCGGTTCACTCTCTGGAGTCCCCGGATTCTTGATTGGAAGACTCGCCATCCTATAGTTACAATACAAAAGAGAATTAACAGCAAAGAGAATAATCCAATAAGGTACCAAGCGGAGTGCTTAAGAATATTTCCAGGGTTGAATCCATTTAACTTCTTCAATATTTGGTTAGCCAAAGAAGAAGGATCTGAAAAATCAGCTCTATTATTTTGAATGTCTTGGATATGGTGATGAAGTTCCAGAATATCCAAGCTATTATTACTATTTTGCCAAATGCCTAATAAATGGTTTTTAACCTTCTCCCAATCCCAGAGAGAAGCATTGTACTTGGCAGCTGTAACACATACATACTTATAATTAGTATGGCATTTAAGCCTTTCCTTAAATTTTAAGGCTGAAAATTCATTACCAATGTTTATAACAGTCGCCTCTAAGGCGTTTAATTTAGTTTCAATCCTTTCATCAATATTTACTTGATTACGCAGAGCCTTGGAAGTATTTTGAGCTAAATTATTAAGAAATTTTGCATGCTGAATATTCTGAGACAATGTCAGAGATGTAGAGACAGTTGAGGCAATAAATGAGACTAGTGCTAAGACACCAACAATTATGACTCCAATAGCACGTTTAGGTCTTGTTAGCTGGGCATGAATTTGCTGCAGGACTTGTAAACCAGCATCAGCATACCATGGCTCTGAAATATTAGCAGGTAATAAAACAAAAGAGGGCTGATGAAGTATCAGCACTCCTTTTCCTCCATTATACCTAGAAATACAATTAGTTAGGTTGCACTTATTACAAGTAACAAAATATCTATCATCTATCCATTTAACTTTTACATTTCCAATAATTAAAACATAAGGAGATTGGACACAGGCTCTTAGGCCATAGCAAGATCCCTCTTTACAGTTCTTGCCAACAAATTTTGGTAAAGGTTTATCTGAAAAATGTAAATATTCTGAGGCAGCAATTAAACGCCAAATATCTTTTTGAATACCTCCTTCACTATAAGTCAAAATATTACTAACAAATCCTGTAGGTGTCATAGCAGAATTTCTTCGTAATTGTCTCTTATCAATTTTTGGAGACCAGTCTAAAATATACCCACCAGCTTTAGACACCTTATGTTGTACAGGAAAGGTATTTACACAATCCATCCATTTAGGAAAGGTGCCAATTTCAATTATAGAACTATTTGGACAGTGGGGTACCGGTGGAGGTTTTGCAGAAATGACTGGCTTGTTATGGGAAAGTCCCATCTTAATTACTGATCTAGTATTAGGTTTTAAGTCTCCATAAATAGAATTATTTGTCAGTCTAGGTTTACCAATCGCTGTCTTTTCTTCAAATGATACTTTCAGACAGCCAGCATGTTTATCATGTGACCAACATAAAGGCAATTGGGCACTGTAGCCAGAATAATTAAATCTAGTCACATGACTGGGAGTAATATGAGTATCTGTAAATCCTCCCATCATGAATGAGTCATTAGTAAATACTGGAATAGATTCTCCAGTCCACACAGCTGGGTGTACCAGGGGTGGATCTGGGAAATATGTCCAATAAGTGTCTACTTGATTCCCTTTTACCTGACAGCCCAGTAGGGCAATTACTGTCGCTACCATCAAGACTGGTGTCCTGTTCTTTCCTAGGCGTCGAAGTATTTGGGAGGCCTGGGTTGTCAATTTCTTCACATCTTTCCACGAAATCAGCTTCTCGGCTGGTTCAATCTGGTCTTTCTTCATCTTTTTCCGATATCTCCTCCTTCTGGGTTGTGGTTCCTCCGGGTCGATCCTTAGTCGCTTGAGTCTGGGTTCTATTTCCTCCATGTCTGATAGCACGTTCAGGCACCCAGATAGGACGAAAAGCACCTTCTGGAAAAATACAAGCATGCCCTCGGCCCCATGATATTACCGGATTTGGGCCCTTCCATTGACCAGTCTGTAAATCTTTCCACAGAACTCTGCCTAAGGGGCCTGTCACTGAGGGAGACATTTGTCTCTCAGCAGCTGTGTGACCTTCTGTGTCACAGTTTAAAAAATTTAAAACAAACAAGGCATGATTAAGGCTATTTTGGGGAGTCACTATCTTATCCCCCCTTTTTAATTTTTGTAATTGAAGTTTAATAGATAAATGAGCTCGTTCTACAATGGCTTGACCTTGGGGGTTATAAGGAATTCCTGTTTTGTGATTAATTTCAAACTCTTGGCAAAATTGTTGAAAAGCAGAGCTTACATAAGCTGGAGCATTATCTGTTTTAATCTGCATAGGACACCCTAAAACGGAAAAAGCTGCTAAGCAATGAGAAATTACATGTTGAGTATTTTCCTTAGTACGTGCTGTGGCAAAAATAAATCTAGAATAAGTGTCCACTATGACATGCACATAACATTGTTTACCAAATTGAGGAATATGAGTTACATCCATTTGCCATATTTGATTTGGTTTTAATCCATGGGGATTTACCCCTGATGGCAGAGATGGAGTGTGAATAACACACTTAGGACATTGGCTTACAATGTGACGAGCTTGTTCTCTGGTAATACTGAATTTTTTACGTAAGCTAGAAGCATTTTGATGATGCAAGGAATGGGAAGCTATTTGTAATGGGATCTATTGCCTGGTCAACATATTTTTGGCATAGTGTAGGATTATTATGCATTCTCTGAGGAAGGACTTTCCAGCAGTATCTTTTAACAGGTTCCTTAAAATTAATTGCTGGGACAGTGAAAGCAAATTTTTCACAATCTTCAGGATGTAACCTTATAGAGAAAAAACAGTCCTTTAAATCTATTACCATCAAGCTATAATCTAAAGGAATGGCTGTGGGGGAGGGAAGTCCTGGCTGTAATGATCCCATAGGCTGAATTATCTCCCTTAAAAGCCTTGAAAATCATTAGGGGTTTGTACGGAAACTGTGGTTCCGCTCCGGTAAAATTAAAGATGGCGGCCCCCATGGTCGGCATGGAAACTGTTTGTTTTGCTCTGGTAAATCTAAAGATGGCGGCCCCCATGGCCGGCGTGATGACGTCACACTGTGCGACCGTTCCTGGAATTCCCGGGCTCCCGCTAGGAGGAGATGCCGGCGGAGGCGGCGGCGGTGAGAAAGCGGGCTGATCCGCGCCATGTGAACTCTCCGCAATGGGTTGGAGAACATCTTGACAGATTTTATTTGCGTTCTCAAAAGCCAATTGCCTAACGATAAATTCGCTAGCTCCTGGGTCCCCGATGGACCTGTTCGCAGCCTGATATAGTCGGGCTACAAAATCTGAATAAGTCTCATTGGCACCTTGTCTGATTTTGGTAAGAACTAAATTGGACTGGTCCTTGGGGACAATTTGCCTCCAGGCACGTTTTGCACAATCAGTTATTTGATTGTACACTACAAAATCATAATTTAACTGTCTTTCTAAATCAGCAAAATCTTCAGTCCCTAAAAACATCGTTACTGGCGTTTCTATGCCCTGTCTCCTGTTCCTTTCTGCTTGTTCATTACAAAAATCAGTCCAGTAAGTTTTCCCCCCTCGTGGGCGCCAATTCTACCACGCGGCCTGCGCAGTGGTTTCATTAATGAGGTTCTGGCATTAAGTTAGTTAGAAGAGATCAAAATAAAACACACAGACAGTACCTTATTTTACATTGCTAGGTCCGAGACGGCTCGCCTCCCTGTTTCCCCACCTCCAGCCGCCCAGCAGGGCAGCGAGGATTACTCTGGGCTAGCAGGAGAGAGAGAGAGCGAACACGCCGGGGAGTAGCCTTTTATTTGGGGGGACAAGAGATTCAGGGGAGAATTCCATCCAATGAAGGTTGAGGGGGGGCTGCACTCCAAAGTCAGGGTCAGTGATTGGGTCTCCGGGGTCAGTGGTCAGGCACACCCCCACACGGATGGGCTCTCTCATCAGGAAAGGGTCGGGATAACTCCGACACAGCCAGAGTGCCTCAGGCCCTTAACAGGAGTCACCCAATCACGTGTCAGAATGGCTCCCCACAATTTTATTTTTTTTGAGGATATTGTGAATGGAGTGTTTTTCCTCATTTCCGGTTCAGAAGTTTTGTCGCTGATATACAGAAATGCCTTTGATTTATGCATGTTGATTTTATATCCTTTCACTTTGCTGAATTCATTTATTAGTTCTAGTAGTTTCTTTGTAGAACCTTTTGGGTCTTCTAGGTATAGAATCATGTCATCCGCAAATAGTGATAATTTAAGTTCTTCTTTTCCTATTTTTATGCCTTTAATTTCTTTCGTCTGTTTAATTGCTCTGGCCAGTGTTTCGAGAACTATATTGAATAGAAGTGGTGATAGGGGGCATCCCTGTCTTGTTCCAGATTTTAGAGGGAATGCCTTCAATTTTTCTCCATTCAGAATGATGCTAGCCTGAGGCTTAGCATAGATAGCTTTTACAATGTCGAGGTAAGTTCCTGTTATCCCTAGTTTTTCTAATGTTTTGAACATAAAGGGATGCTGTACTTTGTCAAATGCTTTTTCTGCGTCTATCGAGATGATCATGTGGTTCTTATCTTTAAGTCGAGTGATGTGGTGAATAACATTTATTGATTTCCGTATATTGAACCATCCTTGCATCCCAGGGATGAATCCTACTTGATCATGGTGCACAATTTTTTTGATGTGCCTTTGTATCCGATTCGCCAGAATTTTATTGAGGATTTTTGCATCTATGTTCATTAGAGATATTGGTCTGTAGTTTTCTTTCTTTGAGGTGTCTTTGTCTGGTTTCAGAATCAGGGTGATGTTGGCCTCATAGAATGAATTTGGAAGAGCTCCCTCTTTTTCTATTTCCTGAAATAACTTGAAAAGTATTGGTATTAATTCTTCTTTAAAGGTTTTGTAGAACTCCGCTGTATACCCATCCGGTCCTGGGCTTTTCTTGGTTGGAAGTCTTTTGATTGTTTCTTCTATTTCATCCGTTGATATTGGTCTGTTCAAATTGTGTGTATCCTCCTGACTCAGTCTGGGCAAATCATATGACTTAAGGAATTTATCAATGTCTTCACTATCTTCTATTTTATTGGAATATAGGTTTTCAAAATAATTTCTAATTGCTTTCTGTATTTCTGAAGCGTCTGTTGTAATATTGCCTTTTTCATCCTGTATGTTAGTAATTTGAGTTCTCTCTCTTCTTCTCTTCGTTAGTATGGCTAGGGGTCTGTCGATCTTATTTATTTTTTCAAATAACCAACTTTTTGTTTTGTTAATTTTTTCAATAGTTTCTTTTGTTTCAATTTCATTGATTTCTGCTCTGATTTTAATTAATTCTTGCCTTCTGCTACATTTGCTATTGTTTTGCTCTTCCTTTTCTAGGGCTTTGAGATGAAGTGTGAGCTCATTTATTTGTTGGTTTTTCCTTTTTTTGAGGAATGACCTCTAGGCGATGAATTTCCCTCTTAAAACTGCTTTCATTGTGTCCCATAGATTCCGATATGTTGTGTCTGTATTTTCATTTATCTCTAAGAATTTTTTTGATTTCCTCCTTTATGTCTTCTGTAACCCATTGATCATTCAGTAACGTATTGTTCATTGTCCATGTGATGTAGGATTTTTCCTTCCTTCTTTTATCATTGATTTCCAGTTTCATTCCATTATGATCTGATAAAGTGCATGGTATTATCTCAACCCCTTTATATTTACTGAGGGTTGCCCTATGGCATAATATATGATCTATTTTTGAGAAGGTTCCATGTGCTGCTGAGAAAAAAGTATATCCACTTGATGATGGTTGATATATTCTATATATGTCAGTTAAGTCTAGGTTATTGATTGTGATATTGAGGTCAATAGTTTCTTTATTCAACTTTTGTTTGGAGGATCTGTCCAATGGTGAGAGAGGTGTGTTGAAGTCACCCATGATTATTGTTTTGTGGTCTATTTGATTCTTGAACTTGAGGAGAGTTTGTTTTATGAACGTCGCAGCGCCATTATTTGGTGCATAAATATTGATAATTGTTATGTCTTGTTGGTGAATGGTTCCTTTTAACAGTATATAATGTCCTTCCTTATCCCTTTTGAGTAACTTAGTCTTGAAGTCGATTTTATTCAATATGAGAATGGCCACCCCTGCTTGCTTATGAGGACCGTGTGCGTGGTATATTTTTTCCCAACCTTTTACCTTGAGCCTGTGTATGTCTTTTGCAATCAGACGTGTCTCCTGGAGACAGCATATTCTTGGATTTGTTTTTTTAATCCATGTTACCAGCCTATGTCGCTTTATTGGAGAGTTTAAGCCATTAACGTTTAGAGTTACTATTGATATATGGTTTGTACTTCCTGCCATGTTTGATTATTTATCTCTTTTTTTTTCCTAATTTAGTTTGTTTCTCCATGATTAGCTTTCCCCCCGTCCTCTGTCTTTACCGAGGCACTTCCCGCTGATGGTTTTGGTTATTGTTTTCCATTTCTTCCTCGTGTAGAGTTTTGCTCAAAATGCTTTGCAATGCTAGTTTTCTGGCTATAAATTCTTTTAGCTTTTGTTTATCATGAAAGATTTTTATTTCGTTGTCATATCTGAAGCTTAATTTTGCTGGATACAGAATTCTTGGTTGGCATCCATTGTCTTTCAGTGTTTGAAATACGTTGTTCCAGGATCTTCTCGCTTTCAGCGTCTGTGATGAAAAATCCGTTGTCAACCTTATTGGTTTACCCCTAAATGTAATCTGCCTCTTTTCTCTTGTAGCTTTTAATATTTTCTCTTTGTTCTGTATATTGGATAGCTTCATAACAATGTGTCTTGGCGTTGGTCTACTGTGATTTTGTGTGCTTGGTGTCCTGTATGCATCTTCAATTTGTATATCTGTTTCCTTTTTTATTTCTGGAAAGTTTTCTGTAATTATTTCCTTCATCAATTTACTCATTCCCTTGGCATGAATCTCTGTGCCTTCCTATATCCTGATGACTTGTAAGTTTGTTTTTTTTAAGTTATCCCAAATCTCTTGGATGTTTTTCTCATGATTTTTTACCAGCCTATCTGAGTTGGCTAGACTCTTTTCAAGATGATATATTTTGTCTTCATTATCTGACGTTCTGGCTTCTACTTGCTCCACTCTGTTAGTGATACTCTCGATTGAGTTTTTAATTTGGTTTATCGTTTCCTTCATTTCTAGAATTATTGTTTGATATTTTTTATAATCTCTATCTCCTGATAAAGATGCTTAACTTCTTCTTTTATCTGTTTATGTAATTCATTTTCAATGTGATCTTTAAGGTTCCTTTCCATCTGTCTAAGGTGTTCCTTGAGTTCTTTATATGGCCATTTTTCTGATGACTCCAGGTCCTCCTGAATATTTAGGCTGTCCTTCATTGTTTGTACTCCTTTTCTTCCTTGCTTTTTTATGCTCATGATACTTCTTGTTCTGTTTGACTGCTGAGTTACTGTTTACTCTTATAAATTTATTTGATGCTTGGGAGGAGAGGTATTAGAAGGGAAGGGAAGAAGTCACTAAAGAGAGTGAGTGTAGGCAGGTGGAATTCAAGAGAGAGGGAATAAGAAAATTGAAAAGAAATGAAAAGACAAAAGAAAAAAGTGAAAAGAAGAAAGAAAAAACGAAAAAATAAAAATTTAAAACAAACAAAAAAAATTATAATGATAATAAAAAAGTGGAAATTGAAGTTTAAAAAATAATAGTAATAATAATAGAATAAAAAGAATTAAAAAAATTGAAACCATTAATAAGAAAGTTAAAGAACAACAAGAACATCAACTACAAAAAGTGAGAATAAAAAAAATTTTAAAAAATACTAATAATAATCATTAAAATAATAATAATAATAAATGCAGTCATAGAGCTCGATTAACTTCTCTTCCAGTAGGTGGAGCTATGCCCACTGGGCCAGGCTTCTCCTCTTGATAGGTGGGAACCAATCACTGTGCCTCAGCTCTTCTTCCCAGACTGTGCGGGTCTCCAGTCCTGAGTGCCTAGGTCCTTCTTTTGTGGTTCCTCAATCCAGGCCCCACTCACCTGTGACGCTTACCACATTACTGGCTACACGCCAGGTCTGCTGCTCCTGGGAGCCCTGTTTTCATGGATGCCTGGGCACACCCTTTCTGTTTGCCTCCCTCGGACCCTAAGTTTGTAGGGCTTGGGGCTGAGGACCCCCAGCGAATTTGTTTGCCCTCAGGTAGCAACTCCCCTGGTGGCTGGTGCAAGGGACCTCTGTTGTCAGCCCTGGTGGGAGCGATATCCGGGGGTTCTGCGCCGCTAGTCCCACGTCACTCCTGATTCCCTGGGTCTGGCTATGGTGCTCAGTTGGCTTTTACCTCTGTGAGATCAGGTGGGCCGACTAGTTGTTTCAGCGGGATCGTTAGTGCTGAGTCACGAGAAGCAGGCGATCCGGGGCTTAAATGCAGCAGATTCGTGCTCAGTGTGTGTTTTCTGAAGGGCCCAAAGTGTACGCCCTAGTTCCACGTCAGCTCAGCATTGCCTAGTGATCCTGAGCACATAGGCTTTAGATAATTTACAGCTCCCTATGCCCTCGCAGTTGAAGAGGTCAGAGACTTGATCTCTCCGCGCCTGCCGCCATGTTAGACCTCCTCAATGATATTCATGTTACCCTTACAGTTTCCTGGCTTAAGCAAGATCTTGGGGTTATACAAACTGCTGCTTCTGTTTCCAGTCCAGTTTTCTAGAACTGAAACCCTGCTGCCGTCGCCTCCACCTCTGGGCCGCGCTCTTGGGCGCCGCGCTTGTCCGCGACCTTAGCAGTGCCACCGCGGCCTCCGCTGCTCCTCGGCCCGGTGCCTAGCACCCAGGGCCCAAGCGGCTGCCGCTGAGCCTCTCCAGCCCCCGCCTCCGGAGCACGGGTCCCCTCGCAGGGGGATGCCGAACGACCCCAGAGCAGGCTCTGCCCCAAGGTGCAGCAGGGAACAGGCGACCAAGGCACTTGAGGCCGTGGTCCAGCCTTCGGAGGACAGGGCTCGGCACGCAGCCCAGTTCCAGTCTCTAGATGTGGCAGCTGGACCGTGTAGACAGGGCCATCAAGACAGCATGCAGAAAGCAAATGGCGGCTCCTGCGGAGTGGATTTTCGGCCCCGAAACCACAGCCCAGCCAACAATTCCAATCCACTAACTCTCCCTGTATAGACAATATTCAAAAAAAAAAAAAAAAGGGCGGGGTGTACTGAGCTTTCTTTGCCTCAGGTACTTACAATCCACTGCTGATTACCCATTCAGCTTCTCTGCCAGGAGCGAAGTGAAAGAGGAAGCAAATGGGTGCAAAGCGCCCGCGGCTCTGAGCAGGAAAGCGTCCGGGAGCCAAGCGTCTCTTTTTCAATCTCTTTGTTTTTTCTGCTGCTTGGCCGGGTGGTCCACTACAGATTAATGGTGAAAGGAGCTCTAACAAGCTGCACGAAGTCTCGATTAAAGCCGCTGCTCTGAGCACCAGGCTCAGCACTTCAGCAACCCCCGTACGCAGCATCCATCTCTCTCAGATATTTTTTAAAATGGGCACGTAGCAGGAGACTTTCTTTTCATAATGCCACTGTTTCCTTCCCACTGTGTGTTCTCATGTTGCCTTTCTGATCAGGAAAAAAAAAAGGATTCTATGGCTATAAAAAGTATGATAATGTCTGAGCCACATGATTTATGCCTAAATAAAATTGTTGCTTTTATTTATAGATTTATATAAAATACAAAATACCACCATGCTAGACATAAACCATGCTTATGTGAGATTATTGCAATCTGGATTTTATAGTTGGTAAATGTGATAAATGCCCTTTGGAAATATTGATTATACTTTACTTTCTAGAAGTTTTCATAGAGAATTTTATTTGAGTGTAATATTTAACTTTTATCAAAGTGAAGTGCAGACGTTGCTCATAAAAAGCGATTTTTTCCTTAATAAAGGGATTTGAGATCAGATAATTCTTTGAAGGAGTTAAAATCAAAAAGCCATTTTTCCCTATATTAAAGGGATGTGAGATCAGATAATTCTTTAAAGAAGCTAAAATCAACTCAGAACAAAACAAAAGCTATCTAAAGTGTCTAGAATCAACTCACATAAAGCATTATAAGTATTTAAAGTATTACCCAAGAATAACTCAAAAGTTAACCATATAGTGCTAATTATGGATGCTTATTGACTGCTGGGGATGACAGGTAAAAGTTGATCTCCAGTCGTTCTCTTCTCATTGCTGTGCATGAACTAATACAGACATTTCTTCATAACTACTCAGGGCTCAATGTTAGAATAAGGGTTTCTGCTCTTTTGGGGAAGTAAATATGGTCTGTGAGGTTTGCCTGTCAGAGTTGTCATAATTGGCAAGAGTATAAATTCCATTATAATTTTATTGAGATACCAGTGATGTACAGTAAATTGCACACATATGAAATGCACAAAAAGTGATGTGTGTATACACTTGTGAAATGTCACCATAATCAAGATAGCAAGCATGCTTGTCAATCCCAAAGCTTCACTGTGTCCCCAGACACAATTACTGGCTTAATTTTTGCCACTAAAATTTATATCAATAAAATGGTTAAGTGTGTATTCTTTTTCAATTCAACATAGTGACTGAGATTTGTGTGTGTGTGTGTGTGTGTGTGTGAGAGAGAGAGAGAGAGAGAGAGAGAGAGCGAGAGAGAGAGAGAGAGCGAGAGAGAGAGAGAGAGAGAGAGAGAGAACTGAGTGTAAGTGAGCTCATTTGCTCTACCTCTCTCTCCTTCGGTACCTCTTTCTCTGTCCTTCTTCCTCTATCTGCTAATAATATTCTATTGAATGAATATATCATAATTTATTATTCATTAACTTATCAGTGGACATTTTTGTTTTGTTTCAAGTTTCAGGTTATCATAAAAAATGCTATAAAATCCATATTTGTGTGGATATACGTTTTCATTCATTTCTCTTGGGAAAGTAGCAACAGCATGTTCAGGTTATATGGAAGCTGGATGTCTAATGAAGATATTACTACAGTGTTTTCCAAAGTGCTTGCATTATGTAAGTTTCTGACATACACGTGTGCTTGAATATGCCTTCATGTATACATATGTGGTATTATGGATTGAATTTTATCTCCCTAGAATTCATGTGTCAAAGCCCTCTCCCTAGGGCAATGGCATTTGGGTTATGGGCCTTTAAACAGGTAACCAATGTTAAATGAGGTCATCTGAACTCATCATGGTACAAGGGATTCTGGGAAAATAAAGTGATTATGTTAGATGGTGATGTGTACAGCTAAAAGAAATAGGAAATCTTATTGATACAAAGGAAATCTTATTGATACAAATGAAATACACAGAGCACAGAGTGGTCAGTTTTGCTGGATTCATCCCACCTTCAGCTGTATGTGAGAACGCTGCTGTAAGGCTATGTCTATCGCATTGAATTGAATAGGTCAATCTGTGGCCTTTTTAGTCTAGCTGCTTTTGATTTGAATAGTGGTTCTCAGAGCGCAGCTCCCACCTGTAGCTTTAGCAGCACTTAGAAACCATCAGAACTGTAGTTGCCAAAGTTTCTTGAAGCCCTTCCATGTGATTCTAACTCATGCTAAAATATAAAATCCACTGTGATTGCAAAGAAATCACGGAGGGCAAATGTAGACTAGCTTGTAGGAATTATGTAGAGGGATTATTCTAAAGTACAGAAATTCAAAAGTGATTTCAAAGGCAATAAAGTCAAGTTTTTGAAGAGAATAGATAGACGTGTTTGAAAAAAATTGTCACTGTTTAATGTATTATTCGTTCCCTTGTAAGTCTGTGACATCCAAAGGTGGCAAAACAATATCCATACTGGGATCACAGACCCCATAGCATCCGCATACTGCTTGTTATGCTGCAGGCACTTGATAAGATTATTGATTGAGGGGCTGGGGATGTGGCTCAAGCGGTAGCGCGCTCGCCTGGCATGCGAGCGGCCCGGGTTCGATCCTCAGCACCACATACCAACAAAGATGTTGTGTCCGCCAAGAACTAAAAAAACAAATAAATAAATAAATATTAAAAACTCTCACAATGGAGTATTATGCAGCACTAAGAAATGACAAAATCATAGAATTTTCAGGGAAATGGATGGTATTAGAGCAGATTATGCTAAGTGAAGCTAGCCAAGCCCTAAAAAACAAATGCCAAATGTCTTCTTTGATATAAAGAGAGCAACTAAGAACAGAACAGGAAGGAAGAGCATGAGGAAAAGACTAATAGCAAACAAAGACGAATGGGGGGAGAGAAAGGGAGAGAGAAGGGAAAGCATATGGAAATGGTAGGAGACCTTCAATGATACACAAAATTATAAGAGGTTATGAGGGGCAAGGGGGAGGGGGGGGGAAAGGGGAGAGAATTGAACAACAGCAGAGGAGGTAGAGAGGGAAGATGGGAGGGGAGGGGAGGGGGGATAGTAGGGGATAGGAAAGGTAGCAGAATACAACAGTCACTAATATGCCATTATGTAATATTGTGAGTATGTAACAGTTGTGATTCTGCAATCTGTATCTGGGGGTAAAAATGGGAGTTCAAAACCCAGTTGAGTCTAATGTATGAAAGACGATACATCATGAGCTCTGTAATGTTTTGAACAATCAATAAAAAAAAGAATAAGTTAAAAAAAACTCTCTCTCTCTCTCTCTCTCTCTCTCTCTATCTATCTCTCCTCTCACTCTCTCTTTTAAAAAAAAAAGATTATTGATTGAGTGGTTGAAACTGTAGAACAGAAAAGCATTATTTGGGTCTATCGGAGCAATAACCAGTAATGTATGCCCATGAATTTCAAGAATTTATAAGTCTAAGAATGAAAAATATCTGTGGTCAAACATTTATTTTATAGAGCTCACAGTGGGTTTTATACACAGAGAGAACACATAATTACAAACATAATTGCAAAAAGTTTTCATTGCTTGTCTCACTGAAAATATATCCTTTAATTTTTTCAATTGCTGCCATTGTAAACAACCACAACTTTAGCTTAAATTTACCGTAAAGTAAGGTAGACTCAAAGTCCAAATTTGGCCTCTCATCAGGCTGTTGGTAGACCTGTTCTGCTTTCAGAAGGAGGCTCCAGGGAAGATTTCATTTCCTTTCTCCTTCAAGTTGCTGGCAGAATTAAGTTTCTTGTGCTTGTAGGATTTAGATCCCAGTTTCATTCTGACTGAGAGCTGAGGGCCATTTCCAGATTGAAAGACTTCCTGCTTTCCTTGGCTCATGGTTCCTGCTGCATCTTCACAGCCAGCAATAACTGGTTGCATCCTGTTCTCACTATATCCCTGAGTCTTTCTGTGGTGGGTCAAGCCTTCACTAGGCATTTTTACTTGAGATCTCTCTCTCTCTCTCTCTCTCTCTCTCTCTCTCTCTATCTCGTCCCCCCCCCCAAGGGATTGAATCCAGGGGTGCTTTGCCATTGAACTATATCCAAGTCTCTTTTTATTTATTTTTTTTATAATGAGACAGGATCTTGCTAAGATTCCCAGGCTGGCTTTGAACTTGTGATCCTCCTGCCTCCACCTTCTGAGTAACTGGGATTACCAGCATATAACACCACACCTGGCAAGAATATTGTTTGAGGGAATGCCTACTGCTTACTTAGTGCACTGTGATAATGGCAACTTAAAGGAAGAGACTGGAACTGCAATAGAAACAGATGGACCGATAGATGCTGAAGGCCTATTCCATAAAGCTGTGAAGTTTCCCAGACTTGCCGGGGTGATATTTTAATGAAATATTGGGAGAAAAAGGGAATAAGGTATCTTCTCTAGATTTATCTTATAACATTGTGAATGCAAAAAAAAAATGCACCTGTCAAAATTAAACTGTCAAGGACAACTTTGTTCGGTCTATTGCAATAGGAGTTGTTCAACTTTGTTAAAACTGGGGTGAACTAGCAGAACGTATTGGAAGACTTTAATGAAAAATTGTTCCATGGGATTGTCACTGGATGGGATTCCTCAAAAGGGAAAAGGATACCTCAATTCAACCATGGCAGGTTCTTAATTTATAAAGCAGGAAGGAATTTGAGGATGCATTAAAAGCAGCACAAGTAGAAATTTATCCAGGAAAGCAAAAAATAGGGCAGGGAACCCAAAGGAGAGACAGTGTGGGTGCTCAAAGAGACATGCTCTGGGGGCCTCAGACTTCTTCTCTAAAAGGAAACTTGGAAAATGGCAAACATTAGAGGTACACATGGTGATATCAGCCTAATGAGCTCAAGACTTCTGATTGTGGAGCAAAGAGTGGGGAATGGGAGTCTGGTTCTTTCTGGAATCTTTAGGCTGATGTTATCGAGTCAAAAGTGCTTGGACTGTACTTGTATCATGAGTTTTGTGGGTTTTTTTTTACATTATCTCTCTCTTTCTCTCTAGGATTCTTTTAATCAGTCTAAAAATGCAGTCTGTAAACTAACAAAGTATGTAAGCACACATTAATTAGACTTATATACTCTGAGATTTATTGGACCTTTTAAAAATTCAGGCCTGGAGGAAATCAGACCTGGGAAGTGGAGGTGAGAGTGCTCATGGAAGTTTTAGATTTAAAGCTACAGTCCCCCCCCCCTTTTTTTTCCCTCCCATTTGTCTCCTTTCTACCTGTTCTTATCTCTTCTGCCCTGCCTCCAACCCATTCAGGGCCATCTTGGGCAATTCATAATCTTGTTCATAATGCCTTAATCTAGGGCAGAGTTTTGTAACAAAAGGGTGGAAGATGGTCCACTTTGACTTCTGGATCAGACTGTGAAAGATTGAGGATAAGGCATTTTGGAGGCCAGATGGGGCAGGAGAGGTGGAGAATGTCCCTGCCTTATATCTCTGGGCTGATGGGCATGCTGAGGAGTCAGGGAAGGCCGGACAGAGAGCCATTTGGCTTTCCTTTAGTCTTGTGCTACCCCTCTGCCACTCCTAATAACCTTGCAATCTCCCTCCATGGAGACTGAATTTCTGGAAATTGAAAAGCTGATGAGAGAGCCTCCCCACACCGAGGAATAAGTTGGCACAGCTGCTCAAGCATGGACTGGGGAGGGGGAACTAAAGCGGCTTTTCTCCTCTTAGAAAGCATAGGCAACACAGCTCTGCCCTGCAAAGGAACATGGAGAATGCCACACACAGAAGCCTTCCTTGTTTTGGAGGAGAGCGAGGCTGAGGGAGGAAGGTGGAGCATGGTCAGCCTAACCCTCCCTCCCTAGCAGTCCGCCAAGTAACTAGCTATCACCCAGACCCACTCAGCAGGGGCCGGAGCAACGCCTGGTGTCACCAGGGCCCCTCACTGAGGCTGTTAATCAGAGGCAGTCAGTGGAATGCACGGACTGACTGTTTCAACTAATTCACTGCTGGGAGTGCCCACAGCTCTGGGTGACCTCATCAAGTACTTGGAAACAGCGTCCTGATCAAGATACTCTGGGAAAATGGTTTGTTATGATTTATTCAATTAGAAATTGGATTCTAGGCTTCAAAAATTTAAATATAATATTGAACTGCTAGAAATACACTTGGAATACTATTTCAACACAAACTTTTTTTTTTTTTTTCCAGGAGGCAGTAACACAGGAAACCAAGAAATAAAATCAGGCCACAGCTGTCCAGGGCACTACACAAATTAACCCCACAAAAATCTACACTGAGCTTTCATTAATAAAAGGAAGGGGTATAACTATTTCCTATTAATATTACAAAAAGCAATGCACATGCATTCTCCAAAGGTGTGTAAATTGTTTAAAGTATCAGATTGTATATAATAACCCCATTTGGAAATTGACCAAGTGTCCATCAACAATGGTGGATAAATACCTTGTAAAACATTCACACAAAGGAATAGTGCAGAACAATGAGAAGGAATGGCCTACGAGGATGCACACCAACATGGATGAATCTCCAGGCACAAACACTCACCTCAAGATTCTGCTTATGTCAGGTGTGAAAATGGGTATAGCTGGCCCAACTCAGGAGGGTTCAGGCAAGGTGGTAACAGCTTCATGAGCTGGGGTGGTGCACAGTGCCGGGTGGGCTCTGTGAATGAGCCTGTGGGATCTGTTGAAGATCTCTCAAGCTTTCTATAAGAATATCCTGTCTTGGGGCTGGGGATGTGGCTCAAGCGGTAGCGCGCTCGCCTGGCATGCGTGCGGCTCGGGCCTCAGCACCACATACCAACAAAGATGTTGTGTCCGCTGAGAACTAAAAAGTAAATATTAAAAATTCTCTCTCTCTCTCTCTCCTCTCTCACTCTCTCTTTAAAAAAAAAAAAAGAATATCCTGTCTTATTAGGACAGTATAGATAGCCGCACAGCTGGGGACTGACTACAAGTGTCCCCTGGAGACCAGAGAGCAGTGGAAAGCTGGACATCTTTGAGCTCTGCTGGTGACAGCCTCTGTGGTTCCCAAGTACTGTACAGCATAGGTGGGTATGTGACCTTTTATTTCCTGCAGCCTCAGCGGGTCACACTGAAATATGTGAGCGTTAACTTAGATTTGACTGGGAAATAAATTGGGGTGCAAGAAATACTATGTGGAGGGAGCATTGAATAATGGGAGTGGGCTGTTCTTTCCAAGTTTAATGTTGCACAAATGAAAATGATACACGAGGAAGAGCCACAACTGGCTTTGGATCCAACTGAGAGTAATTAGGGACAGGGGAATGTCTGCCAAGTTTTGGAGCAGACTGAGAAATCTCGGTTCCCAAATTTAGAAGAAAATGAAAAACTTCCAGCCGTCAGAGTATTGAACTCGAGAAGAAATACATTTTCTCTTTCTTTTTAAAAATTGTGGTAAAATACATTAACATAAGATTTATCAACTTAGCCATTTTAAAACTTGTTTTAATAAATTTTATGAAGTAAGTGAGAGGAATATGCTATAGAGTAATTGGTGATGACAATAGTTTAGATGGGAAGGAGACCAAATTGGTAAATTACCTTATTTTTTTTTCCACTGGGAAGTGAACGCAGGGGCACTTTACTACTGAGCCACATCCTCATCCCTTTTCATTTTTTTCAAAATCTTGAGACAGGGTCTCACTAGGTTGCTCAGGGCCTTGCCAAGTTGCTGGGCCTGGCCTGGATCTTGCAATCCTCTGGTCATAACCTCCTGAGTTGCTAGGATTACAGGAGTGTGCCACTGTGCTTAGTGGTAAATTACTTTTTAATGGTAAGAGGACCCAATTTTCTTTATAAATTTATAATTGAGACATGGTATTTGTACATATTTGTGAAATACATTATGTAATTCAATACATGTATACAACATGTAATGATCAAAGTAGGGTAATTAACATTTTCATCTCCTCAAAAATTTATTGTTTCTATGTTTTGAGAATCTTAAGTTTTTTATCTTTATATTTTATTAACATATGAGTCGTACATGCTATTGGACTTCAGTGTAATATTTCCATACATTTGGAGAGCATGCACTTACCAATTCCAACCTTGTTTTATCTGTCTTCCCTCCTCATCCTTCCCTATCATTATTAGTCACTACTGTCATTATTGGTCTCAATTCTATTTTCAGGTCAACTTTTTTTTTAGCCTCCATATAAAACAGAGAACCAGCGGTACTCGTCTCTCTTGTCCCGGTGTGTCTGGTTATTTCACTTAACATAATGTCCTCCAGTTTTATCCTTTTTGCTACAACTGACAGGAATCCCCCTTTATAGTTGAATAATATTCCATTGTATGTGTTTTCTTTATCCATTTACCTGTTGATGGGCACTTAGGCTGACTTTTAAAATCTTAGTTATGGTGAATAGTGCTGCAGAAAACATGGGCATGTGGGTATTTCTTTGGTATGCTGTCCCTTTAATTTCCTTTAGTTGTATAACCTGAGGTTGTCCCTTTAATTTCCTTTAGTTATATAACCTGAAGTAGGATAGTTGTATCTTATGGCAGATCTATTTTCATAAAGGTAATCATTCTCTTTTTATATATTGTTTAGAGCCACAGCTGAGTTGGAATGGCCCTTGGCATTTTGCCAGAAGTAATGGTTGAGAGGTGAGCCATTAAGATGATGCTGGGTTGATTCAATTGTATATAGACCCCTGCTGTCTGCCCCGGGCACCCGCTACTTTGGAGTTCTCCCAGGGATTTCCTGGGGAGTTCACGTAGGTTGGTGAAGTTCTGGGGGAGGGAGTTCTGGTTGGTGTGGTGTGCCGGAGAGGGGCCATGTGGGTGGCGTACGAGAGAGTTCCCGGGGAGTGCGTGGAGTGCTGTTGGAGTTCAGGCAATAAAGTTTCCTGTTTGAATATACGAGTGCTTTGTGGTGGCTCGGTGATTTGTGCCCAGCCCGACTGCGGCAATATATAGATATTTTTTAGTTATTGGTAGACATAATATCTTTATTTTATTTTTATGTGGTACTGGTACTAAGGATCGAACCCAGTACTTCAGGAATGCGAGGCAGACACTCTCCCTCTGAGCCACAATCCCAGCCCCTATTTACATAAATGTAATCATTCTTAAATGTTGAATTTAGTGTCATATTCATATTTCTGTGCAACCATCACTACCATCCACTTCTATAACTTTTCCATCTTCCTCAATTAAAATTCTGAGGAAATACATTGTCTCTAGTGTGCTTTGTTAGTTATTCCCCCAGTGACCCAAGCAGCCCACTGGGAGGCTACTGGCAATTTTCTTCATGGCCATTTTTTTCCTAGTGTAGTTGAAAACATTCACGTATTCATGTGTTCATTCATTCTCTTACTCAGGTGGCTTGATTATTTATGTAGGTATTCACATAGGCAGAGTGAACTTCAAGGAAGTTTCGAATCATTTAAAAACATTCTTTCAGCTGAAAAATAAGACTTTATGTATGCTTTAACTCAGAAATTATTCTGAATTATTAAAGTTGACATCTGTGGGTGGAAGTTTCCAGATAGTCACCTATACTTCCACTAAATCTGTGCAGGAGTTTTAGGAAGAAAAATGAATTTGGGAAACTTAATAAAACCATACATAGTTTTTATCTATTTTTATTTTAGTAGAAAAAATTGATAATTAATATAAAAAAAGACTAGAAGAGTTTTCAGAAGCCTGTGGCCATTGTTATGTAAGAAAATAAAAATGGAGTCAGGAAGCCATTGTTACCAGCTCTCAGAAGCATCTGCAGCTGAACCTTTGAGCTGAGCTGCAGACATGCCTACTCCCCAGTGTGAAATGACCTTTCAACTGGGCCAAACCTACAGTTTCCTGAAACATTATTAACCTCTGCTGGCTTTCTGTGTAATGGACCCCTCCCCTCAAACTGCCCAGAGACTGAGACTACACTCAATCCTTTTCTTATAAACCAGCTTAACTTTTGCTAACACTGATCATAATTCCTAATAGGTGATGTTTCCAGCCCCCCTGCATAGGAAAGCTATAAATATAGCACCATTCTGTAAGACCTTGGAGCACATTTTCAAGGTTGCTTGAATTTATGTTTTCTGGGATTGTAACTCTAATTAGCCCTAAATAAATGTAATTTTATTTGTTCTCAACAAGGTTGATTTTATGCTCAGTCGACATCATGAAAATCATCACAGGTAACTCATGCACTCTAGCAGGTGGCCAGGGGGTACAAGCAGTGAATGAACCATCTTCACAGAGTAGCTGTCACTGCCTGTGATTAAAGCTTAACCTGCACCTTCAGAATTACTGGTGCTGGCTGGTAGGTTTCTGAGCTCTTTAAACATGGTGAATGAGTTAACCCTGGAGGCGAGCCGGAGGTTGGGTTGCCATGGGAGCAGGCAGCACCGATGGCCACCTGCTCTTCCATGAAGCCCCTCCCTATGCCAGACTAATAGAGCAGAAAGCACCTTTCTTTGTTGCTGGCATCGACGTCTCTGTCCTTCCTGAGCCAGTTGCACAAACCTGAGGTGTCTTACAGAGCGTTTGGCATGGAGCATGCAGACCACGGAGACAAGGAGTTAAAGTCAACCCATGTCTGATCTTGATGACACTGAGGAATGTGAGATTGCATTTCAGACAGGATGGGGTTTAGAAGTGCTCCTGGGAGGAGCCATTTATGCAATAGGAATTAGGCTTGTGGGATTTCTCAGAGGTGGGGATCAGTATCCTTTGCCTGCATTAGAGGCTGCTGGGCCCAGCTTCTTGATGGGACCATCCTGGAGTAGGTGCTGAAAGGCACCCCGAAGGGAGCAACAAGTCAACAAAACATGGAGCTGCTGCCTGTGTGAGGTCAAATGGTTAGAAGAGAAAGAATTATTGAGTCTCCCCTTCCATGCTGGAGGCTCTCTACCTGCATCTTTCTCTTAGCAATGCTCCCAGTGAGGTTTATCCTGTGAACATCACTCAACAAATAAAAGTAACTGAGGCTCAGACAATTGAGAGATGCCCAGTTCCTCAGCAAGCTGCAATGCTGGCATTCAAATCCAAGGCTCCTCCTGTAAATCTGCTCTGGTCCCTCACTTTCTCTTTCTGGCCTTATACTATAGTGAAATAAGAGATATTCTTTCCCTCCCTCCCTCCTGGTTAGCTCCCTGGTCTATGCCTTCCTCCCTGCTCTATGGTCCTCATCTGCAAGGAAGAGGTACCCTTGGGGCTGCTCCCCTGTGCTGAGCTAACTCTGCTTACCCTGAATAAGCCCCAGCCTAGAATATTCTCTGAGGCACTGAAGGCCAGCCCCCTTCCTCGGAAGGCCCATCCCCATCCTTTTTCGACTCCACATTTATCATATGTGCTTGCACTTGGGTTCTTAATGAGACTCCATCGCCTTCTTGTGTAACCCAAGGCTCAGGTAGAATAAGGCTTACCTCTAGGACAAGACTGAAAATCCTCAACAGGAAGGATTATGGGTTTCTTTTGCATCTCCAATTCTCAGTGGGCTCCTTCATCTTGGACAGATCTTGAACAGAGTGAGTCTGTTTTTCACTTGGTCCCCAAATGTAACTTAAACGCCTGTGGCCATGAGCGGGGGCAGACAAGGGCACTGCAGAGATTCCTGCCCTTACCCCTGTGTCCACAGAGCTGGGAGGCCTGAGCTCTGTCCTCAGCAGAGTGTGATAGCATCCTCTCAAGAAAAGATCAAACGGGCAAAGGGCACAAATAAAAATATTTAATAATTATGGTGAAAGCATGCATTTAAATCCACTTGAAATAGAAACGTGTGTTTTTCTATTGTGAGCATGGCACAGTGCCTGCTTCACAGTAAGCACTCAACAAATACAAGTTTTGTTATAATTTCTCCCAACTAAAACATGCTGGAATAGTGAAATGAGGGGAAACATGAAGGGAAGAAAGGAAAGGCCAGGGAATCAGAAAAACAGGGAAAGAAAAAGAATAAAGAAGGCCAATTCCTCCTTTAGAATCAGAGGAAACTTAGGGATACTTGCCAACATTAACAGAGCCAAAATCCAAATGTGAAGAAGTCATTTTAGGATTGTCCAAGGTTGGGATGGGTTTAGGCTCTAGAACTATCCAACATTAATTAAATCTTCAACCTCTCTGGGCTTGTTTTTCTTCTTTCTAAAAAGACTAATAATAAAATTTGTCCTATCTTGCAAAGAACTATTCTGAGATTTTTTTACAATACTCTGTGAAATTGGAAGAGATGATAAAGAATTATAACATGATCTGTTGCTAGGAGGGCAAATGACTGCATGCTTTACAGACAATAGGTTGGCAGAATGTGTTAAGGAATTAAAATATGCATTTTTTTGACCCAGCTAACCACTTTTGAGAACTTCTCCTAGGAAACAATCAGAGATCAAGCAATGCTGAACAAAGATGCTCAGCACCATATGTCAGCAATAGGGAAAATCTGGATGTAACATCTATCCCATAGAAATATCACAAGCATTCAATTAACTAGCGAGTAACTCTTAAAATGATAAGTGCCTGTTGAAAAGAAAAGATATCCTTAACAGAGAGTAAAGAAAATGTGAAGAATAACAGAGTGGGCCGGGTGCCGTGGGTGCACGCCTGTAATTCCAGTTACATGGGAGGCTGAGGAAAATGGACTAAGGTCAGGAGTTCAAGGCCAGCCTGTGCAACATAGCAAAACCCTGTATCTAACAACAAACAAACAAATAGATAGATAGATAAATACCCCCAAATAATAGAGTATAAGAAGATTGGTTAAGTTATAGTTAGGAGTAAAAAGTTCTGTTGCACAGTAGGGTGGCTATAGATGATGATTACTTACATTTTTAAGCTAGAAGATAGAATTTTTAATGTTTTCATTATAAAGAGATGATAAATGTTTGAAAAGAAATGTACATATACCATGTATACATGTATCAGAACATCATCACTTGGTACTCTATAAATATGTATAATTTATATCTGATCAGGTTAAAAAAATAATGAAGTATAATTAAATTTTTAAAATTTTCCTTTTGATATTAGGGATTGAGCCCAGAAGCACTTTTCCACTTTTTATTTTGAGGCAGGGTCTCACCAAGTTGCTTAGAGTTTCACTAAATTGCTGAGGCTGGCCTCAAACTTGCAATCCTCCTGCCTCAGCCTCTATAGCCACTGGGATTAAAGGCATACACCATGGCTCATTTGATATTTTCAAAACAAATTCTGGAAGAAGATACTTGAAAACATTAATGCTTCTCCAATTCACTGGAATGTATACTCATACAGATCTTATATTTGATCTTCTATATTTTGCAATGAACTTCTGTATTCATAACATGATCCATGACATGGATCATAACATGTACAGAGATGTCTCAACCATAAGTATTAAGATATCAAGGTAGAGGTTACCACCCAGTGCAGAAGCTCCCTCTTGCTATTGTAGATGGATGGTCCCTTAGGTATCATGATCACCTGCCAGGATGTGAGCACCCTTCTCATGGGACAGCACACAGTTCCCAGCAGTCTCCTCTTGCTCAGAGCCTGCCATTCCATCTCCCGGATACACTGGGATCACTCGGCTGTGCCTCTGTTTTCCCCCAGAACCCTCGTAAGCAAGCATGAACAGTTGTCCCACGCCACAAGTTGACCACCCCACGCTTCCAGTCTGCTTCCACCAACCAACAGGACCTTGTTTTGAGCACCTGAGGTGACTCATTTCATCTTCACAACTCTTTTGTAGAGCTACACTGTCACCAGTAGTTGCTGATCGCAGAAAGCTTATTCGATGGTTTTAGGGGAGAGTCAGAGTCATACCACACATTTCAGAAATCTACGGGTCCCTGCTCTTGCTAGCCACTGGCCTCATGAGCCATCTCTCTGCTGTCTTCTGTCTCTGGTCTTTTCTCATCCCTTTTCCCTTTCCCCAGATCTACCTTCTCCTACACATGCATTATCTGGGTGCTCACTTTGTAGCTAGCAATATCTCTGTCCCTTCACTTCTGATTAGATTTTTAAAAATCTATACCAGGTCACTCTGACCCACTGTAATCTGGTTCCATTTTTTTTTTTTTTGGTGTCTCACTGAAACCAACCTGGTTAGGACTTTAGTAAAGAATACATTTCAATAGCTATACCTGGAGTATACAGTATATTTAATAGGAATGTGTGTCCGGTGTGATATATATATTCCCCTGTGAGAGCTTCAATAATGGGATATTGGGAGTGCTAGGAAGTCCTGCCAGAAAGAAATTGGCTGAATTTTGTTTAATTCTCCATTTCCCACAGAGCATTTTCAGCTTTTGGGACATGGGTCCCATCCTATAGCTGTGACTGCCCCTTAGAACCCAGCCCAAAGAAAGAGAATAGGCTGTACCTTAACCTGTACATACCCCCACCCTTACCGGAACACCTCCAGTTTGAAGCCTTCTTCCTGGGGTTGTCCAGAGAGGATGAGGTACCTTTCCTCTTACATGACTCAGGCTGAGCAGGCTCCTCCTAGGAGATGCACCCTCTTTCCAAGAAAGCAAGTGGGGGTTGTTTTGGGCAATGGACCAAGCTCCTGACCCAACCCTACTTTCCAGGTGGGAATACTCAGAGAACCAGTGGGTGCTTTTTATGACCAAGCACCCAGAGCTGCCCCTGACTAATAATGAATGATAAAAAAGGAAAATGAAATTGAAGATATTCTTCAGCAGATTGGAGAAGAGTCAATGGAGTGAAAGCTAGGTGGTCATTCTGCATCTCCTCTTGTCTCCATAAGGACCTCCGCAGATACTTGCCCCACTCACTAGCCCTCTGGCTACATCCCTCTGTGATCAAAGTACTTGTCCTGGTCTTGCAGACAATGCTTATATATGCAGGTGTGGTGTCATATGCTGATGTGCTGTGGCTTTTGGTGGAGTAGGGATGGGGGACTGACCCCCTCACATGAGCCTTCCAGGCCAATCAAATGCAGAGGGTTTCCCATGTTATGACTTCCTGAATTGCAGACCCCACCACCTAAGGAAGGGAAGTCTTAATTGTAGTGGGAGTAGATGTGTCACACAAATGGCTGGGTCTGAGGTTTTTGAACAGACTCGAAAATGCAGCTGGGCTTTCAGCCTACAGATCTTTAAAGCATCCCATATCAAAGGAGAAAAAATATCAAAGCAATGCTCTGTGATTCTTTTGCACAGAGATTTTCAAGATGAGTTTCCTGCAGTCTTCTTGAAAATGCTTCTGCTGCTCTGACCCAAAAGATGTCAGCTGCCCAAAATGCCCCAGGCCTGGGGCATCACCTTGGTAACAAGCCCATCCCCAGCTTCCTCAGGGCCTGTCTGAGGAACTCCCAGAGCTAGCATTGTTGGGTGTGGTGGCTGGATGCTTAACTCCCCAGAGTCTATGTTTTTCAGCAAGACTTTTATAATGCACTCTTCTTCTTCTCAATAAATGTTTATTAAGTACTGACTGAATACCAAGCACTGTCCTGGGTGCTGGGTACAAACCTATGAAGAAGTTGAAGTAGTGCCCTCATGGGGCTTTATGTTCTGCTGCAGAACATAATACATCACAAACAAATGGAGATTATGCAGAATATTTATGAGAAAAAGAAACAGCAGGGAAAGGGTGAGGGTGAAAATGACTGCATTTCTAGGGTGGCTTGGTAATTTGCACTCCTCTCACTTGCCTTGCAGGGCCTCATGGTACTGTATAGTATTCATTTCTCAGAGATAAAACTGCCCTTCCAGGTGCAGGTATCACCCCCTCCACAGGACCGGGTGCTGCATTTACTGTGATCTGCCTGTGCCTTTGTGCACATATGGGGCCCTGTTGTCATCCTAGTATACCACCCACGTTGGGTACTGTGGGGGGCCTCAGCATTTCCACCCTTGGATCATGGGGGAGGCTCTCTGATTAACTGGGACTGGTTTGGACATAGCACCTGCCACCAGGAGAATGGAGGTGAGCACAGGTATGCAGAGGAGGCTCCTGGCCAGGCTTTGTGAGGTATATGGCCTGACTGGTCAAAAGAGCTTTTTGAAAACAAAATATAAGCTGATAGATTTTCTTGTTTTAGACCACGGTGAGTCAGAAGTCTGCTGGAAGACCCAGAGCCGGGGACAGGGGACAAGGTCATCTTCCAAAGTGCTCTTCTTCTCAGAGTCTTATTCTCTGGGCATCCAACAGGTGGCTCTGGCCTCCATCTCACCCTCCTTACCACTGACATCATCCTCCCTTGGTAACACTTCTGTTCACAAAGTACTCCTCAAAAGCCTACAAGAAAAGAATTTAATGCTGTGAGAAAATAAGCCAGGGCATTCAGAAAAGGATTTATACACATTCTTTCTTGCTAGTGTAATGATAAGCCAAATGCCTAATTCCTTGTAAATCCCTTTATGTGTCACCTTGGGTCATTGTTGTGCTTCTTTCTATGTCTCAGGGGGAATGCTATCAGGGTTATTTTTACTTTATAGGAAACAAATAGTGGTATGTCATGGTAAGTGACTTGATGTGTGTGCATGCAGTGTGTGTGTGGGGGGGCGGTTTGTTTATGTGGAGTTGCAGGGTATGGTGTGGGCATGGGCGTACAGTGTGTGTGTTGTATGGGGTAAATTTGTATGTGGGTATGTGTGGTATGTGTGGTATGGCGTGTAAAATTTATGGAGTACATTATGGTGTTTGTATGTGCGGTATGTAAGTATTGGATGCATGTGCATGTGTTTTATTTATGGCATGAATGTGTATGTCTGTAGATTGGTATATACTGTGATGCACATTTTGTGTGTGTGTGTGTGTGTGTGTGTGTGTATGTGTCTGGTAGGTAGTGTACAGTAGGACATGAGCATATGGTATGTGATATGTGTAAGATACTCTGTATCTATGTGTGTGTGTGGTATGTGTATGGCATGTGTACTTGGATGTTAAGAGTGTGTGATATGGGTATATGGTCATATGTCTTTGTGGTGTGAATATGTTTGTGTGGTATGTGAGGTTTGTGTATATGTGTTTGTGGCTTGTGTGTGTGTGTATGAGTATGTGTGGTATGACGTATATGTGTGTTCTATGTGTGTTTTTGATTCTGAGTGTGTGTGTATATGTGGGGGCTCTGTATGTGTGGTATATAATTATGGTTTGAGTGTGTATGTGTTTGTGGTGTGTATTTAGGGTTTGAGTGTGTGTGTGTTTGTGCTGTGTGGCATGTTATTTCTGGTTGCTGGGATCAGGGAAACCAAGCTAGAGACACTCTGACATTTTCAAATGGCAGCAATGACTTACTTTCTTCCAACATTTAGAAAGATTAAAAAAGAAAAGAAAAAAAAACACCTTGAAAGGAGTTGTTGAGCAGAGACAATTCCATTTGAACAGATTGGTTTTGAAACATTTCATTTTTCTCTCCTGTAAAACCCTCACACTATTTTAAGTGAATATCCATTGCTCCACTTTCTCTTGGATTAAAAGAGAATATTCTTTTCAAATAGGCCTTTTAAAGCCAACCAAACTTGGAGGCAGCTTCAATGCAAGTAAAGGTGAAAGAAAATAAAATGTGAAGTTTAAATGGCTGTGAAAGACTGAGATTCACCAAAATAGAAAATCAAACACTGGAGGAATTATAGACATATGAAATCCTAAATCAAGGCATAAAACTCAGGCTCCATTCAAAGTAGATGACGCACACCCCCTCCCTGGGACTCACCCCTGCATGTCCTCATTCTCTTTGGTCCAGGGCTCCCTGTTACTCTTCTCATTTCTGCAGCCTCATGACTGCACCTTCCACCTGTCTCACCGGGCCCTTTGTGACACTGGTCTGGCCTCAGCCCCATTAGGCATCAGGCGCACCTGTTCAGGGGTGTTTGTAGCTAAAGGCATCAATCCCTATTATCATTTCATTATGCTTATGAGAACTATGTGGAGTGGCAGCCCTTACCTTTTTCTTTTCTCCTGCTCATTTAAATTACATAAGAAGGAAAAGTGCCTGTAGTTATGTAAATGCAGTGGGCATTCATGGCCAAGCTTATAGGATGGCTGGCGGGCATCCCTGTTCTTTCAGAACTCCAATATTTACCAAGTATGGACAAAGGTAAAGACTCGGTTTATGGAGACATTGTAGGCATGGATTGGCTCACTCTTTCTATAATGGGGTAGGCCACACACATCTCTGTACTGACCACTCAGATCTGCCTTTGCAGTGTAGAAGCCTCCTGGATCCATGGACACAAGTACAGAGGAGCAACTGTGTTCCTATAAAACTTTGTCACTGAAACTTGAATTTCATGTAATTTTTATGTGTTATGAAATATTGCTCTTCTTTTGATAGTTTCATCCACATGAGAAGGTGGTACCATTCTTGGCTGGAGACTGTACACCAAAAGACTTGGCCCCTGGGAGAAGTTTGTCAGAGATGAGGGAAGCCAAAACAACTGTGCCCCCAGCAATGGCCTCTCCCTGAGTCTGCTTTCTTCTCAGGTTCCAGTTCCAAGAAGTTCTCCAAGTGTTTAGTGAATAAATGCCCCATTTGTGCTGGTCCTGCACCATGCCTGCCTTTGTCTTTCCCAAGCCCTGAATATTTTATCATGATCCCTCTCAAACTGCCTTCCCTTCTGGTTTTATCCAGCCCCTTCCCTGAGGACCCGTATTCAGGCTTGTAGAATGTTATGTGGGATCATTGTACAGTCAGCAAGCTGCTCATTTACTGCATATGTTAGCCTAGGGAAACCATTAATTAAATTACAGTTTCAAAAGTCCTCAATCCAACTGTAGAAACCCAAGTCGTACCTACTTAGGTAACACTCCAATTTTAAATTGCTGCAGAATAACTAGACAGAACAGTGGGATTCATTGTGACATATTTGCCTACGCATGTGACATTATTTGATCAATTTCAATCCCCAGTACTTCCCCTTATCTTTCCCCTGGTCTCTTTCCTCTGCCACATTGTTCTCACTTCTATTTTCATAAGATTCCCTTTCTTCATTTTTTATTACTTTTACAAATGAGAGAAAACTTATGACTCCTGACTTTCTGAGTCTAGCTTATTTAACTTAATATGATGCTCTCTAGTTCCATCCATTTTCCTGCAAATGACATAATTTAGTTTTTCTTTATGGCTGATTAAGTCTCCACTGTGCATATATATCACATTTTCTTTATCCTTTTATCTGTTGATGAACACCTAGGCTGGTTCCATGATGTGGTTATCGTGAATAGTGCTGCTATAACATGGGTAGGTACGTGTCTCTGTGGAAAGCTGACGTTAATCTTTCGAATAAATACTGAGGAGTGTTATAGTTAGATCACATGGTAGCTCCACTCCTACTCTTTTGAGGAATTTCCATGCTGATTTCCAGAGTGGATGAACTAATTTACATTCTTACCAACAATCTATGAGACTCCCTTTTTCCTCTGCCTCCTTGCCAGCATTTATTATTATTTGTATTCTTGATGATTGCCATTCCAACTGGAGTCAGATAAAATCTCAGTGAGGTTTTTATTTGCATTTCTCTGGTGGTTAGAGATATAGCATTCAGCTTTTAGTAGAGGTGTTATGGGCCTTCACATTGGAGCTAGTTACTAGGTCAATTAAAGGATGCTATTTGATAGCAATGTCCGCTTGTTATGGTTTGCGTATGCAGTGTCACCCGAAAGCTCCTGTTACTGAAGGAATATCGAGAGGTGAAATGATTGGATTATGAGAGCTGTAACCTACTCAGTACATCCTAGTTTGAATGGACTTACTGGGTGGTAAGTGTAGGCAGTTGGGGCGAGGCTGGACATGGTAGGTCACTGGAGATGGTTGGTTGCTGGGGGAGTGCTCTTGGAAGGTCTCATCTTCCTTGTGGCCCTTCCCCACCTCCACTGCTTCTGATCCTTCCATGAGCTGAGCATCTTTTCTCCAATGCGCCCTTCCCCAATGACCTGCTGCCTCATCTTGAGCCCAGAGCAATGGAGTTGGCCATCTGTGAACTGAGACCTCTGAAACTGTGAACCCCAAATAAACTTTCCCTCCTCGAAGTTGTTCTTGTCAGGTATTTTAATCACAGTGATGCAAAGACTGACTAAAACATGCTCTCTTTATAAGCGCTGAGAATGGTAGTGTGTGCTTGTAATCCCAGTAGCTCAAGAGGCTGAAGCAGGGAGATCATAAATTCAAAGCTAGCTCAGCAGTTCAGTGGGGACCTATGCAACTTGGTGAGACCTTGTGTCAAAATAAAGAAACGAAGAAAGAGGGAGGAGGCTGGGAATGTGGCTCTGTGGTTGAGTGCCCGGGGTTCAATCCCTGATACCAAAAATAAATAAGTAAGTTGTTCAGGTGCCTCAATCGACTTCAGAAAGGTAAGCTCTTTGAGCTATCAAGCTTGGTTTCAAAGCTCCTCTACCAACTAGCTGGAAGCAGTGTGAGAAATCAGTTGGTAATTATAGGCCGTCTCCACTTATGCTGCCAAGAAATGGTGGAGCTTTTTGCTCTTCAGGAAGGGAGCATCAATTTTTTGGTGGATATTTAGTAAAGGAACCAGGTAAATCTGTGTTCTGGGCCCCTGGGACATCAATGATGAAACCCACGGAAGAGGCCTCTTGCACAGTGTTCAGCTACAACCTAAGAAACACTCTATAAGTGTCCTTTGTCCAGTTACAATCATCGATTGCACGTGAGCAGTGCTCTCACACTCCTATGGGCCAACTATGTTTTTCTTACGGGATTCTTACTTGTTTCCAAACCCAACATGACAGTGAATCCTTAGGCCAGAGGGGCCCTGACTTCAGGGAGTCCCCCCAAAACAGGTCTGGCCATTCACCCTAGAAATCAAAAATGAAAAACAAGGGTGAAAATCTGGAAAATAATTTTATTGACAGATGGGAGGGCTATTTTCAGGGTGAAAATAGCAGTTTTGAGGTAATATAGGGGAATAAACAAAAGCCAAGGTTCAGGGAGTCTGCAAGTGATTTTAGTCAGTTTATAGTCTGGGTGATCATCCTCTGGGATTGGTAGCACTGTCTTATCTATGCCAAGGAAATTGCCACTGCTCTTCTAGTTGAGGGAGTTGATTTCCTTGGCAGAATATTTATCTATCAGACCTGTGTTCCTAGAATTCAAGATAAACTTGGAGAAATACAACTCAGGTTAATAATTGAATCCTCCTTAAAACATAGGCAGTATCCATCCCAATCTCTTGACACCTAGGGATTGTGTCTGCATATGGACTGTTGGGATAGTGCCAGCCCTCAGCCCTTTAACCTGGGAGTCAGAAATGTTCCAGGGATGAGAAACCACCAATCCCTTGAGGTAGAGTGTGGCCATGGTCAATTTTCAGGCATTTGTTTTAATGGATTGCTATACAATCATTTCTATTTATGAGTTATTTGTGTCTCTGATGATTGTGAAGAATTTTCTTTATATATCGCCCAATTTCTCTTAGGGAGAGAAAATGTTTTTCTTAGGAAAACATCATGGTAATGCTTGGGATGCAGGTGAAGCACAAAGAAGGAAAGAAAAAAAAACTATGAGGAAGGGAATTATAAAGCTGATTCACTCTAAAATAAATCAGAAATTGGAGACTGAAAGAGAGAGGAAGAGAAAAGAGGAAGAATAACTGAGATGGCATTTAGAATAAGTATGACCAATGTGTTATTTTAGGTGGATAACTGCTAATTAATTCCATTTCCCCAGATCTTCTATAAAGTATTAAAAGTTGGTCACATGCATCAAATATGTAGGTGATTTTTTTTAAATGGTTAAGGGCAATTAGATCGAATGAAAGGCAGAGATAACATGCCACATCTAGTTGACAGAATACAAGAGGGCCACCTGTGTTCACTAATCAGCAGGAGTAGGAAGGGGGAGATACCAGCTAAGTATGTGCATCATGTTTAACAGACAAGAAAAGGAGGTACAGAGACCAAGCACTTGCACAGGATCCCTAAGAGCTGTGATGCATCCACAGGTGTGGTAGTAAACTGGTCTGCAGTGTCTTGCAGCAGAAGTGGGGCAAGAGGCCCACTGCCTCTCTCTAGGGGATGGACATTTGCTGGGCTCTTCTTAGAGACCCCTGTTTGCCATGGACTTTCTGATAACAATTCATGGACTACATCATCTGTTCCTCTCTGGGTGGTCTATCTTGGCTGTCTGAATCTGTCTTTCCCCATAGGACAGGAGGCAATGTTACTAATGAGCTGGACTGGGGACTATGCACACTTACTTCCTGCTTCCTCCACTTCCTTTCTAGAGGGCTCCATTGTTCAGAATGCTTTCTTACAAGACAGGATGGGGTATTTCCCCATGGAGGTGATCCTGGGGACAGTCATAGAGCCAACAGGTCTCTGGCCGGGTCCTTGCCAAAGGTCCTTTTACCTGGGACAAGTCTGGCCTTCCCCAGTGCTGTGATAATTCTTGTAGCTGTTAACTTTTAGGTTCAGCCTCTGAGGTTAGCAATGTTTTAAGGAATTTTTCTGGACGAGGATAATTCAGTTTGAGCAGAGGAAAGAACAGGAGCATACATGAAAAACCATTCTCGACTATTTGTAAGATTAGAGTATGGACCAATTTTTATTCAAAACCCATGATGAGATAGAACAGATAATTCCAAGATCAATAAGAAGCAAGTCCCCAATGCAGAACTTGTTGGCTGGAAAGTAATTCACCTCTAAAGGGATGTCTAATGATCTAGTGAATTACAAAGAAGGACATTTTCCCTAATACCTTCTGAGATGATTGTATGAATGTCTTCAAGTTTTGAAAAGTACTTGGCAAAGTTTTCAGCGAGGTCTACTTAGCAGCAGATGACCAGAATAGAAGATTAATAGAAAATCTGAGGTTGCCAAGAAAGTTGCATTTATAGCAGCCTTCTGTTTTAGTCAGCTTTTTAACTACTGTGACCAAAAGATCTGCCAATAATAATTTTAGAGAAGAAAAAGTTTATTTGGGACTCACAGTTTCAGAGGTCTCAGTCCATAGGCAGCTGGCTCTGTTGCTTTGAGCATGAGGTGGGGTAGAGCATCATGGCAAAAGCTTGTGTTGGAGGAAAGCAGCTGAAGACATGGCACCAGGAAGCAGAGAGAGAGAGAACTCCAAAATATAAGCCCCAAAGGCACACTTCCAATGACCCATCTCCTCCAGTCACACACTATCTGCCTACAGTTACAGTGGATTAATGCACTAATTAGGTTAAGGCTCTCATAACCTAATCATTTCATCTCTAAATTTTCTTGCATTGTGTCACATGTGAGCTTTTGGGGGACACCTCATATCTAAACCATCACGCTTTCCATGGAGGATGGTTTCTGTCCCTACCCAGCTGTAATTCAATTCCTTTAGATAGGAAGTATTTTCAAGAAATAGTACACCCTTCAATAATACATGCTTTTGTAAAAGCTTCTATCTATAACAGCTTTATGGTATATATGCAAATGCAGTTTTATATTTTCTGAAAAGTTACAGGAACCCAAATTATATCATGCCTCCCTTTAATACATACTCTATGTATTGAACACTTCATAGTGTTTTCTCAATCAGTGATGCACGAGGTGACCAGAAGGTAAATTTGTATGATTGATATGGTTGTTTATCTTATCCTTTGATCCTCAATCCTACCTAAATGGATAAATTCATTTTGAAACTCAACTGTCCTCCTCAACCACTCCAATTAACTTTTCTACTTAAAAATAATGGAAAAAGAGTGAAAATGGTGTGTTTGATATTGGGGATGCACACTGAAGTCTGAATAGATTCTTGTTGTCTGGCAAACTGAAGAAGAACAACACAAAGCCAGGGGCCCGTAAGCTAAGGTAGGCTCTTCATGAGTCTGTATGAGATTGGAATGCTGTGGCCACAACCACCTCAAACCAAATGGTGTCAAGAAGCAGAAATTTCTTCTTACACAAACAGTAGTTGTGTTTGGTTTAGGCGGGCCTCTAAGACACTGCCCTCTCTTCAGTGAGTCAGTGGTCCAGGCTATAGTTGCCTCCCTGGAACATATGCCTTCTTTGATCAGGATGGCAGGAAGATACAGTGTGAATGATACTAGTACTTTAGCAAACCATGTGACTGAACTCATGTCTAATAATAAGGAAGGAAGTACAGCTATGGTCTGTGTCCAGGAACGAGGAAGACCTGATGCTGGTGAGCATTATGAAGTCTACTGCACCTTGATAACACAGGGGTCACATTGGGGTGAAACATGCTGTGCAATCCCGGTATTCATGTGTGAACTTTGGTCACTTCACTAACTGCATAATGAATGAGTAGTCTATTGGAGGGGTCACATGTTTAAACTTGGATTGAAGGGACAAATGTAAAGTCATGGCTTTACCACTTATATCACCTGATAGACTTTAGGCAAGTACCTAGCCTCTCTAGTCTTTCATTTCTAAAATACACTATAAGGAAAAAAAATAGCATTTGGTCAGGTGCAGTGGTGTATGTGTATAATCTCAGCAACTCAAAACGTTGAGACAGGAGGATCACAAGTTCAAGGTCATTCTCAGCAACTTAGTGAAGCTCTCAGCAACTTAGGAAGAACTTGCCTTTTTTTTTCACATCTTCATACATGTATTTTGTATAATGATGAGGGTCTCCTTCCACCATCCATGCTATTCCCCTTCTCCTCCCTTTCCATCCCACCCCTATTACCTACCTAGCAGTAATCTTCCTCCCTTGCTCTCCCTCCGAACCCCATTTTGAGTCACCCCCTTATCAGAGAAGACATTCCGCATTTGTTTTTTGGGGGATTGGCTAACTTCACTTAGCATAATCTTCTCTAATGCCATCCATTTCCCCACAAATGCCATGATCTTATTCTTTTTTATTGCTGAGTAATATTCCATTGTGTATAAATGCCACACTTTTTTTTATCCATTCATCCACTGAAGGATATCTAGGTTGGCTCCACAGTTTAGCTATTGTGAATTGTGCCTCTATAAACACTGATGTGGCTCTGTCCCTGTAGTATTCTGTTTTTAGGTCCTTTGGGTATAGTCCAAGAAGAGGAATAGCTGGCTTAAATGATGGTTCCAATCCCAGCTTTCCAAGGAATCTCCATACTGCTTTCCAAATTGGCTGCACCAATTTGCAGTCCCACCAGCAATGTATGAGTTTGCCTTTTCCCCCTCATTCTCACCAGCACTTGTTGTTTGACTTCATTATGGCTGCCATTCTTACTGGAGCGAGATAGTATCTTAGAGTAGTTTTAATTAGCATTTCTCTGATTGCTAGAGATGATGAGCATTTTTCATATATTTGTTGATTGATTGTATATTCTCTTCTGAGAAGTGTCTGTTCAGGTCCTTGGCCCATTTATTGATTGGATTATTTGGGTTTTTTTGTTGCTTATCTTGTTGAGCTCTTTAAATATCCTAGAGATTAGAGCTCTATCTGATGTGTAAAGGGTAAAAATTTGTTCCCAGGATGTAGGCTCCCTGTTCACCTCACATATTATATCTTTTGCTGAGAAAAAACTTTTTAGTTTGAATCCATCCCATTTGTTGATTCTTGGTTTTAATTCTTGTACTATAGGCATCTTATTAAGGAAGTTGGGGCCTAGCCCCACGTGATGGAGATTAGGGCCTACTTTTTCTTCTATTAGACACAGAGTCTCTGGTTTAATCCCTAGATCCTTGATTCATTTTGAGTTAACTTTTGTGCATGGTGAGAGAGAGGGATTCAATTTCATTATGTTGCATATGGATTTCGAGTTTTCCCAGCACCGTCTGTTGAAGATGCTATCCTTTCTCCAGTGCATGCTTTTGGCACCTTTATCTAGTATAAGGGAGTTGTAATTTTGTGGGTTAGTCTCTGTGTCCTCTATTCTGTACCATTGGTCTACCAGCCTGTTTTGGTGCCAAGTACCATGCTGTTTTTGTTACTATTGCTCTGTAGTAAAGTTTAAGGTCTGGTATATCTATATTACCTGTTTCACTCTTCCTGCTTAAAATTACTTTAGCTATTCTGGGTCTCTTATTTTTTCAGATGAATTTCATGATTGCTTTTTCTATTTCTATGAGGAATGCCATTGGGATTTTGATCAGAATTGCATTGAACCTGTATAGTGCTTTTAGTAGTATGGCCATTTAATAATATTAAGTTGCCTATCTATGAACAAGGTAGATCTTTGCATCTTCTAAGGTCTTCGTCTAGTCTATTTCTCTCTTTAGGGTTCTGTAGTTTTCATTGTATAGATCTTTCACCTCTCTTGTTAAGTTTATTCCCAGGTATTTTATTTTTTTAAGGATATTGTGAATGAGGTAGTTATCCTCATTTCCTTCTCAGAGCATTTATCACTGATATACAGAAATACATTTGATTTATGGGTGTTGATTTTATATCCTGCCACTTTGCTGAATACATTTACTAGTTCTAGAAGTTTCCTGGTGGAGTTTTTTGGGTCTTCTAGGTATAGAATCATATCATCAGCAAATAGTGCTAGTTTAAAGAACTGTCTTAAAAAAAAGATAAAAATAAAAAGGACTCGGACTTGGGATATAGTCCAAGTCCTTTTTATTTTTATCCTTTTTTTAAAGCTTAATGGTAAAGCACCCTAGGTTCAAACCTTAATACCAAAAAAACCAAACCAAACCAGCATTTTCCCCTGACAGCTCTTGTGAAACTTAAATGAGATGGTGCTTAAACATTTGAATGTGTTTGCAGAATGTCACCAGAGGAGATTCTGAAACATAAATGGCTTTTATACTAAAAAAAATGTGGTTTGCTTTTCTAGCTGGAAAACAACAGCAACAACAACAATAAACATAGCCTGAAAACAGTCATGGAAGAGCATTAGGATGTTTTGGAAATCTTAGACAAGGAGCTCCTAAAAGACGAATTTATATCTTCAGTATCTAGAAGAGCACTGGCTGGGAGGGTGTCCCAAATTTGAATCTCCACTCAAGTCCCTGTCTATATCTGCTTTGCCGACTCACTATCCTGTTTACCTAAATGTGAGCTGGACAAGTCATCTAATATCACCTGATGATGACAATAAAAAATAGATGGATTTTATTCTTCTAATGGAGAACGTTTGCATTTAATTCACCACATAGGTGATTGAACATGCAAATGTTTGAAGCCTTTCAAACGTGGGTAAATCCACCCATTCCTCAAATATGTGTCAACATCACCACATCAGACATAGGCCAAAGGCTTGCAGTGTTCATCAAAATCAATGACTCCATTTCATGAAATTCACAGCCTAGAGGAAGAGACAGAGATTTAAACAGAGCACAATACACAATGATATTGAGAAATTGTAGCTATGATGCATGTTGTCAAAAAATGGTGCATCTGGCAGCTCTCTTTTTTAGAAAATAATGACTATTTAGTTTGTTTAAGAAGAAAATAAATGTTAGAGGATTTTAGGAGAACAGGCCGAAAGGTAACACACACACCATGGTTAATATTCAAAGCAATTGTGAAAGAGCTGCCAGGGGCATTGGCAGGGTCCCAAAGGGCAATTTGCTGGCTGCCAATGTGAAGCCAGGAGCTGGTTGGAACCTGGGGCTCAACTTCTCTCCCAGTGCCATTTGCCTTGCTCATCTGGATGATGGTGGAGCCTCACTTGTACCTTGGAATTGCCACAGATGTATTCATTCTGTGCAGCTAAAACAGAACAGCAAAGACTTGGCAATTTATAAAGAACAGAAATTTATTTTCTTGGTGTTCTGGAGGCTGGAACACTCAAGATCAAGGTGCGGACACACTTGGTGTCTGATTCCAAGATGGTACCTCATTGCTGCATCCTCCAGAAAGGAGAAACAAATGAATTTCCACATATCAGAAGAGAAGGAATAGGTGGCGGGGTTGGGGGAGGGAATGGGAGGGAGACCACTCCTTACAAGTCCTTTTTTTTTTCTTTTTTGGGTACTGGGGATTGAATTCAGGGGCTTTCAATCACTGTGTCACATCCGAGCCTATTCTGCATTTTACTTAGAGACAAGGTCTTATTCAGTTGCTTAGCACCTCGCTTTTGCTGTGGCTTTGAACTTGCGATCCTCCTGCCTCAGCCTCCTGAGTCACTGGGATTATAGGCCTTCGCCACCAGGCCTAGCCACAAGTCCTTTTTATATATCCTTAATCCATTCATGAGAGTGGAGCCCTCATGACCTAAACACTTCCAATTACATCTCCCCTCCCAACACTGTTGCACTGGGAATTAACTTTCTCAGCATATGTATTTTACAATGGATACATTCAAATCATAGCAGAGGGGAGTTCACCAACACAGGAAAGATGTGAATACAGCTGGGTGATCAGAAGCCTGTGACACAAGCAAAGTGGTGTGCTCCTCTCCCAGGAGGAGAAAGGCTTATGGAAAGCCCTTAGCAGGACAAAGCAGCAGGGAGACTTCTTCAGTTGAGCATCCAGGAAGCAAAAACTGTGGGAGGATGAGCCACCTCAGCCTTCCCAGAAGGCACCTTAGGGTTTTAGTTTGCATGTTGGCCAATGTTATGTTTAAGAACAGTGTAGAAGGTGGGTATAGGAGGTGACATGATCAGGCTTTCCCCTTGAGGTGTCTGTCTTGAGGTAGTGTGTGCAGTGTGCTCTGAGGATAGGGCAGGAGGGACTGGGGACACAGCCAACAGACCATCTCTGTTAGAGTGCCAGTTCCTTGAGCATGGGGTTATCTATTTTTATCTCATCCCAGATGCTTACAAGGGTGGCAGACACCTGCTGGATCTTTATGGAAGTCTGTGGAGATGATGGGAATACTGTGGAATGCTCACAGGTCCAGGAAGGAAGTGGGGAGGATTGAGGCTGGGCATGAAGCTGTGGGTACACAGAGGTGGGTGGGCATGAAGGCCTGGGGCAGAGAAGAATCCGTGATTTCCTGGGTTTCTGGCTACGGGAACTAAGGGATGAATTCTTAGAATTGGGTAACCTGAGGAACACCTATCTTGTTGATGAATTTTAGTTGTTTCCCATGTTCCTTAGTTGATTCCCACTTGCCTCTGGAAATGAAGCTCCAAACTCTAAGAGAAATGAGTACACTGCCATAGCCTGATTGTGTGTGTGTCTCTCCAAAACTCATATGTGAAAACCTAGTCCTTAAGGATGGCATTAAAAGGTTGGGCCTTTGGGTGATGGTTAGGATGTGAGGAAGGAGCTCTCACAAATCAAATCAATTCCCCTATGAGAAAAGGCCTCAGAGAACCAGTCTGCTCCTTTCACTATGTGAGGAGACAGCAAGAAGCCTCCATCTATGAACCGGGAAGAGAGCTCTCACCAAATCCTGAATCTACCATGTTCTTGGACCTTCTAGCTTTCAGAGCTGTGGGAAATAAAATCTTGTCATTTCTAAGCCACCGAGTTTATGATATTTTATTATAGGCGCCTAAATGGACTAAGACATAAAATTAAAATGTGATTTAATTCAGTGAGTTCTGAAGTTTTTTGACCATGCATAGCTGATGACATACCTATAAACTGGTTTTGTACATGAACTCTTAGTACATGCACATAAATGAATTATAATTGTGTGCTACTGTGTTCCTGAGACCATATTCGACACAAGTGAAATGTCTGGATATTGTCTTCCTACATCCAGCTGTGCATGGTCTTAGCTTGCCGGGATTCTGCTTCTCTCTCTCAGGAAGCTGCAGTGATGGTGCCCTTCCCATGTCTGTTATCCTATAGATGAGGCAGGGTCTACATGCACTGCAGAAGAGAGACAGAAGTTGGATTCCTGGCCTAGCCTAGAGAAGAAGGATAGACTCAAAGGTTCAGTAAGGCTGAAGAGCAAAGTGTAGGGATGTAAGTGAGGCTCAAGACCACCCTACTGGCCAGGTGGGATTATTGTGGAGGGCCTTAGAGTCATCTGTGTGCTGAGGACCCTCGAGTACTGTGGAGAGAAAGCGGGTGTGCAGGCAGGTAGGCTGTCAACCACAACATTCTTCTCATCAAAACATTGTGTGTATGATTGCTGGGTTTCTGCGTATGCTTTCACTTGAACCATTAAATTGAATTGAATTTGGCCCAAAGTTGTCTGTAAACATATTCTAACTTTGGCCTAAATTGGCCCCATAAGTATTGACCCAGAACCTAGTTCTTTGAGAACTAGAACTTATTTTTTTTTAAAACAAATAGCAAACTGACTTAAGAGTACATTCAGGTAAAGGGATAGCTGAGCCTCAACCAATCACAGCAATTGAATTTCAGTCAATTAAGTCTACCAATGGATCAGACCTTGTCCATACAAGGTCAGTACCTCATCACTTCTATAAGGCAATGGCGGACTGCAGTCAATAAGGTTGTTTCTGTATGTCACTTCCTTTTCTCTGGCTATAAATATAACCTGAATATCTGGCAGTGGGGGTATAGGAAACATTCTAAATTATTTTTGGTCCTGACTGCTGCCTGATTCTAGAGTCACATTTAAAGCCAAGTAAGACCTACAAAACTAGATTTGTGGTTTTGTCTTATAACAAGGAAAAGGGATCCACAACAAAACAGGCTTCAGAATCCAGTGCTCCAGCCCTTGCTGCTTCCCTGTGGCCACACCCAGATTCTCTAGCTCCTTCAAGTCACTCACAGTTCACAAAGCACTCTGAGGTACCTTACTGAACTTTGTCACTCAGGGGGAAGGCATGTTAATTGCTGAATGTCTGTGAGAGAGCCACCTAAGCCCAGCAGCCTCCCTGGCCTTAGTGCTCAGGGAGACTGGGGCAGGGGCAGGCCTGGCCTTCATTGGTGGCCACCCTTCCCTCCAAAGGAGGTGAAACTCATCCCAGGATATCCAGCTCTGTTTCTAAATAACTCCTTTGAATCTCAAGTTTGCAACTAAAACTAGAAAATGGGAACACCTTGGAAATGAATACAGAACCCCCAAAGGCACCTAGAGTGGATGCTCCACTGTATGCCACTCTTAGAGGTCATTGAAGGACAGCACAAGAAATTGAGAGTTCTGTGGTCTTATGCTGACTATTTTTGTCTCCAAGAATGAAGGTTTTCTTACAGAGGGCTAGCAGGTCGATGTGAGAAAGTGATATCTGCCAAGTTTGACAGGTAGGTAATTTCAAATTGGAATTTCAGATTTGGCCTTCTCTGTCTTTGCTTTGAAACTTCCATTGCATTTTTCAGACATTTATTGAGTCTACTTGTCAGCTTGAGGGAAAATAATGCACACACTTTCCTTTCTGATTCTCCTTTCAGCTAAGACTGAATGCTACTAATGGAAGATTATCTGAAAGTACCTTGAAGGGTGAGGTTGTCATTGACATAATCTGAGAAGTAAACCTCTGGCATGAATCACTTCACTTGAATCTGACTGCAGTGTAAACAGTGACAGGAGCCCGTGAGTGAATACAATTCATATCTACTCAAGATTCTAATTACATTCTATAAACTTTGGTGTCTCTGCCTTTGCTATCTTGTCAAATGTAAGTATATGCAGTCACTATTCTCTTTCCAGTCTATGAAATATTACCTTTTTCCTTCACAAATAAGAGCATAAGTGAAACTTCCATGTCAAATTTCTAATGGCTCTAGTTCCTTTGGAACAAATACTAAGTAGCATAAGGTTCAGACAAAAAGGTAAATAATTTTAAAAATGTGTTTAATATAACTATTTTCAAATTTCTGCTGTAAAAACCTATGCGCAGTTGACATGTATAGACATAATTTTGCCTGATGAGGATGGGATCAAGCTTTATGGATAGATTTTATAAAGAGCATGTATGTAGAAAATTGACCTAACATGTCCCTGTCACCCCAATGTTGCCATTATGTACCCCATATCATACAACAAAATCTTTTTTCACAGTGTCTGAGGGGGCCTGTAGCTTGGCCAGAATGTGGTCAACAGTGAAACAAGATGGATTGGGGTGGAAATGGGTGGTAGTGTTGGTTTTCAAGTTTCTGCCAGTAGCAAAACCACATATATGGCACAGAGTGTGAGTATTGGGGGAGAGTTGGAAAGAAGAAGGTACAAATAAAAAGGCAGGTGCAGGCACAAGGGCTTACAAATTCATCTTAAACCAGGGTTAGTGTTGATGAGCTTCATACAGCTCTGCTAGTTTGATGCAGAGCACCTCAGCCAGCATATCTGGGTGCAGATGCACATAGAGGCTTATATTCTGAACTTGAGTTTCTTGCAAGTAATATAGACTGTATGAATATCCTGGCATGTGGGAAAAACAGGTCGTCAAGGTAGATTTTTATCACCATCCTGATTTTTTACAAATAATTTAGTTTCTATGAATATGCAATATTAACAAACAAACAAACACATAAGAATACTAAGATATCCTAAGCAGTGGGAATTTCTCCTTCCTTTTCCACTCTTTCTCAGAACAGATGTCAAAGCATCTAAATGAACCAACATTGCATAATTTGGGAGTGGTTTCCACATTTCTAAGCTACTTTGTTCTAAATTTCAATCACCTCTTTTTAAAGACTCCCTCTCCTTACACAAACAGCAAGCTTTGTCACTGGTAAGTCACCTTGAAGTTTACAGAGCAGAAATGTCAGCATCTACAAAAGATCATGCTGCAGAGAGTTGAATCCTGCCATTCGTCTTGCAGTAGTTATGTTCTATGGTCTTACTTGGAACACTGCATTACAGAATCCTGAAATAGTACTTCCAGGGGAAATAGAGGGTTTAGTTCTTGTAGGCCTTTGGCCACAATATTCATCGCCTAATCAATGTACAATCTTGTTTTATGTGTGTCTGGTTAAAGATATGTTACTTAATATATATTGTTGATTAATTAACATGTTGAACTTATGGTCAGCGGCATTATAGCTCATGCCTGAATAAAGCTTATCTAACACTGTATTTTTCCCCTAGTGCACATCACAGTCTTACACTTGAGGAAGCCAGACAGCACTTCAGTTCTATGCTTGGGAGCTACTAAATTATAGTATGAAAAAAAAGCAGAATCTCACCTTATTCTACTCAGCTGGAAATAGGTGCATTGGGCATTAGAAGCTTTGACCACTCTGCATGTGCCAGCAAATGACTGTGACAATGCCTTCTTGGGAGATGGATACCAATGCATTTTACAAGTGAATTTGCAAACATGGAGTCCATAAATAATGAAAGCACAATTGTATTTATTTTATCACTGTCTTAGTCTCTTGGTGCTGCTATAACAAAACACCTTAGAGTGAGTGCAAGAACAGTAGTTTTGTTTCTCACAGTTCTGAAGGCTGGGAAGTTCAAGATGCTGGCAGGTCCCATGTCAGGAGAGGGTTGCCCCATCTGTGGTATGTGTCTTCTTGCAGTAGCATCCTCAGATGGTAGAAGGAGAAGGAAAAGGCCAATGCTCATTCCCTCCAGTCCTGCTAGAAGTCACTGATCTATTCGTGAGGACAGAGTTTTCATGACTTAATCACGTCTTCAAAAGCCCCCACCTCTTAGTACCACCACATTGGTGACTCAGCTTCAACATAAACTTCAGGGGATACCATGATTCAAACCGCAGCACTTGTTAACAAAGATCTTCCCAAAGAATTTCAAGAATATAAATTCTCTCATGTGACACATTTAACTCAAGATAGCATTTTATTTTAGACAGGTTGACTTATTTTTTTCATCTCTTTTCCAGATAACTAAATTCCATTTTAATTCTCATAATTCAAACAGGAGATCTATCCCTTGGTGGTCAAGGTTTAAGCCTCTCTTACATTCATGCTTTAGGTCTAAAATTTCTGAGGTTGAAGCTGATAAGTTAGAAAACATTTTTGTTGGAAGGGATCCATAGGCTGAACAACACACACACACACACACACACACACACACACACAATGCAAGAGCAAAGCTGGTAGCACTAGGGCTCTGGGACTGCTCTGGGACCTGAGCAAGCTTGGAAACCTCTTTGGGCCTCAGTTTACACACTTGTAGTTGAGTAATAATAGTACTATCAGCCAACAAGTCTCAACTTAGGTCAAGAGAACCTTCATCCTAAAGGATTATTGCCTTTCAAGGAGAAGGTTGTTGCTGTGGGGGAGCGCTTTGACCACCAGATCGACGAGCCTCTCAAAGTTGTGTGGAAAGGGATTTCCTTTGATGGGGGGGCATGTAGAGATGGCTGGGAAAACCAGAGTGAGTATCATGACTCCAGGGTTAAGCAAGAAATGTCCTGAGGTGGGCACAAAGGAGGGTGGTTCTGCATTTGGGAGAAGAAGGGAATCTTCACTATGGTTGATCAAGTTAGGTTTTTGGATATTTTGTCTTGATTGATGAATAGGAACAAGTTCAGACAATCATTTGTGAATCTATGTTCAGTCTTATCTCAGCTATACAGGGGTGAGCCTTATCCAAGTAACTTGGGAAGGTTGTTTTTCGTTGTAAGCCCTTTCTTGGGGAATGAAAGGTTATATGGATGTGGGCGTGGAAGATGTGGAGGTGGTTCTTAACCATCACAGTTTTCAGAAGCCCAGAGCTCAGGGAAAATTCAACTTTGTCAGTGTCTCCTTTTCAGAGTTGTTTCGAGGATTAAAAATTGACTCATGCTGTGGCTAGAAGTGTAATTCAGTGGTCGAGTATAAGTGGTCATGTATGCATGAGGACATAAGTTCTATTCCCAGCACTGAAAAAAAAAAAAAAAAAGAAAGAAACCTACAAGCTATTCTGTATCCTACAGAAAATGAATAGGTTACTTTCATATTTTTATAGAAATTAATGAATAAAAAGCCTTTTAACTTAAAATTAAGGGAAAAGTGATCCCGGTGTGGTGGCACATGCCTGTAATCCCAGTGACTTGAGAGGCTGAGGCAGGAGGATTGCAAGTTTCAGGCCAATCTCAGCAACTTAGCAAGACCCTGCCTCAAACTAAAAGTTAAAAGGGCTGGGGAGGTGGTAGGGTGCCTTTAGGTTCAATCCCCAGTACCATAAAATGGATCAAGAAAGTCCAAGGACGCAGTGATATTATGGTAGGAGATGATCCTGCCCTATTAGACAGGATTGAACAGATGTGTGGGCCTTGGGAAGGTTGGGAACTCATTATAGATAATCTGAAAAATGATGCTTTTGGGGAAACTCCACTTGACAAGCACTCTCATTAAAATATGACTAACTTCATTGCAATTTTCTCATTGCTGTTTCCCCAGCTATTTTCTGGGACCTCATCCCTGTCAGTATGTCTCACTAAGATGTGGGGATGGGAAACAATTAACAGTAACTGTTAGGTTAGGGAACCTACAAGTCATTTTTATTATTAAAGCTCACTTAAAATATTCATTGTGTTCATTAAAACTAAATTTGGGGCTCAAATTGGAGAAGAAAGTGCTGAGAACCCAAGATACTTTCTTGTAATGCCATTTCATTTTGAGGGAGAGTGGTCTGAATGCCTAAAATGTAACATTATTCTCAAAGAACAGATCATGAAAATGTTTTATTTTTTAATAAAGGAGATCTGACTTTAGTTTGAATTATATGACCTACTTGAGCTCCTATTCCTGCACTTGTTAAAAATCTGAATTTTAGCTGGGTGGGTGTTATGGTGCACCTGTCTTCTCAGTTGTTACTCTGGAGGTTGAGGCAGCAAGATTGCCTTAGCTCAGGAGTTTGAGGCTACCCTGAGCAACACAGCAAGACCCCATCTAAAGAAAAATCTGAATTTTAAGTTAATTTCTATAAAAGTATGAGAGTAATCTACTCATTTCCTGTAGGATACAGAGTAGCTCGATGGTTTGATTATCACAAATCCTTTCTACTTACAGAAACTTGTAGAGTGCCTGCTTTGTGGCCCAAATTTCTCCCCTTCCCTTCTCTGTTATTTAGCATAGGTCACTCCACGTTTGACAGCTTTGTTCTGACAGAGGCTCAGTGTTTCCTTAGAGAACTAAAACTTTGCAGAGGCACTTGAAATGTTTTATTGCTAATAATGCTCTTTGACTTCTCAGAGAAGAGTATAAGCTTTGATAAATCAGTGTTTTTTTTTTTCTTATGTGATGATCTTGCTTTTCTTCTCTTTCAAATCACTATCTGAGCCAAAGGTCATTTTAAGACATACTTTTGAGAAGTGCATTTGTTTTGAAAAACAGACACAGATAAAACTCTGCAGCATTTTTGAGCCTTTTGATCTTTGATGATCAAATGACCCATGGGCAGGTGCTGTTTCTCTATCTTGCTGTTTGGGTTTTGGACTGCTATTAGAGTACAGCCTTCCTTCTGATCCTACAAGCATGGAATGGCTTGCTTGCTATTTGGTGGGAGGGTGGTTTCATGGCTATCTTGCCCTGTTATTTTCCTTTTATATACAATTTGAGAGTAAGAGAATAAAGGCTCTTTCTCACTTGAAAGGTTAGCTGTGTTCTGAGGTGTATTATGAAGGGCTTGTCTTTGGGCCTTCCTCCTTTTTTTCACTCATCACTTCTTTTCTCCCTGGCACAAATACGTCTTCTTAGGAGGCCCTTCCTACCCAGGAAAAGCACAATCTAAATAAAGAGAAGCTAAATTGCTATGCACGGAGCTGGGTTTGTAGCTTAGTTGTAGAGACCTTGCCTCGCACAAATGAGGCACTGGGTTCCATCCTCAGAATCACATAAAAATAATTAAATAAAATAAAGATATTGTGTCCACCTAAAAATATAAATGAATGAATGAATCCAGGAAAACCAAATTGCTTTACAGGTACTACTACTACAATAATCATCCTTTAACAGGTGCTATGTTTCTTGCCTGTCAGAGCCTCATTTCATCACCCATAAAATGGAAATAATAATAGCAACAATAAACACTTCCTAGGAGTGCTATGATGATTTCGTGAGGTAATGTTTGTAAGGGCTTAGTTTAGAATAAGAGAAGGAAACCAAAATATTTCTCATCCAAATATGGGCTGAAGACCATCAAAATGCAAGGGAACTCCCGGTCTTCTCCGTTTGCCTGAAAGTAGAACAGAGATCTGCAAAGGCAAGAATCCTCCTCCTGCCTAAAGACAGGATGTGAATTTTCCTTTGCAGAGCTTGCGTATCAATTTGAAGTCATTGCCAGAAGAATCTGTGAGTGGACTTAATTTCCCCAAACATATCTTCCAACAACTTTTCTGCCTCTGAAGGCTGGGACTACCTATCCTTTGTCTTGTCACTTCTCTAAAACTTATTTTTCTGTTGAAGATCTTTTATAGGCTGGGATCCTAAGCCACTACTTTGAGTTGCTTTTCTCCTGTGCAATTTGCACAGCATACATTGATAAACTTGCTCATTTTTCTCTCCTTAATGTATCTTTTTTGCAGAAATCTATCCTAACTGTGAGCTTATAAGACTTGAAGAACATAATATTTTCTCCCCTTCATTTGCCACCACTAAAAATGTTAGTTGCTCACATTATCAACTAAAGCAGTGCATCCCAGGGATGTTCATTTCTGAGGCAGTATGCTATAGGGGCCTGCAGATCAGTCTCTGATGGTCGTACTGCAGGTATGGTGATAACTTAGACCAGATTTGATTAAGATAATGCAACCGTATTCCTGATGTTGCTTTGATCACTATTGGTGGAACATGATACACCTGGCTGGGGGATGGGATTGTGGTCACAGAGAGGGACATTGGAAGAGACATTGTGGAGAATACAATTTGCAGGTAAGCTCTTTACCCAAACTTAGCATGTATTTAAATCATCTGGGAGATTGTCTTTTCAAAAATAGAAAGGCACAGACTCTTAATCACAGTTGCTATTTTGAACAGAGATGGAGCCTAGTGACGCTTGTGTTGCTTGTTGACCTTGATGTACTTTGGGGCTCACCCTCCCAGGGTCTCTAATTCTGGTTCTAACAGAACTGTTTTACCACTCAATAAGTTATAGACAACCGACAGCATTGCAAGACATGTCCGGACTCTGGCCATGTAAGCTCAGCTGACTTCCTCCTCATGATAGAGGAGGCCAGTTTGGCCACATTTTCACATTCCTGTCAATATTCCGGATCTATGCAAGTATCTATACTTGGGTTCTCCTTTGGTGTAACTGGCTGAACAGCTTACTAGATCCCTCATAGACAATGAATTAAATACACTCCTTCATATGTATCCATTCTATGACTCTAAGAATCATGATCTTGGCTGTTTTTTTAAGTTACTTGTTAACAATGCCCTGGTGACACAGCTCAGGGTGTCAGCATTCTTTGTGGACCCACTAGAACAAGACTACTTGAAGCTATCTTTTTATCAATTGGTAAAAAAAAAAAAAAATTCAAGAAAGCTTCCCATTGTTATCAGCAGCACTGATTCTGGGCTGTCCTGCTCCAACACTCAGCAGCTCATTCATCTTGAAGGTTCACCTGTAACTGCACAGAGAGGAGGAAGGAGGGCATGAGGACTCAACCACAATCAAGAAGCTGAGGTCAACCCAGGATCACAAATAGTGGCTTCTTTATGACTGGCCTGTATTCAATTCCAAAATGTACATGATTTTTATAAGATTGAGGAAAATTGATTCAGTTTTGGTTGAGAATATTTGCTGAGTTTTGTTTTCTTGGTAGGTCATGGGAAGTAAGGCCCATGTCTTCCCAGGGATCCTTGGCTAGGTCAGGATGGGGTGGTGAGAAATCCTTCTGAGCCAGTCTTGCTGGTCCCTGGCTGAGACACCCATCAGCTCTCCCTGGTGAGGATGACCCTGGTTCATAAAGGTTGCCTCAGCTCCAGTTAATGGAAAGGGGCTCTTAAGGAAAGCATGGTCTTGGAACCAGGGCCCTGGCTAAGCCTTCAACCCGAGTATCTGTGCTCTGCTCTTTAGAGTGGGATGCTTCCCCTTTTGTGGTTGTTGTGAGGATGAGAGCTCAAGTCCTGGCTCCATGGCCTGGAGCACATAGGAATATGTAGTGTGTGCTGCCAGCATGACTGTGGATAAGTTCTAGCCACAGGGGAACAAATAGAAATTCCTTGCTATCGTCTGAATAATTGTACTCCATAGTTCATGCAATTGGACGCTTGGTCCCTAGGGCGGAATTATTGAGAGGTGGTGGAACCTCTAACAGCAGGGAGGTCTTTAGGTCTTTTGCAGTATGACCTTGAAGGGGCTGGCTCAGGGGTGAGCATTTGCTTTGTCTCATGCTCCTGCCACTGACTCCTACCCTCACTAGAACTGAGCCAATGCAGCTGCCATGCTTTTGAACCTCCCAAACTATGAGCTAAGCAAACCTTCTCTCTTTTCAATTGCTTCAGGTATTTCATTGTAGTAATGCAAAGCTAACTGTTGCACTCCTAGACTGATCTTAACCTCAGATAGGTTACTCTTTACAGGAGATAAGAATAGCATGAATAACAATCACTAATATCAGAAGGCAGGAGGATCACTACTTTCAGCAATGTGTTTCAGAGGAAATTGAAGGAAAGGACACCTCTAAGAGCTGGGACTCTTGGATTGTTTGTCTGTGAGATGTCTGCCCATTGACATAAGACCTTATTCAAAGATAATTTGTAATAACTGTCACTAATACACAGAACATTAACAATAATGAAAAATAAGTGAGAAAATCAGACTAAGAAAAAAACGAAGGAAGGACTGGGGTTATGGCTCAGCGGTAGAGCGCTTGCCTCACACCTGCGAAACCCTGGGTTCGATCCTCAGCACCACATAAAAATAAATAAGTGAAATAAAGGTATTGCGTCCAACTACAACTAAAAAAAATTTAAAAATGAAGGAAAAAAGTAACAATTAGAGAAATATTTCTGTGCCATTGTACTTTGAGGGCTAATTTCATATGCTATATAGTAGGATGCGTGCTGGTGCAGACCTTTTGGTTTCCTGAGTCACAGTTCCTACGTAGCAGACCCAGGATGAGCATGTTAGCAGGTGTGTGGCTGACCGGTGCTGAGCTGCATGGGTCCTCATAGCCCCTCTCTCCCCAGGGAGGATGTGGATGATCAGGGAAGCCATCCCAGGAGGCATAAGGACTGAGTTCCTGTGGGCCTGTGACCAGCTCTCCATGGCCCAGGCACAATGACCTTGGCAGACATTTGCATGTACACTCTTCAGGCCACCTCCCCCCCACATGCACACAACTTCTCAGAGCAGAGCTTTGGGCAGGTCTCAGGATTACAGGCATAAAGGGACATAGAATGCTGGGGTCTTGGAACAACACAGTCTACAGAAGCAACTCAGGAACTTTGAACCGCCATGGGAAGGGCAGTCCTGGCCACACATTGGCATTTACCCTTAATTCCAGGAGAACAGACAGCTACCTCTTAATTCTGTGGGATGTCAAGTGACTCGCTACCCTGTTTAGCAACTGTGTCCCATGGGAGGATGTCCAGTTTTGGCAATGTAGAGCCCTAGGAATGGCTGGAATTCCAATCTCAGTCTCTACCAGTCCCAGGCCCAAGGTTATGAGGTCCTCTGAGAGGTGGTTGTTAGTTGCAGGCACATCATGGTGACTTTCTATGTACTGAATGCTGAGACTATTGATGGGCTGTGTGTGCCACCTGGAACTTGGTGAGCCCTGTAAGGATTGGTTATCAAGGCTGTCATTACCATTACTTCATGCAGCATCTGATGAGTATATAGGATACACAGTGTCAGTGCTGAATGCTCCTTTAGCAAATACAATTCCACCATGCTCATTTTGTGCATGAGGCATCTCTTCCAGGTAATAGGGACCTGCCCTGTGCATCTGCCACAAGACTGCCTGTTCAGAACCACATAACCTTCTTCTAACAGTAACAGAATGCCAAAGAGAGGAGTTCTGAATAATATCATAAGGATGTTCTATGCAGGGGAATAGCTTTCTAGATACTTTAAGATGTTATGCTATTCTATCTTCATAAGAGCTCTATTTCATCATTTAACAAAATGTAGAGGGGAAAAATCAGTTACTACTGTTTGCCAAGAGAGTCCCAGGTGTCAAGAACGGTAGTCGTACACAGTATTGATGAAGTCTTATCCTTCCACCAAACCAGAATGGTGAGTAGTATTTTCTTGGTTTACACTGCACTTTATTACAAATATCCAGGTAGAGTTCCAGGCCTTCTGCACACCTGGGATGTGATGTTTCCATTTATATCATGCTGTGAGAGAGGTTCATGGCATGCAGTGAGTGAGCTTGGCCAAGTGGTCCAGACCATGGTTCCTCCATGACAGAGTCCTATGTGAGCCCAGGTGTTCATCTTACCTTCCCCAGCAACTGTAACTTGCCAACTTATTGACATGCAGTCTGCGCCCAAGGCAATAGGAATATCCTTGCCTTAATGTATTTATCGCATTGTATAATTTACAGAATGCTCACCAAGTATGGTTCATGGAAGGCTCAGAAGGTGAGCTTCAACCCCATTTCTTTATTGTCCCTCATGGCAAATTCAGGTGGGCAGATGTTACCCAGATCTTTGGATTCAAATTTCAACTTCTCATCATTCCACCTATAGCCCCAGTTGAGTTAAATACTAATAGGTGCCTAAAAAAGCTTACAGTGAGATAAGAAGTTCTCTAAAATAATGTGGTAATGAGGGAAATGAGAAGGGGGATCTGGCCACTTCCCTTATCTCCAATTTTTAGGAGAAGATCTAAACAGAGTGAGCTTGGTTGCAAAATAAGGAAATATATTTATAAAACATCTGAAGAAATCTATCTGCACAGTGGGCATCCAAACTATCCTTTATATTCTCCCTGCTTATAGGCATGGCTCAGTCCTCCATTGTATCCCAGTCCCCTGCCACCGAGGAATAAGTAATAAAATGTCCAAAGGCTCTCTGTTGAGTCCTCCAATGCCTTCCTTTGGGATCAGTAAACAGTGTGCTTGGGGCCTTTGCAGCCCTGGTGCTGAACAACCCCAAGTTCGAGAGAAGATACTGAGCAAAACCTATAGAAGCTAGACCTTGACAGAGGCAAAAAGGGCTTGAGCCCTTCACATTTAACTTACCCCTTTGCATTCTATCCCATTCTCTCCTCTAAACTTGAATTTCACAAGAATATACTCTTGTGGGAAAAGTATTAGTTTGATATGGAAGATATGAAGTATAAAGCAATAAGATAATCTACAGAACAAATACCTTCATCATTTCATTTCAGCCAATGTAATTGGACTTAGCTAAGCTTTTACAAAGAAACAAAATGATTTTTAGCTTAATTAACAAAGAAAAATTCAAATCTCTGGGTGTGTGAGTGTGTATGTATGACTGTGTGTATGTGTGTGTGTGTGTGTGTGTGTATGTAGGGGGTTAAAATTGTAAGAATTGAAGACAAGTGAAAGTAAAAATTCTGTGTAACAAACTTGGTATCAGACATAGTAGATTAAAAATGTAGTAGTTAAAAATGTGCTGAAAGAGACAAAGGTGAACACTTTGTTATGCAAAAGGCTGGTCACAGGCTGGCTGTGCTAACATTTCAGGGCCATCTGCTCCCCTGTGATTCTGTACTGCTAATATCCACTTAGCTTGTGCAGCCAGCTAGTGAATAAATGTATGGCGAAGAAGGCTTGCTGCAGGCTGAGCTTAGCCAAGGACAGGCTAACTCTCAGAAATGGGTTCTATCTCCCTCCAAATGCAGCAAACCAGTAATTTATGTGTCAGTTTAGCCAGACGGTGACTGTGTTATGCCTCAACCCCACCAGTTAAACTTAGAAAAAGTAAAGTAACTTGATAATCTGAAATGGGGACCGTTATTTTTTTTCCTGTCAAAGGAAGTAACATGCTGAGAGAGGAAGTATAAACAGTCCTCTTTGCAATAAAAGTGACATTTCCTTCTTAGCTGCTTTCCAGTGTTGCTGGGGTGCTGCTTACTCCATGCTTCCGAGCTACAAAGCTCATGCTTGAGTTATTTCTAAGGGACAAGTTGGAACTGTGAAATTAAGTATGAACCTTCTGCAAAACTACAGTATATCACAAACCCCAAAAGGTATGTAGTTCTGTGTATATGTGCACAAGTCTGTGTGGATATGTACCTGTGTGGTATGTGTGTAGTGGTGTGCATGTGCATGTGTATGTGTAAATAAGCATGTGGCAGGGGTTAGACATGTTTTCATGTGTGTATGTGCATGCATGTGTACCACATGTTGTGGTCTTGTGTGTTCTTGTGCATGTGTACATGCATATGCTCAAGTGTACATGTATCTACACCTTTGCAGGATTCATTATTCTCATTCAGGTCCTAAGGAAGTTCTGGAGTAGCTATTTTGGCCCCATCCAGAGACTGAGATAAAGATGCAGGCTTCCCTCCAAATCAAGCTTGGGCTCCTGAGATGAAAGCCCTGGGCTTTCAGAATAGCTGGACAAACTTTGCTGTTGTCCATCTTTCACACTCATATCTAGTACACATCTGGAGGCAGGGCACTAGAAATTCTGAGAGCCATGCAAACACTTGATATTTGCAAGTGCTATTTAATGACAAACTCTGGAGACCTTCTGTTTGTCCTTTGCAAGATATTTAGAAATGGAAATGACCTTGATTTTCTATGAGTGAGGTTGTAACTGTGCATGATTCTCTACTTTATTGTGTGATAATATACACCTTTATCATCTTCATCAGAAGGGACTGGTCATTCCATAATTTTTCTGTAACTCATGGTGATTAAACTTGGAGCAGAAACCTACTTGAGATCAATTTATACTTTATTTCTACTTTCCAAAAGATACAGCTCATCTCACTTAGATTTATTTGTCCAGACTTCAGGCCATGCAATTACATTTTAGGTTTGAAAATTTTGTATAAAACGTTGTTAGAATTCTTCTTTGCATTGTGCATGCACCAAGGAGGATAGTGGAAAACTGACTGATGCAGCATTTGATAAAGGCTGCCCCTGATGATCCTCAGGGCATCACAAGCAGTACCAGAAATCACAGGGGTTTCAGGGAAATAAAGTAACTGGGGTTCCATCAGAAACTGGTGCCACAATCATGCTGTGCACATGCTGCCACCAAACCCTAGGCAGATGACCACACTTATTTTTCTCCAATGTCTGGGACTAACTGGGTTTCATCAAACTTCTGCCACATGCAAGCCTCTCATGTCCCAAAGTGGGTCACAAACTCCAATCTTGACCTGGGGCCAGGGCTGTGCTGAGCCAACAGAGGGTATTAGGAAGAGTGCAACAAGGGATGTCTTATCCATTCAGCCTACCACAGACTGGGTGTCTTAGGAACATCAGAAATCAGTTTCTCATAGTGTGGAGGCTGAAAATGTGAGATCAGATTTCAGCATGGCTGGGTTCTGGTGAGGCACCTCTCCCTGGTTCATAGATGATTGACATCTCATTGTGGCCTCACATGGTGGAGAATGAGAAAGTGCTCCAGAGCCTCTTTGATATGGGCACTGTCTTAGTATATACCAGGATACTACCCATTGAGTGTCTTACAAACAACAAAAATATGTTTCCCATAGTTCTTGGGGCTGAGAAGTTCAAGCACCTGCATATTTAGTTCTGATGACGGTCAACTTCTTGGTTCATAGGTAGCTGTCTTTGTGTCCTCATGTGATAGAAGGGGTGAGGGGACTCTGTGGAACTTCTTTTATAAGAGGATCCCATTCCACTAATGAAGGCTCCACCCTCATGTCCTAATAACCATTGAAAGTTCCCTAATATTATCACTTTGGCAGTTAGAAATTCAACAAATGGATTTGGGGGTGGAAGCTACAAAGAGTCTGTCCACGACAGAGGGGAACCACAATCTGTCTCAGAAGTAGGCTAAGCTCAAAGCCGAGGAAGACTTAGGAAGTGCATGTGGAGTGTACTTATCAGAGGGAAAGAGAGCCTGATTCACCCTGAGAGCATGTGTATGTTTGTTAGTTTTCTGTTGCTAAAACAAATACCTGAGACATTGAATTTATAAGGAGGAAAAATTTATTTTGGCTCCCAGTTTCAGGAGTTTCAATCTACTGTCATTTGGATCTATTGCTTTTGCATGGTGGAGAGGCAGTACATCATGACAGGAGCACATAGTGTACATAATGGAGGAAGCTGCTCACCTCTTGGCTGCTGGACAGTGGGAAAAAAAGGACAGGAAGGGACCAGGGTCTCATCTCCATACAGGCCTCTCAAGGGCATTTCCCAATGATCTAACTTCCTCCCACGAGGTCCCACCGCCTTCCATTGGCACCATGGCTGGGCTCCAAGTCTTTATCATGAGAGACTTTTGGGAACATTCCAGAAACCCAGGATGGTGTTTCTTCTGCCTATCAGGTCAGTACCTAAGGCAGCCACTGATGGTCCTCTCCATGAAGGGAAAGGTCCAGGATAACTTAGGAAGTGCATGTGGAGTGCACTTATCAGAGGGAAAGAGAGCCTGATTCACTTTTTGATTCAAAAGTAAAACTTCAGCCTATATTCTAGACAGAGGTTGGCAGCATATTCTTAGGGGGCTAGATAGCAAACCTTTGGGGCCATCTGGTCCATCTGGTCTCTGCTGCCACTACTTACTGTGCTGTCATCTCTGGGAAGCAGCCACAGATGATAGGTACACGAGTGGGCATGGCTGTGTGCCAACAAATGTATTTACAGAAGCAGGTGTCAGTCTTCCAGATGTACCTTGCTGACCTGGTTTAGATGAAAATATTTAGAAGTGTATCTGTGGAAAGGGATTCTCTTTTTGGTGGTGGTAAAGCTAGATAAGATCTTCCATGTAGGGGACGAGGAGGAAGAGTCAAAGGATGGTGAATTTGACTCTTGTCACAAGAGGGTTCCTCCACTGTTCAGAGGAGGTAGAGTTGAGGCTTCCACAGAGGAAACTCCTTTACACATGCTGGGTAAATGCATTTATGTTTTGGATGTTTAGGGTCTGGAAACAGCATGGACCTTCAAATTTGGCATCCATGAGTACAGGCTGTTAGTGGAAGTGGACATATCATTAAAAACAACCACAACTGCATTGGGGATATAGCTCAGTGGTAGAATTCTTGCCTAGGATGTGAAAGGCTCTGGGTTCAATACCCCTGTTGTCCCCCAAAAGACAATCAAAACTCTCCAAGAGATGAAAGTTTCCAGAGTGGAAGTCCCTTCCCCACTGAGGCTGAGGCTGCGACTTCAAAATGCCCAGAAGAAAGGAAGGGCAGTGGTAGTCAGCTTTTTATCACTGTGACAAATTACCTGAGGAAGGGAAGATTTTTAAAGTTTCAAAGGTTTTAGTCCAATTGACTGGCTCCATTATTTATAGGCTGAGGTAAGGCAGAAAAGGTTTAATGGTGCAAAGCTGATCACCTTGTGGTGGTGAAGCAGAGAGAGAACGAGGAATGGGCTGGGGACAAGATATACCCATTCAGGGCACACCCCAGTGACCTCCTTCCTCCAACTAGGCCACACTTCCTACAGTTTTCGTCACTCCCAATAGTCTATCCATTGATGACCCTGTCCATAGATTAAAGCAGTGATGAGTTCAGAGCCCTCATGATGCAATAACTTCCCCACAGCCCTATGTCTGAACATTGTTTCATTGGGGACCAATCCTTGAACACATGAGTCTTTGGGGAACATTCCAGATCCGAACTATAGCAGGCAGAAAAAAAATCTAGAATTTAACTAAATGGAAGCCTGAAAATTTAACAAGTAGCTCTGTATCCTGGAGGTGGCTAATTCTCACCACCATCATCACCAACATTATGATTTGCTCTTAGGAAGATGGGAAGATCGAGGTAGAAATTGGCTTTAATTACAGGAACATGATGCAAGACATATTTTTGCCAACAGGGGCAGCTCTGTGAATCACATAAGCCACAATGCCACACATTTTTTGAACATGCCAAGGACACCTCTGTACCTCCCCACCTGCTGCAACTCAAGGCCAACTGAAGAAAGCCGACCCCATTGCACAGAATGCCCTCCTTCTAGCCAGTGGCCTCCAGCTTCCTAGTCCTGCAGCCCCCCACCAGGGGGTCCGGAATCCTCCCTTTTGTTCACTCTGCAGCTTGCCCACTCTCCTACTTACCTCTGTGTCTCTGCCAGTCAAAAGTGCTGGTGTCTACCTCCCTTGTTTTAGCCAGCTCTAAATAAATAGCCTCATCTTGTTCTCATTTGCCAGGTCTTTGTCCATTTCCACACAGAGAAGTTCCATGGGGCTCTTGCCACAGAGCAAGGCGAAGGGGAGCTGAGGACACAGCAGGGGCTAGCATGTTCTCTCTTCCATCATTCTTTCTCTCCTGCTTTTGTCTTGGAAAGTCTGGTGCCAGAGCATTTGGCTACTAAACACTTGTAGAAAACAATTGCCTGATAAATAAGCAGTTCCATTCACTAGTTATATAATTATCAATAATTTTGGATACATCATGGAACAAACTTTCTGTCTGCATTTTTATTTATTTTTTTAATTTACTTTTTAGTTGTAGTTGGACACAATACCTTTATTTTATCCATTTATTTTTATGTGGTGCTGAGGATCAAACCCAGGGTCTTGCACTTGAGAGGCGAGCGCTCTACCGCGGAGCCACAACCCCAGCCCTGCATCTTTATTTTTTAATTGATGTATTAGAATGTATTTTCTTATTTAATTTCTGATTATTTTGACTCAAGTATGTAGGATGACATTTATAACTTTGAATACACGAAATATCCTACTTTCAGCAACTGGTGAGTGTCTGGAACAGCTGGAAAGCAGTGAAAGGGGGTGGGTGAGATTCCATGTAGCTGTGGGTCAGAGACACCCAGGCCTGAGTGCTGGCCTCACAGCTCTTGGGCCTGTGACCCTGTGCACATTTCTTACCAATCTATAAATGCACTTGAAAAGTGTGTCTCCCTTGTGTGGTGTTCGTGAAGGTTTACTGAAAATAGGGTTGACAAGACATAAAAATGCTTAACACAGAGACAGTATATGTTAAATGCTGATTTTATTATCATTGACATAGTGTGGCTCTTGAGAATAAATGACTTGCTCATGGAAAGCTTAATTGTCCTACCACGAAATGATGCTCTTTGCCTTTTCATTTTTATTTTCTTTGCAATGCGGGGGGGGGGGGTGTCCTATTTACATGCTCTCAAAACCAATAACATTGAAATATTTCACAACTTGCAAAACTAAAATTATTTGAGGCACATCTGGCAGTAACTGATCACCTCTGGCACGTGAAGAGGTTAGTGGGTAGGGGGGAGGTAAAAACACTGTTATGGTAATTGTATTGTTTTAAAATGCTCATTAGAAACAAGAAGAGAATGCCTGCTTTCCACAAAATGAATGGTTACTTTGGTGTTACAAGGTCAGAATTGAGTAGTTGTGACAATGACAATATAACCCACAAAGGCTAAAATATTTATTATCTGTCCCTTTAAAGAAAAAGTTTGACTTATACAGGGAATTCACAGACCTGGAACAGCCCTTAAAATTATGGCCGCTGGGAGTCGTGCACATATATCACAGCTGCCTCACTCCTGAGCAGAGGTAAGGCTGAGGCATTTGTCTTTTTGGCTCAGGGTCCTCAGTGGGACTGAGCTAGTTGTTCACAGTGGCAAAATACTTGATATCTGGGATGTGCTGTCTTCCTTCCTCTGCTTCTCTTCCACACTTACTGACTGGGCTGTTACAAACTCCCCTACCAGGTAAATAATCTACCCTTGAGTCCTCATGAATTTTGGAAAAGGAACTTTTGAGTTGGATCATTTCTTACTAGACTCTCAAAGCATTTTGATAAGGACTGGACTGTTTTAATGCAGATATTATAAAGGTAGTAGCACTGTAATTTTGTGACTCATGACTGAATCAGAAGTGAGATTAGTGAGACTGTCTCAAAAGTAAAAAAGTAAAATAAAGAAGGGTCAGGAGTGTAGCCCAGTGTCCCTGGGTTCAATCCCTAGTGTCACCTAAAAAAAAACAAAAAACAAAAAACAAAAACAAAAAAACAAAAAAAAAAAAACCATGTTGTCAACACTTCTGTCACTTAGAGGTCATTTGGAAGGGGCTCTGGCTCTGACTTGCCAGAGGTTCCTTTCTCTTGTTATAGGTGTGGTCTTCTGGGTTTTTGTGAAGAACTGAGTCACTCTCATAGTTGAGGGCAACAACTAAAATCTCAGTGAAGTCCCGCTCAGCTCCACTGCCCTCTGCTTTCTCAGCTCTTTACTCTTTTTTGGCCATCTCAACAGAGCCACCTATCTCTTTTTTCCTTTGGATAGATTCTGGGGATTGAACCCAGTTCTTCATGTATGCTGAGCATGTGCTCTACTACTGAGTTATACCTCCAGACACTACCTGCATTTTTGACAAATGACATTTGGACCTGTTTTTGCTATGGCAGTTTCTATTGGTCTGACCAAAACAATTGCTATGGTTCTGACTAGACGTTTAAAATCAAAATGAAAGCAGATAAATATGATTTTACCATTGAATGCTATTGTTGTTCACTTAATACGACACTTTTTTACATAGGATTCCCCTCCCCTCTTACTACCTAACATGATTTAGTTAGATACTGCACAACAGTATTTGCTGAGATAGGGTGGCCTACAAAGCCCTGGCCAGATGAATGCTAAATGACCACTCAGATTCCGTATGTGTAACTTCCCTTAAGTCTACAAACAGGAGGGCTGAAAACACTTGAAGTGAGATTGGAAGCACCCATGCCAGCCTTCTTCCGCTCTTACCAGCTGCCCACTCAGAGTGAGAGGCCACTCAGTCTGAAGCAAAGGACCCTGTGTCACCTGCAGTGTTTCATAGCTTGCAGGTGTAAGAGAGATTCACTGAGGTTCAAGGGCTTCTACTGTGGTCAGGCGGTCTGTGTCTTCCTTCAACTGTGGTTACGTCATCAATGTTTTACTCTCTCCTGTGCCCAAGACCTCCACAAGGCAGACAAACCTCAAAACATGGCAGAGAGTTAGAAAAATAGCTGATATCAACATAGCTACCTTCCAAATTAGAAATACACTGATGGTCTTCCTCAGTAGCTGCTACTTTGTATTTTGTTGAAAGTTTCCAAAGTGGTGTTGCCCAGTCTGTATGAACAGGGTCAATGATTGATTTGGTGGAGACAGGAACACTAAGGAAGTAATTTTCTGAGACATAACAGAGCCACTCAAAACAAGGACGATGGAGAGGCAATCATCTGCTCAAATGACCAGGGCTTGTCAGGGTACTGGGTCTAAATACATACTTAACTGACTGTAATAAGCCCATCATGCAGAAAATTGTCACAGATATGTCTCTTTCTTAACTTTGGACCATAGTTTTTTACTTTTTTTTAATAAGCATTTTCTAATTTAATTCTGTTAATAAAATGGAATTTTAAAAACAAAATTACAAACCCATTAAAATTCATTTTCTTGGTAAGACAGTGCCTTAGTGGCATTCTCATTTTGTAAGTTGTTGACCAAGAAGGTAAACTTGTTATGCCGTTACTCACCTCTGTGCCCAATTCTAAACATGCCTCTGCTTTCATCAGAGGCCAGTGGGGACCTGCCTGGGCCCATCCTGTATTGGGGGAATCCAGATTTTTCTCTGTGTCAAGACCCACTTCAGGCAAACCGCATTCCACTTAAGTCAGGTGAAAAGTGAGGAGGGCCGAAGAGTGAATGATCACAAGCATTTCCCACAATGAAACCCTGTCCAGATGTGTGGCTGGATGGAATAATAATGCTGATTCAAAGAGAACACAGCCCTGTGCTTTGTAATGATGCTTTGGACAATGCTGAACCACGCAGACAATGGCCACCCCATTCTCAGTTATGATGGAGCTGAAAAATTCCTATTGCCTAGTGACACTGAAGTCATTGTAACATCGGACGCCGCAGGAGGCCTTATTTACCTGTTTGTGGTGATGCCAGTGTAAACAAACCCACTCTGCTGCCAGGTGTATAAAAGTACAGCACATATAATTATGTACATCACCTAATACTCCATGACTGTGTTTCTAGTTTCACTATACTTTTTATTGTTGTCTTAGAGTTTATTCTTCTACTATGTATATATATTAAAAAAAAAAACAGAAAAAGAGGTTCAGGCAGGTCCTTCAGGGGGTGTTTCTGAAGGTGGCATTGTTATTGTGGGAGATGGCAGCTTCTTGTGTCATTTTCTTTTTTTTTTCTTTAATATTTTCCCCATAACTTTATTGAGGTAAAATTGAAGTACAAGGAAATGCACAGATTTGAATTATATAATTTGATCAGTTTTGACATGTATGTAACTAGTACAATCAATATAAAAAGCATTTCCATTATATTTTTTTAAAGTTTGAAATCATGCAGACTGTATTTCCTGCATGATTTATTACATTATAAATCAATCACCTTGTGATGTACAGAACCTCACCCCCACATGTCAACTATTTCAAAATTAAATGACACACTTATAAATATCTCAGAGGTCAAGGAAGAAAGCACAAGAAAAGTAAATAAAAAGTGCTTTGAACTAAGTGATAATAAAAGCTTAAAATATCAGGATCTCTGGGGTGCAACAGTACTAAGATGAACATTTGTATTAGAAAGAAGCTGGACTAACAATCAAATTATTTTCAAATTATGTAGCTAAAAGGAAAAAAATAAGAGTAAGAGCAGAAATATACCTTGTGTCACTTTCCCTGGAGACCTTCCAGTGGGATGGGTGTAGAGTGGAAGACAGTGATGTTGATGAGCCTGACCCCAGACAGACCTAGGCTACTATGTGTATTTGTGTCTTAATTTTTAATAAAAGAAAAGTTTAGATGGTGAAAAATAAAAGTAAAAATAGAAAAAAGCTTCTGGAAAATCATATTAAAATACAACTATATAGCTGTACGATATGTTTGTATTTTAAGCTAAGGGTTACTATAAAAGAACAAAAAGTTAAAATATTTTTGAAAATTTATAAAGTAAAAATGTTACAGTTAAGGTTAACTTCTTATTAAAGAAAGAAAAATATTTTTAATACATTTAGAAGCTTTAGCTACAGTGTGTATAAAGGCTACAGCAGTGTATAGTTAAGTTGTTGACCTTTATATTCATTTACCGCATACGCACTCCCTTGCCCAGAGCAATGCCCAGTCCTGCAATCTCCATGCACAGATGGTGCCCTATGCAGGTGCACTGATTCATAAACTCTTCTGTACTGTATTTTTTTTAAAGATAGAGGAGAGAGAGAGAGAGAGAGAGAGAGAGAGAGAGAGAGAGAGAGAGAGAGAGAGAGAATTTTTTAATATTTATTTTTCAGTTTTTGGTGGACACATCTTTATTTTATTTTTATGTGGTGCTGAGGATCGAACCCAGCGCCTCGTGCATGCCAGGCGACCGTGTTACCACTTGAGCCACATCCCCAGCCCCTGTACTGTATTTTTACTATTCCTTTTCTATAATGTTTAGATACATAAGTACTTACCATTGTGCTGCCACAACCTGCAATTCAGTGCAGTAACTTGCTGCAGAGGGTAACAGGCCAGGAGTAACATGCTATTCCATTTCGCCTACACTATAGTAGGCTATGCTCTCTAGGTCTGTGTAAGTTCACTTTGTGATGTTTGCACGATCATGGAATTGCCTAATGACACATTTCTCAGAAGGTATCTCCACTGTAAAGCAACACATGGATGTGATTAGGTTTTCTTGATTACTTGAGTCAGGACTGAGGTGAGGACCACAGATGGCCGTAGTACTGCTAGTCATTCAATAAGAAAGTATGCCTTGGGCTGGGGATGTGGCTCAAGCGGTAGCGCGCTCTCCTGGCATGCGTGCGGCCTGGGTTCGATCCTCAGCACCACATACAAACAAAGATGTTGTGTCTGCCAAGTACTGAAAAATAAATATAAAAAAATTCTCTCTCTCTCTCTCTCTCTCTCTCTCTCTCTCTCTCTCTTTAAAAAAAAAATCTAAAAAAAAAAAAAAAAAAAAAAAAGAAAGTATGCCTTACTGTGTTCGGTTAGGCATTAGCTGAAGCCTGTTCTGTGAACATTCTCCTTCCTTGTTTCTTGAATTGTGTACTGCAGTGCCTCCAGTAGCTACTCAGCGTCTCACTCAGATAGTGCAGAGGGCTGTATAACAGCAGCTGTCTCTTGGGCTCTGTCATGTACTTCATCTCCTTCAGGAAGATTTGACTTTCCTTGATGATGCTGGAGCTTCTATCACAACACCACATCCCCACCTAGGTCAGATCAGTCAGAGTGCTCCCTTCCTGAGGCCAGCATGATTGGTTGAAGAGTGTGTGGGTGGCCCAAGCCAGCTCAAGCAAGTCTTGATAGGGGTTTTCAAATTCAAGACAGAGAAAACAAACTTTTGTCTTGGTGTCATCCTAAATTGGATGGCCACTGTACCTGTGGAAGAGAGAGAAGCTAAGAAGCTCAATAGAGATAAGGAGAGACAGAGTACTCCAGTAGGTTTAGTCCCATTATTTTTAAAGAATATATACTCCATGAGAATAAGCACTAGCTGAAGGTTCTCTAGAAATAATTCGTTTCTGTTTTGCTAACCTTGACAGTTAAGTTTTAAGAAAACAGTTTCATTGTGAAATTATTTAATCATTAAATACACACACACACACACACACACCCATAAATAAACACACATACACAACCTGGGCACCACTCTTCTTCATGTATCAAAGTTCTGTTTCATGCCCACATTGTGCCATGGTAGGCCGTGGTGACTCTGTGATGAAGGAGGTAAAGAGCTCCTGCCTTTACAGAGTACACAGTCCAGTGAGGGGCACATGTTTCATCACAAAACCAAACAAATCACAGGATTCAAATACATAGTGTGGTCAGTGTTTATGGACTATATGCCTCAAAAGAACTATGGTCAGAGAGTCAAAGTACCTAGGAACATGGGTCTTACCTGGAGCATCTGACTGGGAGTGCCAACCCAGTCTGCATCAATGACTTTGAGATCTCATGTTCATTAATTCTTGAATCATCTAATGGTTGTTCTGTACAAAAGCATGAATTAAATTCCAATGAATACTGGTAGTTGAATGCAAGGATTTTACTATTGCTCAAATGGCATTACTATTCAAGAAGAAGCAGCTTAGGGTAAAATATTAAGTCAGGCAAAACTCTAATCCACACAATCCAATATAAGGAAAAGATGCTTGATGTCTCCACTTTAGGGGATGTTGAGCATATTCTACTGCTAAGTTGCACATCCACACCTGCTGTCTTCATTATAATCAGTACCTACTTTCATCATTTTTCAGAGAGGAAAATTCATAATACCAATTATTTCTCAAGTGCTAAATGCTGGGAAAAAAAGCTGTGACTCAGACCTTAGAATTGTACACGTTGTACTACACTACTTGTTTGTTTAACTGGTTAGCTTTTCTTCAATTTGTCTTAAATGTGCAAATATGATTCCTATAACTCAAGTTATATGTTATGTCATTCACCCATGCAATGATTTAATTTGTTCAAACACATGTCTTTTGAGTCTCTATACAATGTTCCAGACTCTGTGTGTGTTTCTGTCATTATAGTTTGGAAGGAAATGGCCATGTTAAGGACATGACATTTGTCTTAAGGGAAAAATGGAGGGAATTAATATCACACATCAATGATAGCTTATTATATATTAACATAAATAACTAATATTAAATATATTTATTGATTGCCATATCAGCATCTCATAGCTGCATATTAATTTTGTGTATATATACTTTTAGCTCCTTGGCTGTGCCATCTTTTGACCATAGCAACATCAACTAGCAGTGTCTGACTTTGTTAGGATGAGCAAGACTGAGGCTAAAACGAAATGGCACTCAGGAAGTTGATTTCAAGAGAAGTTTATAAAGGAGCATTGCTAGGGTCCGGGACTTGATGGAGGAGTATTGTATGACACCATCTTCTTGGCTTGGGATATGAGTGAGTGAAAAGTTCCATTGACTGAGATTTTAACCTATGCAGAGGATAATAAAAAGGATTGTGAGAAAATTTTAGTTTCAGATTTTTGAGGTTCTAGGTACCCCGCAAGTCATCTTCATAGAAAGGAGAGTGGGCAAGTTGATAGGTCTTGAGCTTGGAAGAGAGAACCTGCATGTGAATGTGAGCACTGGATTTAGTCCTTCTCTTTAGTCTCAGACTGTTTGACAACACTGCCTGGATTTTGTCTTATGTAAGAGTCTTTTGTATAATTTTAACCAATGCTGTTGTCTTATTAAATTCAACCTGAGACCTCATTCCCAACTTGTTTCTCAACAGGTGCCTCTCACATACCTCTGGAGGGTGCAGGGACAAGCAAGGCCTCAGTGAGTTTCTGTTTGTGTTGTTGGGTCTCAGATTTGGGCTGGGGCAGTTAGTAGAGGCTCCTAGATGTTGAGCTGGAAGTGAGGTTCTCTGGGTAAGGGTTGGGAGATTCTGCTAGTGAGAAATAGGTATCACCCTCGGGGTCTCTGAGAGGTCCTGAGAGAGGTGGTCTGGGCTGGAGTATCTAAAGGAGAGAAGTTGATCCAGGTGAGTCCCTGAGAGCCCAAGGGCAGGGAGATCCTGGGGCTAAGTCTGCATCATACAGGGATGGATAGGTAGCGGGGAATAATATATGGAAATCTGCATTCATCAGGGTTTTCCAGAGAAACAGAACCAATAAGATGCATGTATGTATGTATGAATATGGAAAATTTGGACTTGCAGCATCCACAATCCTCGTTCAATTCCCTAAAATAAATCTATTTCATTTCTGTCTCTATTTACATATCTTTATTCAGAATGTACACATATGCGTGTATATATATGGATGAATGGATAGATAGATTGATTCATTCTAACCAACTGGCTCATGTGATTGAGGGGATTTTGCCGGACCCACTGGCACTCAGGGAAGAGTCGATGTGGCAGCTCTGGAGACCTAGGTAGTTTAGAGGCAGAATTAGTCTTTTTTATTTTTTTTCTTAAGATCTTCAATGGATTGAATAAGCCTGTCTCATAACATAAAAGGGAATTTGCTTTACTTAAAGTCTGCTGATTTAAATGTTAGCCACATCTTAAAAATGCCTTCACAGTGATATCTATACTTGTATTTGACCACATATTTGTGTGTCATGGCCTGGTCAAGTTGACAACTCAAATTAACCATTGGAGAATCAAGCTTGGGCTCTGGAATCAAGTGGCTTGGGTTCTAAGCCTAGCTAACTCTCCTGACTTGTTGCTGTGTGGCCTTGGATTGTTTTCATTTGAAGATGAAGACAACAGTGAACCCGTCATAAGAGTATAGGAGCACTTGGCATTGTCTGTGCCACTCTGGATTCGCCAATAATGTTGACCACTACCATCGAATGCAATAGACTCTGAAGTGTTCTGATCTTCTTTGCTCTATAAAACATGGAGTGTATTTAATAGCTCTAGGGAAATAAAAAAAAACAGAGCTATATGCCTAAGTTTAGGAATTAGGCATACTCTAATTAGATATTGGGTCTGTCTTACTTAGAATTGCTTAATCTTTTAAGATTTAGCTTTCTTGTTCAAAAAAATAAAAATGAATCTAACTACCTCATGGGGTATTTTTTAAAAAGGTTCTGTTTTGAAATAATTTTGAACTTAAGGAAAAGTTGCAGAGAGAATCCTGAGCATTTGGGCTATGCCCTTTGTGCAGCTTCCTTGAATGTTAACATTTTACATAACCGTTACACATTTATCTAAACTAAGTTAACAGGGGTGCAGTAGTATTCATTAATCTCCAGACTAATAGACTTCACTCGTCTCCAGTGATATTTGAATTTCACCAGCACATCCATTACGATCTTCTATGTGCTCTTGTGTTAGGGTAATGCTGACTCCACAAAGTGAGCTGGGAAGCAATTTCTTCCTTTTCTATATCCCAGAAGAGGTTGTACGAGATGAGTATGACTTCTTCTTTACATATTTGGCAGAATTCACTGCTGAATTCTTCTGGCCCCAGAGATTTCTTTGTGTAAGATTTTTTTTTCATTTGATTTTGTTTTTGTTTTGGGAGGTTGGGTACAAAATCATTTTCTCTGAGCTATATAGGCTCTTTCAGGTCTCTGTCTTCCCTGCGATGCTGCTGATGCTTTGGGAGTCTGGCTCTTCAAAGACAACATGAGGAGCCATAGCAATAAAAATCATAACAGGCAATTAATTACTCATCCGATCACTGTATGACATATGCAGGTCCTTTATGTGGGGAGAAATTATATGTCCACTACTGAAGTTTGGATCTGGTATATCCTCTAAAGAACTGGTTTTCAGCTTGGCACTTATTGGGAGGTGACACCTTTAGGAAGTGGAGCTTCTTGGAAGGAATGACTGCAGTGGGCTTGTGCCCTTGAAGGGGATTTTGGGAATCCCAGCACCTGCCTATCTTTCTCTCTTTACATCCTAGGCATCCTGAAGTGAACAGGCATCCTCTGTCACATGCTTCCACTATAATATATGATGTACAGTGCCATCATAATCCCAAAGCAATAGGGCCAAGTGGCCAAGGACTGAAACCTTAGAAACTATAAGCCAAAATAAACCTTTCTTCCCTTTAAGTGGATTGTCTCAGGTGTTTTGTCACAATAATGAAAAACAGACTAACTACCCCCCCACACACACAGAGATAAAGGGTTTAATTGTTTTGTTTAAAATAATGCTATCTTATAGCTGAGGTGAGTTTATGGAGTGATGATTATGTTTGATACAGAACTTGGTTTGCATTCTGCTCAGCAATTCCCCAGGAGCTACATTGTGATGAGTTATGAAAGGGAGTTATGCTAAAATCAATTTATTTGTTAAAATAGAGTATATCTTTTTACAATGAATAATCTGGTTCCTGGAGCTAAGTGATTGTGCCTCATAGCTTGGGGGTGGGGTGGGAGGTCACATAAGACATTTATTTTTTTCTGATGCTCCCTGAAAAGAGTGGTGCCTGAGGAACCTGTAACAATGCAGATCAAAACCACACCAGCCACAAACGAGGGCTAGGTGCAAGCAAACAGAGCTCAACCATCCACATACTGTTGGTTTTTTTTGTAAGAAGGAATTTATTCATTCTTTTGAAAAAAAGGAGGCTCGTAAACAAAATGAATGACCAAATGTCTGGTTTCCCCATTTTTGCATTATTTAAATAGTACCCTGTAACTGACCAACACCTTTATATATAGTCTTTGCTATATTTCTCTCAAAATGAGCCAGTTTGAAGCCTAAATAATTTGAACATGTTTTTGTCAGGTATGAACCCTCTGATTCATTTTTCCGTCATCTCTCTAAGCTGCTATACCTATAACTGTTCTGAAGGCTCAAAAGTGCAGCGCCAGCATCCACTTAGCTCGGATGACGGCATCACAATGGTGGGAGCATCACAGAGGAAGGAAGGAGAGACTGGGGAGGGGCCAGGCTAGCTCTTTTATAGCAACATGCTCTTGAGGGACTTCAGTCATTCCTGTAAGCCCTAACCCATTCTACTAGACCAGCATGAATCCATCCACAAGTTCCCGACCCAGTCACCTCCCATGAAGCCCCACCTCTTAAAGGTCCCACCACCTTTGGATACTATCTCACTGAGGACCAAGCTTCCAGCCCCTGAACCTTTGAGGGATATACTCAAATGATATTCTACCCTAGCAATCTTCAATTTCCTGTTCTTTATATTTTTTCTTTATAAATTATTCCAGGACTTCTTCATAGAAGTTCTTAGAGAAATTATAAAAGAAAAGCAAGTTCACAGTCATTGCTTGCAAAGAACTTATCTTACAATTAGTCAATAGTTATGCCTGATTTAACTCTTATATCAGAAGTAGTCTTTCTAGAGTTTTAAAAAGATAGACTCTTTCAAAATGTCTCCAGTTCAACAGTTGGACTCATTCTTCACCACTGGATTAAATATGGTTAAAGGACTGTGAGGGCTTTGAGGAACAGATGCTAGGGAAAATGAGGGACTGTGAAATTAATATGGCAAATTTCAAGAGCTTTAGTTATCTTCATATTCTGAATAATTCATCACTGGATCCATCTAAGGTGGAAGTAACTCAAGTCTCAATGAGTAGTGCTAGGAGTTGCCTAGGCTCAGGGGATCAGAACATGATTCTTGAAGACGCACTCTCTCAGCAAAGGGGTGCTGAGAAGGCATTTATGGGATTGCATCCTACAGGGAACCACAGGAACAAACTGGCTTGAGATTTAGGGAAAAGCAAGAGAAGAATATAGAAAAGGCAGAGGTGGCTTCAGGTGGCTGTGCTTGAGTGGAAGGTCAAGAGCCCCAAACATATAATTCATCCACCAGGAAAGAGCTACTATTGCCACTCATGCTGGCGGATATTGGTCAGCATGTTAAATTTTATTGGAGATGACAGGGACCTCAGTGCCTACTCTTATGTGTTTAGTTTCCTGCCTTGGTAAACCTGGAAGTGCCCCACATGCTTGGGAGTGGTGGGCTTCTTCCTTTGACTGCACCTCTGGCTCCATGGAGTAAATATAATGACTTCAATATTAACCAACCCCACTATGTGTGCACCCAGTAAGGAAGAAACAATAAAATATTAGCAACAATCACTAGCTCGGTTTGTTGGAGATGAATAGTTTCCTTTATGATCCAAAGTTGGAACTATGTTTATTATACTTCAGGAAAAAGAGTGCACCAATAGTTTTGTTTTTAATTGGCTAATTAAATTCTCCCTAACTGAGCAGAGTCTTTTGAGAGGAGATGGTTAAATAAATCCATTGAGACCCCCATGAAGAATTACTTTTAATCTCTGTTCCCACAACTGCTCTCTTGTGAGTGCATTACAATTCTGGTCTGACTTTGGTGTGGATATCTTCATTTAGTGAGTCAGACTAATGCACTCATAAATTTCTGGGTCAGACAACTAATGAATGACATAATCTGACTTCTTGTCCTTAAGGAGATTGATTTGTGCATATGACATGAGATGAAACACAGCCTTGCCAATTAGAAACGTGGTGGTAACTAGAGTCCAATGCAAGTACCAAATCATGTGGGTTTATTAAAAAGCTATAATGCACAGAGGCAGTTTGGGTGCAGTCTGATGCATGGAGATTAGATGTCAGCTGCTCTGCTTGCCATGAAATGTCCATCTGTCTACCTGTCTGTCTCTATCTACCCACCTACACAGGTCCCTGACTTGCAATGGTTCAACTTAAGATTTTCTTTTTGACTTTTCAATGGTGTGAAAATGGCATATATTCAATAGAAACCATTCTTTAAATTTTGATCTGGGCTAACAAAATGTAGTAAGATACTCCTTTGTGATACTGGGAAGAAGCAGGGAGCCCTGGCTTTGTCAGCTATGAGGTCATGAAGGGAGACAACTGAGACTCCACAGTATACTGTGTTGCTAAGCGACAGGGTTTGGTAGGTTACATGTATTAAATGCAGTTTTGATTTACAGTATTTTTAATTTTCTACTGATTTATTAGGATGTAATCCTATCACAAGTGAAGGAGCATTTGTATACATAGATGTGTGTGTGTGTGTGTGTGTGTGTGTGTGCTCTGTTGTGAAAACACACACACACACACACACACACACACACACACACACAGCTGTTATCCAGATTACTCAACTAGCTTGACTGCAGCATCAGTCTGTTTGTTCTTCTGATGGTGTAGTTCGTTTGGTATTATTCTTCTCTCTCTACCTCTTACGACTACCACCATAAACCCAGAATTCAGACCTTTGGAACTGGGCTGTCTCTGCCACCCAACCAGCCTCGATGTTTCCAGAATTTGCCAGATCAAGATTATTTTGTCTTGCTCCTACCTATAACTTGGCAACGCCTATATATAACTTGAACACCAGAAAGCTGTTGTTTCTTTATTTCTTTTAGGAATAGTATTTTAAAAATTTACTAATATTTTTCTGTGTTTGTAATATTAAGGCTCACATAAGAGTAAGAGAAAAGAATACAGCTGGAGAAAGCACAGAAGGTAACATAGATGGTTGGGCAGACGTCTGGGTCTGGGACCCTTGTGAACTCTAGACTTGACTGTGCAATCATGAGGGAAAGCCAGTCCCTGCTGGAAGCAGCTCTCCTGTCCATGGGACAGGACACTACACTATACTTAATGTCCTCGTTTAAAGAGTAAATTACTTCCCAAAGTAGATATACAAAATATTAAAATTGTCTATCCACTTCAAAAGGAAATGAAGTGAGAGTCCTAATAAATATCAGTCTGCAAATAAACCCACATGAACTTTAGAGCTAAATATTAAAGGCTTTTTGGAAATTGCCTTTTAGAAGTTTTGCCATATTGTTAGTCCTCTCATTTGGCTTCATTTCATTTTTTAAAATAGATTCACTTTGCTTAGCCGATAACAGCCTCTCCTGGTAGAGGTAGCGCTGGGCTCTGATAGAGCTGACCTGCTCTCAGCCTGGCAGGTGCTATCACTTCAACATTCTCGTGTGCCTCTTGGTAATCTTCTCCACTCTGGGATTATGTTGATGCCACAGTCTTATCACCACTTAGCATTACACATGGATTCTCTTATATGAAATAAGAAGCTTTAAACTTACCTACTTTCTCTAACAGTTCTGGTTTTAGACAGGATTAGTATCCATTAATCTTACCTGTGAACTTCCATGTTTTGTCTCAACAATATGAAGCCCTCAAAAGAGCAGAAGGGTTTGGTGTCCTTATTTTCCCAATTCACCTCTTCAATTCACCTCCGTATGAACATTGACAAAATGTTTATTCTTTTGGTTAAACACTTAAGTCTGCTGCACTATGTCAAAGCAAACCAATAAGGGCACTTAGGGGTTATCACCATGCCTTACTGCTAAGGACAGAGCCGGGAAGTGCTCTTGGGTTCCACATCCTTCCCTGTGGGAGGTGGCTTGGCCCTTGGGGTGCTGGAAAGAGAATGCTCAGCCTCAGTGGGTTTTCTTTCCTCTTATCAATCGCTCATAGTCTCAACACTATGTGTTTATTTTTCATTTACATTTTCTCTCCTATAATCTGCTTATGGTTCTCTTTTTGGTAAACTTGTATAGATTTTATTTTTTATTTACATTTAGAGACTATCTAATCTGAGGGTTGTGTTTTCACAGTGCCTTTATTTATATCTAAGTTTTTAGTTTTAAAAGAGTCAGATTGCCAGTTTCTTTCTCTAAAACGATTGCAATTTGAAGAGAAGCATTCTGCCTTCCTGAAAGTCTTACAGATGGTCTCTTATCTTTTTCTGTCACTTTTATTTTGATATCAATCGTATAATTCATTTGGGATTTCCTCTTATAGATGATGTAAGGAATTTTACTGCTTTTTCCTTCCAAGTGCGCAGCCAATTCAACTGTCTCTACTGAATAAACTTGCTTTCTTTATGATTTTAAATGGCATCCTATATCAAGTCCCTGAATTAATCATAATTCTATTTTGGGGATAGCCTGTCACACTGACCTGCAGAGTCTGTGTCATTATTGTCTGATTTCCACAGTTTTATAATAGATTTTTATGTCAGAAAGCTAAGTTTCTCCTCATTTTAATTTTTAACATTTTTAAGCTTTTCTAGCCCACTTTCTATCCACACATGTTTTACAATTAGTTTAATAATTTCCACTAAAGACTCTCTAGGGACTTTAATAAAATTGCCTTGAGTTTGTAGATTAATTTGGGGAAAAATGATACCTCTCCCCTGCATTGCCTATTCCTGCCCATTAATACAATTTATTTCTCCATTCACTCATTTATTCATAAGTGTCTTTTAGTAAAGTTTCATAATTTTCCCCATAAAGTTCTTGGCATCAGTTTATTGGCCTCTTCACCCTGGAGGGTGAATCAATAAATGCTTAAGAAGTCATTGATAAATTTTTTTTTTTGTATGAACATGATGCAACTAAATATGCTTAGCTTTAGTAATTTAAAGAAGTAAAGAGTAACATGCTAGATTAGTGGGTATTTCTTGAAGGACAATTTGTCTTTGACTTGAGTATAAGTACAGAGTCATTTGTAACATGCTATCTAATTTCTTCCTAGGAAAGAGATCCTGTTCATTTAAGAGAGAAAGTCTTCCCAAGGAATGTGGACTGTCCTCAGGTATTGCACTTGTTAATTCCCAAACAGAACCTAACAATAACCTTTTATTTATATCTTGTTCACAGTCTCTCTGCTGCCTTTGCTAAAGCTCTCCCAAAGAGTGCTCCAATGTCCACTATTTTTTCCTTTAAAAAATGTAATTATGGGGCTGGGGTTGTGGCTCAGCGGTAGAATGCTCGCCTAGCACGTGCAAGGCCCTGAGTTTGATCCTCAGCACCACATAAGAATAAGTAAATAAAATAAAGGTATTGTGTCCAACTACAACTAAAAAATAAATACTTAAAAAAATGTAATTACATGTGGAGGCTTGGTGTGGTGGCTCATGTCTGTAATCCCAGAGGCTGGGAAGCTGAGATAGGAGGATCATGAGTTCAAAACCAGCCTCAGTAATGGTGAGGTGCTTAGCAACTCAGTGAGATCCTGTCTCTAAATAATATGCAAAATAGGGCTGGGGGTGTGGCTCAGGGGTTGAGTGCCCCTGAGTTCAATCCCTGGTACAAAAAAAAAAATGTAATCACATGTGGAATCATTCTTCTATTCCATATATAAGCTTTTACTTAAAAAACTAATAAGCATGGGACTGGAGTTTTGGCTCAGTGGCAGAGTGCTTCCCTTGTACGTGTGAGGCCCTGGGTTCAATCCTCAGCACCACATATAAATAAACAAATAAAATAAAGGTTTTGTGTCCATCTACAACTAAAGATTATTAAAAAAAAACTAATAAGCACTTATTATGTGCCAGACACTAATTCTAAGTGCTATAAAATAAACATGAACTCTTTTCATTTTTAAAACAACTCAAGGCGAGTACTTTTGTTATCTCTAGTTTGCAAGTGAAGTACCTGAGCCTTAAGGGGTTTAGCAACTTGCTGTAGTTTACAAAGACACTAATATGGTGCCATCAAGCCCCAGGCCCAGGCAGCCTGCCACCTACTCTGGGCTCTTAGCAACTAGATGTCCTTCCCTCCATCCCTCCCTCTCTCAAGTTCACTGCACAGGGAGGACACAAAAATGCCTGAGAATTTATTTTTCATTTATGCAAAAGAAGAATACAGTGAAGCTCTTGGAGTTTTAAAACTAGAAGAGATGAGGGCATAGATCCAATCCAGCCTCTTGACTCTGCAGCCAGGGCTGGCATCTTTGAGGAATTAAATGGCCACCAGAGTCCAGTGAAGGAATCTATTTATTCTTCATGTAGACAAATAAAGTTTTAAGAAAGATTAAGATAAATGCAAAGTATGAAAAGCATAATACTCAGGCTGATAAATCACAAAGACTTCTGGGAAGCTTTTTCCTTCAGGTTAAAAATGCCAGAACAATGGCATAATGAATGGAAATGACCAAAATTGTCACTACACAGGGGCTAAGGAAGTGACAGTTTGAAAAGCATTTTCAGTTTAAAGAAGGAAACTGAACATATTCAGAAATCATAAAAAATATGAATGCTGGGAAATCAAGTAAGTAGTTTTGTTATTTTTTTCCAACTAAATTCATTGTCTGCATTTGGATTTTGGAAAAAAAGAACATTCTTTAAGTGAGGTTTTTTTTTTTTATCACCTATCAAGAGTATAGTGATTAACACCATTTATGGATTATATAGCATGGAGTGTCAATGTTCTGGGGTCCCTAGATCTATGTTCATTGTTCACTACATAATATAATGTTTATGAAAGTCTTATATCATTTCAGTTATTACTAATATAGTATATATATATTACTAATTATGAGATATTATATCATTTTAGCAATTACTAATACATATAATTTTCCTCTATTAAAAACCATTACCAATTATTTTCTCTATATTATGTTATAAAAACATAATTTTAAATGTGGTGAAATACACATAAAATCTGCCATCTTCCAATGCACTTTCAATTGTACAGTTGGTGGCATTAGCAGCATTCCATCACCACCATCCACCCCAGAACTGAAACTCTGTCCCATGGACACTAACTCCTCACTCCTCTTCCCCGGCTCCTGGCATCCTCCATCCTGTTGCCTACCTATGAGTTTGACCTCCTGTGAGTGGAATCATCCAACATTTGTCCTCTTGTGACTGGTTTATTTCACTTAGCCCATGTTCTCAAGGTTTGTCCACATAATAGTAGGTATCAAGCTTTCCTTCCTTTTTGTATTGAAAAATATTCCATCAAATGTGTATATTGCATTTTGTTTGATTTGATATATTTGTATATTACCTTTTGCATTGATTGGTTTATCTTGATGGACACTTCAGTTGTGAATAATGCTGTTACCAACATGGGCATGTGTTGAGAGCCACAGCCGAAGGGGCCCCAGCAAACTTCCAGCTGCCAGCAAACTTTCAGACTGCCAGCTGATGATTGGCTCACAGCGGCCCCAGCAACATCTAGCTGATTGGCTCCTCTGCGGTGATGCTCATTGGGCTATTTCCCCGCCCTTTCAGACTGCCAGCTGATGATTGGCTCACAGCAGCCCCAGCAACATCTAGCTGATTGGCTCCTCTGCGGTGATGCTCATTGGGGGACTTCTTTGGCTCCACCCACACAACCCAGCCAATCGGCCTCAAGAGCAGGAGGATTGTGGGAGGTGGTGAGGCTTGTGTTTGTGGGAGAGGCTTGTGGGAAGCCGGTGGTGGCAGTTGGGCTCTGAGGGTTTTTCATGAGGAGCTGTTTTGTTTGGCCTGTGTGGTTCTAAAAATAAAGCTTGTTTCTTTTGACAAGTGGCTCCTGAATTGTGCCCAGCCAGACTGCGGCATTTGGTGGCTCGCACGGGGAGCGACTGAGGGTAAGTAAACTGCTCGCCCCTGAGGGCAGGGAGAGAGGATGGGTAGCCATTTTAAGATTCCTCTTTTGTTTTGCTTCACTTTTGTTTTAAGTTTCCTATCCCTGGAGATGAGTGAGACGGAAGAAAAACCGCTCACATCTGAGGAAAAACTATTTGCATCTGAGGAACAGATAGGGAGAAAGGACGGATGCACATATCAGGAGGATAGAAAGGCTATAATGATTTTGTGTTGTTCCATTTTTATTTCATTCTGTCTCGGTTTTGTTTGGTGTTATCTTGTTGGGTTGTATTATAGTAGAAATACGGGATCAGAAATTAGTAAAAAACAAACTGAAAGAGTGTTAAGTAAATTGTTAGAGGAAGGAGGCATCCCAGTAAAATCAAGAACAGTCAGGGCATACGTTGATACAATACAAAAATGTAGCCCATGGCTTTTTGAGGAGGAGTTGTTAGATATATCACAATGGAACCATCATGGTGAAGATTTAAAAAGAATAGAAAAGAACAACCCAGGGACTCTGCCAGTTGGCACATTGCCATTGTGGACGTTCGTATCTGGTTTGCTTAGTCCAAAGCCTTCAGTTCAGACAAAGATAGAGGAACAAAGCTTAGAGCAGAAAAAGCCATCAGGGGGAAAGTTACAAAAGGAGACTGCTACTAACAACTTTCTATCACCAGAGGGCGTAAGTGTCCAACCAACAGTGCCACCTCTACAGGAGACTGTTACTAACACCTTTCTATCACCAGAGGACGTAAATGTCCACCTAACAAGGCCAACTCCATATGCTGGGAGGCCCCCAACCCCTGCAGTTGATAGTTCGCATCCTGAGACAGGATCTCAAGTATTAACATGCCCTGTATTTGAGGTAGGAGGGCAGCGAATTCACCATGCTTTAAATTTCAAAATAGTGAAGCAGCTAAAAGAGGCTGTAACAACCTATGGTCCTCAAGCACCCTTCACTGTAAGCTTGGTCGAATCCATTAACAACTTGAACATGACGCCAGCAGATTGGGCTAATATGTGTAAAGCTGTGCTAAATGGAGGTCAATACCTGTTATGGAAGGTTGCCAATGAGGAATTTTGCAAGGAGACAGCTAGGCGAAATGCAGCAGCTGGTTATCCTCAGAGAAATCTAGATATGTTAGGAAAGGGACCTTATGAGGATCAGCAGCAACAAATTGCATATGATCCTGGCATATATGCACAAATTCCTGTAGAGGCGGTTAGGGCATGGAAGACTTTACAAGGACATGGAGGTTTACAAGGTCAATTATCTAAGATAATACAAGGAGCTAATGAATCTTATGCTGAATTTGTAGATAGGCTTATTCAAACAGCTACCAGAGTTTTTGGGAATACAGAACAAGCAATGCCATTAATAAAACAACTGGCTTATGACCAAGTGAATTGTTGGTGCAGAGATATCATTAGACCATGGAAACATGAAGATTTAAACACATATATTAAATTATGTATAGATATTAATGAACAAGAGCAAGTCATGACAGCTACAGTAAAACAGGCTTTAGATGCCAGAGACATTAATGAACAAGGGCAAATTGTGGCAGCTGCAGTAAAACAGGCTTTAGATGCCAGGCCAAGAACATGCTACAATTGTGAACAAACAGGACATTTTAAAAGGAATTGCCCCATAGGAGGAGGGTTTAACAAAACTAGGTATCAAAGGAGTAGAATACCAGGTATTTACCCACGATGCCATAGAGGGAGACATTGGGCTAATGAATGCTGTTTTCAAACCACCATAGAGGGTACTCCATTATCGAAAAATGAACAAGGACCAGGTGTTTATCCACGATATCGTGGAGAAAGGCATCGGGCTCCATTGCCAAAAAATGGACAGGGGGGCCCAATGCTCCAGGGCCCCAAACCACAAATATACGGAGCACTGGAGGAACCCAGCAACCCCATCAGGGTAGTGCCCAGGACACATTGTCCATCAGATCCCTCATCAGACAAACCAGAGGGAGCACAGGGTTGTACATCTGCGCGTCCGCCAGAGCAGTACTAACTCCAGAGATGGGAGTTCAAATCATTCCCACAGGGGTAAAAGGACCTCTTTCCAAAGGAACAGTAGGCTTATTATTGGGACGCAGCTCTTCTACTCTAAAAGGACTTATGATAAGTCCTGGGGTAATTGATCCCAATTATGAAGGTGAAATAAAAATTATAGCCAGTTCTCCAAAGGGTATATCAGTAATTTCACCAGGAGATAGAATAGCACAGTTACTAATAATACCCAGCCTACATGATAAATTTTCCAGTTGTACTGTAGAAAGAGGTTCCAAGGGATTAGGCTCCATAGGTGTAGATTGGGCTATGCTTTCTTTAAATTTAGATTCTCGCCCCATGCTAAAACTAAATATTCAAGGACATGAATTTAATGGGCTACTGGATACAGGTGCAGACCTTAGCATCATCTCTCGTCAAGAATGGCCAAAACATTGACCGTTACAACAAGCCACTCAAACGCTTCGAGGCCTAGGAGTGGCGACTAATCCCCATAGAAGTGCAATGGTATTAGATTGGAAGGATCCTGAAGGATGTGAAGGAACTATACAGCCATATGTATTGGATCATCTTCCCATAAATTTATGGGGACGAGATGTCCTAGATCAAATAGGTTTGACATTAACAAATAACATCAATCAAAATGCACCCACTATTATGACTAGACAAGGTTTTAGAAAAGGAAAAAGATTAGAAAAACAAGAACAAGGTATAGCAGCACCAATACAAATAGATCAAGGAACAGACAGACATGGGTTGGATTTTCAGAAAGGGCCACTGAGACAATAAAAATTACATGGAAATCAGAAAGACCAGTATGGGTTCCTCAGTGGCCCCTGACTAAAGAAAAGATACAAGCAGCCCATGATCTGGTCAAACAACAATTAGCGGAAGGACATATACAACCTTCTGTATCTCCCCATAATACTCCCATTTTTGTCATCAAAAAGAAATCTGGTAAATGGATATTATTGCAAGATTTAAGAGCCATTAATAATGAGATGGTTATTATGGGACCTACTCAATCGGGGATTCCTCAATTGTCTGCTTTGCCAAAAACTTGGTATGTTTTAGTTATAGATATTAAAGATTGTTTTTTTTTTTCAATTCCAATTCATCCTGAGGATAGTCCACGTTTTGCATTTACTATCCCTGCATTGAATCATGAAGGTCCTGATTAGAGATATGAGTGGAAAGTACTCCCTAAAGGGATGGCTAACAGCCCAACTATGTGTCAAATTTATGTTAACAAAGTAATCCAGCCACTTAGAAATCAAAATCCTGAACTACAAATATTTCACTGTATCGATGATGTATTATTAGCACACAAAGCTAAAAACACATTGCTAGAATGTTATGCCACACTTACAAACTTATTAAAAAATTATAATCTAGAGATAGCAATAGATAAAGTACAATTAAATTTTCCAATTAATTATTTAGGAGTTCTATTATCCTCAACCATGGTCCGTCCACCAAAAATTCAAATACGAGTAGATCAACTCAAATCACTTAACGACTTTCAAAAGTTATTAGGAGACATAAATTGGATAAGGCCTTATCTAGGTATACCAACAGGAGAGTTGGGACCTTTATTTGATATCCTAAAAGGTCCATCAGATCCAAATTCACCCCGCATGTTAACGCCTGAAGCAAGAAAGACATTAAAAATCATTGAAACATATATGGAAAATATGCATTTGGATAGAATTGATATAAGTTTGCCTTTATTATTTATTGTACTACCAACAAAAAAATATTCCTACAGGAGTATTTTGGCAAGAAGGTCCATTATTATAGATACATTTATCTTATTCTCCTAACACTATTCTTACTAGGTAACCTGAGGCTGTAGGACAATTAATACTCAAAGGAATAAAAGCAGCAAAGGGAGTGTTTGGAATTTCTCCCAATAAAATTATTACTCCATATACTATGAATCAAATTGATGAGTTAGCTAATGAGTTAAATACTTGGGCAATAATCATGTGCAAATCTAATGTTTCATTTGATAACCACTTACCATCTAATTCTTTATTATCTTTTTGGTCATCACATCCTGTAATTTTTCCAAAAATGACAAGAAAAACACCTATTATGAATGCTCCAAATATATTCACTGATGGATCAAATAATGGTACAGCAGCAATAGTTACACCTGATCAAACTTTTACATTTTTAGTACCCAAACAATCAGCTCAAAAGATAGAGCTAAATGCAGTATTTCAAGCTTTTGTGATGTTTAAAGATTCTGTATTAATGACTGTTGTATTATAACCGATGTGATTCTGCAACTTGTATTTGGGGTAAAAAATGGGAGTTCATAACCCACTTGAATCAAATGTATGGAAGACGATATGTCATGAGCTTTGTAATGTTTTGAACAACCAATAAAAAAAATAAAAATAAAAAAAAAAGATTCTGTATTTAATTTATTTTCGGATAGTCAGTATATAGTTAATGCTATAGTATCCCTTGAAGATGCTGGTAGGATTTCCCCTTCCTCTACTGTTTTATCTTTGCTTTCCACTATACAAAGTCTAATCTGGGACAGAAAAGATCCATTCTTTATAGGACATATCAGGGCACATACAAAATTGCCTGGAGCCCTTAGTTTGGGCAATTATTTAGCAGATAAAACTACACATGACATACATATTTTCTCTACACTAGAAGAAGCTATAAATTTTCATAAAAGGTTCCATGTCAATGCTAATACTTTACAAAAGCGTTTTAAAATAACTAAGGAACAAGCTAGACAAATAATAAAACAATGTTAAAATTGTGTGACCTTTTTACCACAAGTTAATCTTGGAGTCAATCCTAGAGGATTGATACCTAACCATATTTGGCAGATGGATGTCACACACTTGCCAGAATTTGGAAAATTAAAATATTTGCATGTTACAGTTGATACTTCTTCTGGATTTTTGATGGGCTCCCTTCATGCCGGAGGAAAAAACTAAAGATGTTATAGCTCATTGCTTACAAAATTTTGCCACTGTGAGCGTTCCAAAACAGTTAAAAACAGACAATGCCCCTGGTTATTCTTCTACCTCTTTTAAACAATTTTGCTCAACATTTGGCATTACTCATATAACAGGAATCCCATACAATCCACAGGGACAAGTCATAGTTGAAAGAGCTCATCAAACTATTAAAATGTACTTATTAAAGCAAAAAGATGGAATTGGAAAGGGGTATATATTCCCCAAAGATAAACTTAAAATAACCCTTTTTACTCTAAACTTTTTAAATTTGGATTCATCAGGACTTAGTGCTGTGGAAAGGCATATGTGTCCAAAAAATGTACATAAGCCCAAGGTACTTTGAAAGATATTCTAACAGGACAATGGAAAGGTCCTGACCCAGTAATTGTCTGGAGTCGGGGGTCTGTTTGTGTGTTTCCACAGGGAGAACAGCAGCCGATTTGGATTCCAGAAAGATTAGCTAAAGCAATTTCTACAGACCAAAAAGAAGATGATTTGGCTCAAATCCATAACAACTGATATCCAAAACTACAGTTTGGCTATCCTTACATCTAGCTGAACCAGGATGCTTTTTTCAATATCTATTTTATTATTGCCCTTTGCCATATCATGAAGTTCTATTTTGTTTTTTGAGCTCATAGAGACCTAGGTTAATGTTTTGCTGATCAGTTCTATTTTTTGACTATAGAGTTTTTAAACATTGCAATGGAGATTTCACCTGTAAAAAGTTATAAGGCCTTTACTATTATGTTATGTGTTGTATGTATTATATTATGTGTGTACACTTGTGTTTTGTGTTATATGTTTGAATGTACGTATGTCCATATATCATATATGATGAGCGCTCATGAAAAAATGGATCCAAATATTTTTTTTTATTCACGTGATTTAAATGGTTTAATTTAAATTGCTAAACAACTGTTGAGGATTGTTTTAATATGTGAACAAAAAAGGAGGTTAACAGATCTATTTGTTTACTTTCACCTTTCCTTTTCATTATATTTAATAATTCTCTTCAAGATAATGTAAATTGTTAAGAAAATTGTTTTCTTTTAGTGCCTTCTGGAATGTTACATAATTTTTTCTTTAGCCATTATTGCCAGAATTCCTATCTTCATCCCGGCATTGTGAATTCACCTGTATGCCTTGTGAACTATCTGTTGGTGCAGCGACTTGTGGTAGTGTTGGGGTATTTTTGCTGATGATGTCATCGGTGGTACAATTTTTCCAAAAGGAGCGGTCAGTTGGCTTGGTGTATCTTCCTCCCTTCTGCTTGTCATGATCATTCAGCTAAAATTTGGGGGCCAACAGAGGTGAGGCAAAGAACCTCACCCCCCTGCTGGTACAAAGACCTCTCCACAGGTGTGGCTGTATACTGAACCGGTAGTCAGTGACGGGTAAGATCCAATTGCAGTGGTACAGGAGGCTGACGCCTTGAGGTCAGCTCATCCGATAACGGGTAAGGACCATATGTACTATTGGACAACCTAAGGCAGGCACGGTCCCTAAGCCACATGCTTGTTGTTTAAACAGAGGGGGAGATGTTGAGAGCCACAGCCGAATGCGCCCCAGCAAACTTCCAGCTGCCAGCAAACTTTCAGACTGCCAGCTGATGATTGGCTCACAGCAGCCCCAGCAACATCTAGCTGATTGGCTCCTCTGCGGTGATGCTCATTGGGGGACTTCTTTGGCTCCGCCCACACAACCCAGCCAATCGGCCTCAAGAGCAGGAAGATTGTGGGAGGTGGTGAGGCTTGTGTTTGTGGGAGAGGCTTGTGGGAAGCCGGTGGTGGCAGTTGGGCTCTGAGGGTTTTTCATGAGGAGCTGTTTTGTTTGGCCTGTGTGGTTCTAAAAATAAAGTTTGTTTCTTTTGACAAGTGGCTCCTGAATTGTGCCCAGCCAGACTGCAGCAGGCATGCTAATATCTTCTTGAGTTGCTGCTTTCACTTCTTTGGGTATGTACTCAGAGATGGAATTGCTGGGTCATATGATAATTCCATTCTTAATTTTTTTGAGGAACTGCCATATTGCTTTTATTTATCTTTTTAATTTTTTTAAAAAATATTTGTTCTAATTTGTTATACATGACAGCAGAATGCATTTCAGTTCACCGGACACAAATGGAGAATGGTTTTTCATTTCCCTGGTAGTAAACCATGTAGAGTTGCATCATATGTGCAGTCATATATGCATCTAGGGTGTATATATACCACAGTTTCTTTATCCATTCATCTATTGAAGGACATCCAGGTTGGTTCCACAATTTAGCTATTGTGAATTGAGCTGCTATGAACATTGACGTGACTACATCACTATAGTATGCTAATTTTTTTTTTTTTTTTTGTATAGACCAAAGAGTGAGATAGCTGGGTCAAATGGTGGTTCCATTCTAAGTTTTCTAAGGAATCTCCATACTGCTTTTCAGAGTGGTTCCACCAATTTGCAGTCCCTCCAGCAATGTAAGAGTGTGCCTTTTCCCCTACATCCTCTCCAACAACTATTATTGCTTGTGTTCTTGATTATTGCCATTCTGACTATAGTGAGATGGAATCTTAGAGTAGTTTTGATTTGCATTTCTCTAATTACTAGTGGAGTTGAACATTTTTTCATATTTTTGTTGATGGATTCCATACTGTTTGTCATAGCAGCTGCTTCATTTTACCTTCCAGACATAGGTGTACAAAGTTCCAATTTCTCCACATCCTTGCTAGCGTTGCTATTTTTTTTTAACAACTAACAATTGTGAAGTAATATCTCATTGTGTTTTTAAAAACATATTGCTAAATCATTTATTATTTCTTAGACATTCTTAGAAATACTGAAGAAGACAATCCTATAGTATTTGCATCTTAAAATAGTTTTTCAATCATAGCTTAAATTTCTCTTATTGTGTTAGGTCTTTGTTCCAATTGATTATTAAAGTGATATTTAAAATTCCAGGGGTTACACACAGCATTCTTAGCCTAGTGAACTTAGCCAGCACTGGGCATCAGTGTAAGCAAAGGGTGAGTGCTGCAGTTGGGGTCAGGAACGTCCCCCAAAGACTTGTTTTCTAAAGGCTTTATCCCCAGTGTGACACTATTGGCAGGTGGTAATGCTTATGGGAGGTCTTAGGTCATTGGAGGTATGCCCTTGAAGGAACAGGGGAACCCAACCCCTTTCTATTTCTCTTTCACTTCTTGGCCAGGAGTTGAGTGGCTTTGCTTCATCACATATTCCCTGACTCTGTCACAGGCCCAAAGCAACAGGGCTAATCAATCATGCACTGAAATCTCTGAAATCCTGAGCCAAATTTTTTCTGTTTATAATTCGATTTATCTGAAGCATTTGTTAAAGTGATGGAAAGCTGACTAACAGTGAATGAATAACAGAGTCTATTCACAAAGAAACATGTCAAGTAAATGTGAGAAGTGGCCTCTCCAGTTACAATGATTACATTTCTGTCTTGATTTTCTTTAAACAGTAAAAATCAATCACATACTGTTTTTTTTTTTTTTTTAAGGAGGATATTGTGGTGTAATTCTCTTAAAAAACAAATCCAAATGGACTTGTGGATACCTATATCTTAAGTTGACCAGAGTGCTGTGAATAGATGCAGCTCCCTAATTTAGCATTCAGAGCATACATGGTCTATTAGCCAGGTTAATAAAAAAAAGACATCAGCTCAAAATGTGGCATATGCAATTCTGAAAATTCCTATATTCTGGATTTGATAAAGTTGATTTCTTGTCTATTTTTTAATCTCAGGATTTTTAAGAGACAGTCATAAGATTACTGAGTGGTTTTGAAATGTTTGGCAATAATCATTGGAGCTCTATGGGTTATTATGTCCATATTCAGTAAGTTATCAAAAACAAAAGACAAAATTGTAAGGGGAGAACAAGCCATGGATATTTATGACTTATTCTGTGTGCTGTTTCTGGTTTATGATTTCAAAAATAAAAGCACCAAAAATAAAGAGAGATGCTGGGGCTAACACACTGTTTTCTTGAAATGGCAATCAAAAATGTCATGCTGATTACCAGGAAGACAACAGCTGCTCTTAATCCCAGAGTCCTTATCTATCCATCAGCTGTGGCTCCCCAAGGAGGAGTCCTGAGCTGCCCCACCCTTCAGAGCAACAAAGCCTGCACACAGGATGGAGAGCTGTAGGCTTCAGAAACTTCCAAATTATGGGCTGTATTTTTTTTTTTTGTAAAAAACAAAACAAACAAACCCCCCCCTACTCTTCATATAATAATATGAATATTCCATTTTAGAAAGTTATATGTATTGCCTAGGTGATACTAGAGCTTATCTGTTCTTTTTATTTATTTATTTATTTATTTGTAAATGGACACAGTATCTTTATTTTTTTTATGTATTTATTTTTATGTGGTCCTCAGGATTGAGCCCAGTGCTTCACACGTGCGAGGCAAATGCTATATAACTGAGCTACAGCCCCAGCCCTATTCATTTTATTTTATCTTAGAGAAAAAGGAAGAAAAATTTTATAAAATGCCACTTTTCCCAGAAGAGAAAGTCAGGTCCGAACTACTCTGCCCGGTGTTTGCTGGGCACTGTGCTTAGTGCCTAAATGTTTTAGAAGTCAGAAAGATGAAGGTGTGGATTTTTCTCTGCACTGTACAAACCATATCATGCTGATGACCAAGAAGACAACAGCTGCTCTGAGTCTGCAGGTTCTTGTCTACTGCCACCTGATTTCCCATCAATAAAACCAAAGCAGTAATAAGACTGAAAGGATGTTATTTGAGGGAGGAAGGCTGGAGGCCTTTGGCCTGGGCAGGGTGGGGAGCTTAGCAAATATGGTTTCTCTCATATTTGCTGAGACAGCCAATCTTGATAGGAGGCTTATCTTCTAGAATCAGAATTGTTATGCCTCCTTGCCCCGAGGGCTCACCCTCTCTCTCCTGGGTCCTTTCCGAGAGACCTTTCTCCTTAGGGATGTGATCTTTGATTCTAATTGCATGGTGGTCACATGTGGACAGCATGTACACCCTGATTGCCATGGAGTGTGTGAGTCTGAGTGATGGAGATGCTGTGAACCCACCGCACTCCTGTGCTCCTTCTCCGCAGCTTGGCTCTGCACAGTGCTCCACGGGTGCAGCATTGCCTTCTGTCCTGGCCTGCTATCTCTGTGAGGACCGGGACCTGTTCTGAAGCAATAATCTGTTTAGTCCTGGTCACTCAGCACTTAATAAAGATTTTTTTTTTTATTGGTTTAATAAGCATGTTTACTATTGTCTGGGTTAAGGGGAAGGAGAAAGTTTAAAAATATCCCCTGCCTTGGTTGAAAGTCTGTTTCATTTGGTTGTGTTTCTATTAAAGACAACTTTTGCGTGTGTCTGTGTTTATGTATGTGTGTGTGCATGTGTTCTGAAAATTGAGTCCAGGCATGCTGCATTACTGAGCTACATACCGAGCCCTTTTTAAAATTTTTAATTTTGAGATGGGGTCTCCCTAAATTGTAGAGTCTGCCCTTGAACTTGTCATCCTTCTGCCTCAGCCTCCAGAGTCATTGGGATAAATAAGGAGGTCTCAGCTAAGGACAACTTGTTAAAGATGAAGTTCTACATGTAGTGAAGAAAATACTTAAAGCTATCTCTCGAAGAAATGTAACAAACCTGAGGAAGTTCTTTCTCATTTAATGATGATACTTTGAAATGAAGATTGTTCAATCATCTTGATTGTTTCCTCCAATTTGAACAAATAATTTATTCTGCATTACAAGAGGAGTATGTATGGAAAGGCATGGGAAATGGTAGCATCATGTTGAGAATATGGTTGTGCAGTTGATGCTTTTCTGAGCCTGCCGGTCTTTTTGGCTTTGAGCAGGATTATCCCAGCAGCCATAGTCATTACCTGCCACAACCCATAACTATCTTTTAAGAAGTGTTTTGTTTACAGTGAAAGTAATGCATTTATATTAATGTCACTGCAAACCAATGGGAATGGTAATTTTTAAACAAACTTGCTAAATATTGGGAAATTAACATACTAAGTTAATAAACTATATATAGCAACGTAGCTATTTCCCCTAGAAGGTGTCTCACAATGGATTTTGGTTGCTTGAATATTTTCTTAGTGACTATTTGAACTAAGGCAGTGACTGGGATTGGTAATCTGCCTAAGTATTTTGAAACACATTTTGAATATATAGTGTTAACAGGGAAATAAAACATGATTTTTTTCATACTCTTTCTGTCTTTTCTATACTTTGTGTTTGGAATTGATCATAAAAAATAATAATCTCCAAAAGAAGAAATACAGATGAAATCCTAATCTGAAAAAAATAGAGTAGAACAGGTTCATATTTTAGTGAACAAATGTGAGAAGTAGAGAGTCCTGTGTTGTGGCTCCAGTTCTTTAGCTCTGAGGGTTCCACATACAGTTGTCACTGCTCATTGGTGGTTTTGAGTTCCATAGTTTCAGATACCTGTGTTCTACCACAGAATAATAAGATGTATTGAGAGAGAGAGAGAGAGAACACACTTAAAGAGGCTTTATTGCAGTGTATTATTGTTATTGTTTAGATGTGTTGTCCCCCCAAAACTCACATGTGAGACAATACAAGGTTTAGAGGAGAAAGGATTGGGTCGTAGCCTTAAACTAATTAGTGAATCAATCCCTAATGGGATTAACTGAATGGTAACTGGAGACTGGTAGGGTGTGGCTGGAGGAGGTAGGAATTAGGGCATGGCTTTTGTGTATATATTTATATCTGGAGAGTGGAGTCACCCTCTATGCTTCCTGATCACCACGTAAACCACTTCCCTCTGCTACACTGTTCTGCCCTGTTGATCCTGTCTCACTTGGAGCCCTGAGAATGGAGCATGCTGTCTATGGATTGAGGCCTCTGAAACCTGGAGCCCTCATATAAACTCTTCCTCCTTTACAGTTGTGCTGTTTGGGTCATTTAGTCATACAGCAAAATAGCTGACTAAAATAATTATTATAATTATTCTATCTCATTTTTGGTGAGTTGTTGATCACTTATTGTGCCTGATTTATGAATCAAGCTCTATCATAGGTATAGTCATGCTGCAATTTGGATCTGGAAAATCCCCAAAAGGCCCAAGGTTCAGTCCCTTATTTGGTGCAACTTAGAGGTGGTGAAGTCTTTCAAGATGGGGCCCTAGTGGGAGGTGGTAAGTTATTGAAGGCATGTCCTTGAAGGATTGTGGTACAATAGTCTGTCTCTCTGTCTTTGTCTCTGTCTCTGTCTCTCTCTGTCTCTCTCTGTCTCTCTCTCTCTCTCTCTCTCTCTCTCTCTCTCTCTCTCCCTTGCTTCCTGATTCCATAAGATGAACAGGCCTCCTCCACCATGTTCTCTCTCCTCAATGTCCTATGTCACCACCATGGGCCCAAAGTACTAGAGCCAACTGGTCATGAACTGAAACTTCCAAAACTGTGAGCCAAAATACATCTGGCCTCTTTTTAAGTTGATGTAGCTCAATTATTTGTTACAATAACAGAAAATCACTGTGACTGTATGTTTAGGGGAAGAGGGTAGTAATATAAAGAGTTTTCTACCATCCACAGTTCCTGCCATCCACTGGGGGTATTTGGAACCCGTCACCCTCGGGTAAGTGGGTGCTACTGTATAACTTTGTGATAGGAAATAAGTCAAGACATCTTTTCAAGTCTGTGCCTATAAATTCAACCATGAATATGTGGCCTGGGACTGTGGCTTTGCTGTTTCAAAGTGATGACATAGAGTGAAGCACTTTGGAGTGTGAAGCTTTATAAGAGATTATTGAGGATATAAATCATGGGCCCTGTGTTCTGGTGGGGAGGTGTAAGGTGAGGAGGAATGTATGCTGTGGCGTTAATCCATATTCTGTGACAGAAGGTACGTTTCAGCCCTGCTGGAAACCAGCGCTTTGCCCACACAGCTGGAGGGGGAAAACTGTGGGACCCACCACAAAGAAGAAATTGTTTTGTTAAGATCTTGTTTTTTCAGTGAATCGTCCAAGGGAGCTAGAACCACGTGGCTGTTTTATGAAAGGCTCTGAGCACCTGTGATTTGCCTCACAGTATAATCTCAAAATAGGCATTTATTAGTTTTTTCTCCTTTTATTTGTACATAAAGGACTGTGTTCTAAATTGGAAAAAGCTAATATTCTCTTGATGGGATTGCTTGGGGGAATATATACACCATACAACGAAATGTTTTAAAGGTGTCTTTAGGCGAGTCAGGCATGAGAACTTTTACTTCCGTTTAATCAAGAAAGTTTTCAGGGACAAACTAACAGGAGGCTGTAAAGAACTAAGGGCAACAGAATGAAAATGTAATATTATGTTGAATGGAAGCAGGATTATATATCAGGATATCTTTTGGGGTGCCAAAATATTTGGATAAATGTTGATGAGCAAATAATATATTATTGACCTGTATGCAAATAAACACATTGGATTCATCTAATTGTGATAATTATTTTTCCTTTTCATGCTTGGGATTGAACAAAGGGCCTCACACATTTTTCCCTCTTTTTTTTTTTTTTTTTTGGTCCTTAGCCTTTGTAACCATCTCTAAATAGAGTTGGAAGCTTTAAGGAGATAATGAACAGAAAATGCTGGAGAGACATACCAGTCGAGTTTTTTGCCAAGTAAGCAAGACCATCATGGGATTGCAAATTTCTGCCTTTAGCATCATCCAGAGGATTCCAGACCAGGCAGTATTAGAAGGCTCATCATCCTACTTAATCCATGTTTGGAAGTCCTTTCCCTTTCTTAACAGATTTATGCCCCCACCCATCAAAAGAATGAACAGTTTTGTGCAACTGACTATTGAGCTAAAGATTAAAAGGAAAAGCAAAGAAGAGATGTTGAAATGGGTGAAGTTATAAAAATAGTTCCTGCAAAGAGAGAGACAGACACATAAAGGCCATTAGACTTCTTTAACATGGAAAATGAATCCCACCAACTCCAGTGGAGAGCTCAACTGGTTCTTGTACACACATAGCTCATATCTTTTGAGGTCAAGTTTAGACTGCTTGCATTTATTATGAAAATCCACGTTGTGGCCTTGGCCTTGTTTTAAAAATAAGAGGAGGTTACCAATTATAGCAAAGGTCTTAGTGGGAAGGCAAACCAATCACACTTACGTAGCTTCAAAAAGGCAAGTGCAATCTCCATTTCTGTTTCCCCGGGAAAAGAACTCTCTAGAGTTCAAAAAATTACATTAAAATTTTCATACATCTTTGGAACAAATTATACGATAATCATTTTCAAACTGAACATACCTGTCACGTTCCCTACTAAAGGATTCTTCTCCTCCATGTTTACTTTTCTCTGCACATCTTTTCAGCTTCAGAGACCTACAACTCAGATTCATTTTTGGTTCTACATTTTCCCTTCTCTCTAAACCCTAGCAGTTGCCCCAAGTCTTTTCTTTCAAGTTATAATGAAAATGCCGAAACATTCTGCAAATTCTGTTTAACTGTGTCAATATGGCATGGACTCAAGGCATTTACAGCCAAGGCCTTTAGGAGCTCAGAGGAGAAAACTGAAATGGATCTGTAGTTGAAAACGCAAAATAAGAGATTAAAATGAAGACTGACCATTGATTTAATACAGACCATAGTTTATGGGAAATGACAAAAAAAAAGGATATTTACAAAAATTAAAGATAAAAAAGCCAACATGCCAGCCAGAGAGAAGTAGGAGGAAGATGGGCTTAATGGCAGGAAAGGAGAGCAGAGAGTGATCTCAGGCCAGAGGAAGACCTTGGGGTTCTAAGGAGGAGGGACAAAGCTTTGGAAGCCCACAGGAGAACCCTGTCCCTCAGGGAGAGGTAGGGTAGGTCTCTGAGAAGTGACCCCAGCCCAGGGGAACAGGGACCACCACTCACAGGACAAAACCTGTTGGTGCACCTCACCTGGCAGGAAGATCCTCTCCAGAGTCTGTCTGCTGAGGTGTTGAGAGAGATTCTCCATCACGTAATATGAAAATTCAAGGGCTGGGGATGTGGCTCAAGCGGTAGCGCGCTCGCCTGGCATGCGTGCGGCCCGGGTTCGATCCTCAGCACCACATACCAACAAAGATGTTGTGTCCGCCGAGAACTAAAAAATAAATATTAAAAATTCTCTCTCTCTCTCTCTCTCTCTCTCTCTCTCTCTCTCTCTCTCTCCTCTTTCACTCTCTCTTTAAAAAAAAAAAGAAAATTCAAAATAAGACAAAAAATGTAGAAGAAAGCATTGCCCACAAAAATTTGAGGAAAGCAGATGCCATATGAGAGGATCCCCTAGCAAAATAAGCAGAAGAGATGACTCCTAAGGGGGCAGAGCTCACAAGCTCACAGACTAAGCAGAAGACTTGTCTGGCTGTTCTCACTGACAGGGTCGAGAGGCTTGTGCCAGCAATCAGCTCCAAATCACCTTCCCTTCCCTGCCCTGTGGGTGACACCTGTAAGTATTGCTCCCCTGCAGAGAGTACCAGGGAGGTGAGTTGGAGGACCTGGAGGGAAGGAAGGGCTTCTGTGCTTGGCCTGTCTGGTTTTGCATCTTTATTGTTTCTCCTGCATCTCTGCAAGAGGTATCTGCTCCTGCCTTCCATACCCAGAGCATCAAATCTTACAGCTCAGGTCCCAGCCTGGCAACAACTTCCTGTGCCACCCACTTGACCCAGATTGGCACTGTGCACCTGCCTTTCTGCCTCCCTCAGTTGAACCTGTCTGCTCCTGTACCCTTCTCTCACTTGGCTGCAGCACCACTGTGTGCCTGCTCCTCAGCCTGGATGACCTGTAGCCTGAAATTTTTTTGTGTGTACCCTCCAGTATTTTTCATCTAGTTCTTAATTTTAGTGTTTGTTATTGCTTGCTTTTAGAATTTATGTTTTTTTAAGAGTTTGAAGTTCAGTGCTTCAGTTCTGAATATTATTGTTTCAGGATTTTAAGTGTAGTTATTTTAAAGTCCATCTCTGGTAACTCAATTTCCTGAGAACCTTACATGCTTTCTTCTTTTTCTTCTTTCTGTTGATTCTGTCGGATTTGTGACATATCTTTCTGTATGCCTCATTGTAATTCCTTACTGCTTTATTAATTGCATTCTTTGTTTCATTGTTTCACTTGTAATTTTTCATTTGGTTATAAATTCAGACATAAGAAAATCTGCAGAGTACCAAGAATTTCTGTAGAGTCATCATACTGGATTTCCATTTACCCTTTTTGTTTCATCATTCTTTGTGTGTGTGTGTGCGCGCGTGCGTGCATGTGTAATATGAAGTAATTTAGTGAAATAATTTTGTTATAGACACTTCATATTTTCTTTTTCTAAACCTTGGTACTCTTATTCACTTAACCTAATTAGCAGAGTCAGTCATGATTGTTATTGTTTAATGACCCTAAAATCACTTTTTATCAAACATTCAAATAAATATACATTTACAGGAATAGGATAAAAATGACCAATCATGAAATATGAACTGTGGAATACATCTTCACTCATTTCTATGTTTTGTCATGGAATGTAGAGTACAAAATCAGAAAAAGCTTATACATTAATCTTTCTTTTAAGAACGTTATTTATGATGGGCGTGGTGTCGCAGCCTGTAATCCCAGTAGCTTGGGAGGCTGAGGCAGGAGGATCCCAAGTTCAAAGCCAGCCTCAGCTACTTAACGAGGTTCTAAGCAACTTGGTGATATGATGCCTCAAAATAAAAAATAAAAAGAGCTAGGGATGTAGCTCAGTGGTTTAGTGCCTCCAGGTTCAATCCCTGGTATTAAAAAAAGGAAAAAAAAAGAATGTTATTTATGCCTGAAATTAAGGTTTTGAACATGTTGATGAGTTGACTCTCAATAGCGAGGGAATTCTGTTTACTTTTGCTCATCAAAATCTGTTTATTGGGCTGGGGATGTGGCTCAAGCGGTAGCGCGCTCGCCTGGCGTGCGGCCCTGGTTCGATCCTCAGCACCACATACAAACAAAGATGTTGTGTCCGCCGAGAATTAAGAAAAAATAAATAAATATTAAAATTCTCTCTCTCTCTCTCTGTCCCCCTCTCTCTCACTCTCTCTTTAAAAAAAAATCTGTTTATTGTGGTTAATTCAGTTTATTTTTTAAATTTTATTTTTGACACAATACTTACAAAATTTACAGGGTACAGAAAGATGTTTTGGTACATGTACATAACCATGAAATACAGAAAATTAGCGTACCCATCACCTCAAACAGTTATCATTTCATTATGGTGAAAAGTTGAAAATCCTCCCTTCTAGCTATTTTGAAATATACACTTATTACTGTTAACTATGATTAACTTACAGCACAAAAGAACACCAGATCTTAGTCCTACTTTCTAACTATATCTTTGTATCTGCTGACCAGTCTCTCCCCATTCCCCTCCATCCCCTGGAAATGACTATTCTGCTCTCTACTTCTATAAGATCAACTTTTTCATATTCTACACATGACTGAGATGACTTAGTATTTGCCCTTTTGTGTCTGGCTTATTTCACTTAACACATTGTTCTATAGGTTCATACACTGTTGCAAATAACAGGAATTTATCCTTTTTATGACTGAATAATATTCCATTGTGTGTGTGTGTGTGTTTGTGTCACAATTAAATTTTCTTTTTTCACTCACCCTGTCATAGTCTCTTAGATTCATTCGATATCTTGACTATTGCAAATAGTGTTGCAATGAAATGGGAGTGCAGATATTTCTTCAACATGCTGATTTCATTTCCTTTGGATATGTACCAAGCAGTGGGATTGTTTCAAAACTGATTTAGAGTGTCCAGTGTAGGTCCTAAAATGATATATGTGATTATGAACAAAGAGAAACACAGCTTAAATCAGGGTAGCTAATAACATTGGTAGTATTGTCATCACCAAGTTTTCCTGATAAGCTTTATAAGAGAGAGCAAATAAACTTTCATATTGAATTCATCCTGGTTTTCTTTCTTAGAACCAAGAAAATATTGTAATTTTAAAATGGGATTTTTTTCCCCTGAGATGACTGGCTTTCATCTTGTGCATGATACTTGATTCAACCCCCCCCCCCCTTGGCTTTGTGCTATCTTTTATCCTCACAATGTAGCTCCAACAAAACCCTCTGTAATGGCTTAAAATATTTTAAACATACAAATATTTGCCAGCATTATCTACTTAAAGTTAAAGAGAAAAAATTTAAGCTATATAATGTATATAAATATATACTATTGAAACATTATGTGATAGCCCATTAATGTGCACGATTTTTATGTTTTTATGTGTCAGTTAAAAATAAATTAAAAATAAAAGTTTAATGTGTGCAGGTGCATATAAACTGTAAAACTACACTCCAAGTGAGACTCTGCAGTCAGTTTCTTATATGTGCTTAAAAATGCAGTCTCTTCATTCTGTAGCTATATATACCGCAAGATATTGAAGGAAAGCACCAATTTTATATTTATAACTAAAAAAATCAGATTGCAGGATGAAATTTTTGCTTAAAACTGTCTTTGTCAAAAATATATGCATATAAGTATTTGTTGAAGACATAAAAATTAACTTCTGTGGATTAAAATTTAATACTTAAATATAATCAAGCAAAGGATTTTTAAGTGAAAATCCCAATAATTAGTTTGGCAGCTTTGTTTAGAATTATATTGCAATCTAAAATGCTCTATGCATTCTCTGCTCTTCCTCATTTCCCTTGTTCTTTCTGTCTTCTCTATACCCTTTTCCCTTCCCTAGCTCAGATCTTTTCTTTCTTCTCTCCCATCTCAGACACGAATTAGTCACTTTGAAAATCCCAGTATCCCAGGCCTTCGGCAGCAAGGGCTTGTGTCAGGGTGCGCACTCGCGCATAGGTGGTGGTTCTGGGGAGCAGGTGGGCATGCTCGGGTGTACCTCGTCCCTTGCCCCTTCCTTGCTTTCTCTCTCTCTGCTTCCTGGGTACATGAGATGGGCTCCTGTTCTACCATATATCATTACCATGATGTTCTGCCTCGTCACAAACCAAGAAACAATGGAGCCAAGTAATCAAGGCCTGAAACCTCCCAAACTGTGAGCCAAAATAAAACTTTCTTCCTTTATATCAATGATAATCTGATTAAAATATAAGATAAATTCAAATTTCATTTAGCTCATCAAATAATTATCTTTAAATTACTCAGTGTTATCAAGAAAGTAAAAAGTGATTTAATCTCATTATAACTGAGATGCAGATCAGGAAGTGAATTTGTCATGAAAAGAAGTCAGGCAAGCTGGGTGCAGTGGTATGTGCTTGTAATTCCAGCAATTTGGGAGACTGACAGAGGAGGGTTGTGAGCTCAAGGCCAGGCTGGACAACGTAGTGAGATCCCGTCGCAAAAAGAAAAATTTGAAAAAGGCACACAAATTTAATGTGAAATGTTACATATATTGCCTAGCAATATAAAAAGAAATGGTGATTTTTAAAAAGCACCCAAATGTAGAAAACGAGCGTCTTTTAATATTTAAAAAAATGAGGAGATGTCCAGGAAGTAATCATCAAATAAAGCTAGATGTATAGATATGGAGGAATGTGTGTGATATGTGTTTTATAAAAAAAAAAAAGATAAAGAGTAAATGCTTTGTCCTTACATATTTTATATTGACTTTTTAATTCTTATTTATTTATTTTTTTAGAGCACGATTTTTCATCTTTCATATGGTATATAAAGTATGTTCACGCCAATTCATGCCTTTATACATGTACTTTGTTTTTTATTTTTATTTTGCATCTTATTACACATATATAATTGTGGTAAATATATACTTTTAAACTCTGCATGGCCTACTGAAATATTTTCACAGCATTGAGTCTTATACTCTCACAGAAAACTATTTTTCTGAACATGCTATAGTAGGATGCTTTTATAAAATAAAGTTACCTGGGAGTACATTCAGAAAAGTAGTTGTTTGGAAAGACTGAAATGAGGTGGAATCACCCCCAGAGCTAATCTAGCCTGGGGATGGATTCTGGTGGGTTAGAGGAATGAATGGACTGCAGGACTGTCAGGCAATCATCCATAGCAATGGCTTTGTACAGCCAAGATTTTGAGAATTGTTAACTATAGCAGGTTCACCATCACACTCCCTGACAGGACACATTTGAGCCCCCAAAGTGTATATGGTCACCCTCCTGCTGTGAAAACCAAGGCTGCTCATGTGGCTGAGGAATGTTTGATTCATGCAAATTATTTCTTGGAGGATTAAAATTGTTCTTCAAAGCCCTCTGGATTGCCTTCATTTTTTTCTAACAAGGAATTTCTGTGCATAGTCTCACTGGTATGGATTGTTTCCATGACTTTGGCTCTGCTTGCCATATTAAAGGATCTGTGCTCATAACCCTGTAATTGCACACATTCTTTACCTTTGTAGCCATTTTGAATGTTCAAAACGTATATTTTTTAAAATTTATCCATTGGAAAATAAATGCTTAAAAGGAACTTAATCATTTGATATTAGATCAAGAATGAACCCAGGCTAAGTGTGAAGCTTGTTGCAGATGAAACCTAAATTTAGTATTAAAAGTTTAGTGGAGGAAGGAATTAATGTGCCATATTTGGGAAAATTCCTAATTTCCTAAGTTAGGGAAGAAACAGAAAAACAATTATGAAATATTCCAATGATACTCGATCTTCATCTTATTTTATCTTGTTCCATTATCTTTACAGAAAGTAAAATTATTTTCTAGTTTCTAGCCTACTTAGATTTTAACAACATACTCTCTAATTCAATGCATAGGTTATTTCCATCAGACTATTTAATTCAATTGGTATTATTTCTGATGTGTACATTTGACTCTTAGTAACTTTTGATGAAAATTGGAGAACAAGCTTTGTGCACATATACACATTAGGAAAGAATTATTGTGCCTTTTATAACATGTACCATCTCTGAAGTATTTTTTGACTAGTGCTACATAAATATTGAGAAAAATTTACATACTACCTTATTTTCTGATCTTGGCCTTCCCACTTTGTTCTTTATTATTACCTGTTCCTTGTTCAGGTTTCTGATACATGTCTTCATCCATTCATTCATTCATTCATTCATTCATCATTTACATGCCCGGAGTTCTGTTCAAGAGTTTGGAGGATTTGATGATGGAGAAGACAAGCAATCCAATTCCCTTGATAGGTCTTGGAATTTTGACTCAGGAGACACACTATAGAAAGTAACTAAGTAAACATAAGGTAACAATAGGGGTTTCAGGAAAAAATAAAACCAATAAAGGGAAAGGAGTGTGAAGAGCTCTTACTGGAAGCTGTTTTCACTTAGTGGTCACAAGAAGACCTGTTTGCAGCATTGACATTTAAGTAGAGAGCTAAAAGAAACGCAAGCCTTACAGGCACAGAGAATCGGAGAAGCAAGCTGAGGGAGAAAGAAGCTGAGATACAGAGAGGGCAAGGAAAGTGCCTACTGCAGTTTAGATGGGCCCGTGGCAAACATGGTAAGGAATACATGATCTGGTGACTGTAATTGAAACGTTGTTCTGAAAGTTTTATGGAGAACTCCGTGTGGGGCCAAGGGTGAATGGAGGCAGACAAGGCAGGAGTCATTGGGATGACATGGTGATATATGATGAGGCTTCTGCTGGGGTGGAGGCAGGACAGGTGGAAAAAAGTACTCTGATTCAGATATATTGGGGTTCCAGAACTGACAACCTGCCAGTGAATCTCGTGTGGGATGTGAGAGGAAAAGGAGCCTCAGCACCAAGCAGTGTCTGAGCCAAGGATACAGCTGGCGTTCTGATTGACATGTGAACTAGAAGGGAAACTGAAAACCCTCTTTTAGCTAACTGTGCTGCCACAGGCCCATAATCCCAGCAGCTCTAGAGGCTGAGATAGGAGAATCTCAAGTTCAAAGCCAGCCTCAGCAAGAGCAAGGCAATAAGCAACTCAGTGAGACCCAGACCCAGTGTCAAAGAAAAGAACCTTCTCTTAAACATGTTCAGTGAGAACATTTCTTTTCATTATTTTTGCTACAGGTTCATCAATATCATCAATTTTTCAGGGAGCTAATTTTTTTATTGTTTTTTTTATCACATCACTTTTTTATTCCCTTTCAGTCTTTATTTCATTTAAGAGATTTAATTTGTGCTTCTCTTTGTAGTTTCTTAAAGTTACTCTGAGATTATTAATTTTTAAACTTTATTATAAAATACATGTGCATTTCACTATGCATGTTTTTTTCAAAAGTTGACAAAAACAAAAAGATATTCATTAAATGCCTTAAAATAACTATCATAGGTAAAAGTGAGGTTTTTCAGATTAAAGGGAATAAATAAATGAATACTTAATTTTTAAAAACAGGAACAAAGATGAACAAGACCAAATTATTGTACTCAAGAAATAAGCTTTATTAGATGAAACTGGAAAATAAATAAAAAATTATAATTAAAACAAAGATACTTGGAACGAGAGCAAAGAAACAGTAGTTTAACTGACTTCAGAAAGGAAGATACCTTCATAATATTTATTTTAAAATTCACTTGTTTTCACTTTTTATTATCATCTAATTGTTAAGCACACACCATGGGTTAGAAATTGGTAGGGGGAAGGTGGAGCTATTGTAGGTGCAGTGATGCTGTGTCATGACAAAGAGGCGACTTGGCACATCGGCAGCAGCATGTGTCAGCTACGAAATGGCTGATGCTTTACTTCTGCCCTCCAAAATCTCCCATGACAATTTCTCTTGTTGCCTAGTCCAATGAAAATCATGCAGGGGAGGGAGTTCTGAGAAATGTAGGTGCATTATATGAAGGAAAGTTTGAGAAATATAAGCATACTTTACATTACAAAGCCATCACAAGCTGTGTCCTTCGAACTTTGATGCACTGTTCATAATCATTCAGTGTGAAATGTACTTCACTCGTGAGTTCTTTAGAATATGGCTTATTTAGAAGTGTGTATATATGTGTTTAATCGTGGTCAGAGAACGTACTCCATTTGTCATAGTCTGTTTTCTCCTGATATAAATGAACACCACAGACTGAGTAATTTATGAAGAATAAAGGTTTATTTGGAAGTCAATCCCCAAAAATCCAAAGGCTGAATATTCTCTCTGATATGGGAATGCTGACTCAAAATGCAGGGGTGGGGGGTGGGGAAATTCACCTGATTGGACAGGGGGTTGTGAGGGGAAGGGGAGGGGAAGGGAAGGGGAAAGACAATAGAATGAAGTAGATATGACTTTCCTATGATCATATATGGATACACGACCAGTATAACGCCACAAAAATGAGAAGTTATACTCCATGTATGTATGATATGTCAAAATACATTCTACTGTCATGTATAACTAAAAAGAACAAATGAAAAATTTAACCAGGTGTAGTGGTGCACACCTGTAGTCCCAGCAGCTTGGGAGACTGAGGGCAGGAGGGTTGCGAGTTCAAAGGCAGCCTCAGCAATGGTGAGGCACTAAGAAGTTTAGTGAGACCATCTCTAAATAAAACACAAAATGGGGCTGGGGATGTGACCTAGTGGTTGAGTGCCCCTGAGTTCAATCCTTGGTATGCATCCCCCCCCCCAATTTTTTTTTTTTGAAAAAAGAAACATTATCAGAAAAAAAAAAAGTTTATTTGGCTCACAGTTCTGAAGTACGGACAGTTCAAAGTCTAGTGGCCCCATCTGCTAAGGTCCTTCGTGCTGCTGGAGACTGCAGAGACACAGGCGGTTCAGGATATCATGGTAATACAGAATGTCCTAGCTCAAATTGCTTCTCCTCTTCTAATAAAGCCACAGTTCCATTGGATTAGAGACCCACCTTTATGGCCTCATTTAACCTTAACTATCACCCAAGGTCCCACCTTCCTGTACAACAGATGAAGTTTCTACCCTCTTAAAACCTCCCAGAGGAGACTGAATCTCAGCATGGGTTTGAGTGGGGACATTCAAACTGTAGCATCATTCTGTTTTGATCTCTTGTTTATTGTGACATATTTTATGTCTGGACAGATGATCAACTGTGGTTAATGCTCTATGTATATAAGAGAAGAACACATTTTCTGCAATCATAGGTAATACTGTTCTAAAAATGTACACGAGGGAACTCGGGCCTCACGCATGCCAGGCGAGCATGCTACCGCTTGAGCCACATCCCCAGCCCTCCCACAGATCTTTATGTACTTATAGTTTTCACTTTCTATTTGTCCCATCAATGACTAAGAGAGACACTTATATCATCTATTATTGTGGATTTGCCAGGATCTTGCTCTAGTTTATGAATTTTGAAGCTCTATTATATGGTGAATACATATTTGTAATTTTTAGGAGTTTCTGAAGAAATTCCCCTTTTATCATTAGAAACCACCAATTTTTATTCATTTAAATATTATTTCTATTGATGTATATTCCATTGATATGGGCATTTTAAACTTTATAAGTTTTCCTATCTTTTCTACATACGTTATATATATTTTCCATTCAACCATTCAAACATTTGTGTTTTGGTTTTTAATTTTTTTTTTGTAGATTCTATCATTGGATCTTGTTTTTATACCCAGCATGACAACCCTAGCTTTCAAATAGATTTTTAACTCCACTGAGATTTAATGTAATTATTCATATAGTTCAGTTTAAATCTTCAAAACCATTTGTTTTCAAATTTCCATTTCCATTTTCTTCCTCTTTTGCTACTTTTCTACCTTCCCTGTGGTGGATCAATCTTTTTGGTCCTTTAGCTATATGTTCATTTACCTGAAAATTGTCTTTATCTTTTTTTTCTTCTGAATAATATTTTGACCAGATACAGAGTTCTGAATTAACAATCATTTTTCTGTAAGTACTTTAAAGAAATTATTCTATTGTCTCCTGGTTTCTACAATTTCTGAGAAGCTGTTATCTGTATTATTCTTCTGATAAACATTCCATCCTATGATTTTTAGTACTTTTAACTCTATTTTCTACTTTTTTTCCTTAAATTTTGAATTAGATCTTATTTTTAACCTGTGAATACCCTCAAAGAGTATTTTCTTTAACCATTTATGAGGGCCTTTTGGGGGTATTATAAAAATTAATTCTCTTTTTTATTGTGTTGTGATCAGATAATTTTATCTTTTGCTACTTAAAAGAAGAATTGTAAATAACTAATAAAAAATGCTTGATATCTGTACTAGACAGGGTTCTCTAGAGGAACAGAATCAACAGGAAGTATAATTATAAAAAGGGGATATGAAAAATTCTCTATATATGTAATAAGAATTGTAATGCATTCTGCTGTCACATAAATAAAAAAAAACTAAAAAAGAAAGGTGACTGTAGTTAACAATATCATATTATATGAATAAAGATAGCTAGAAGATAATTTAAAAGGGGGGAGATTTATTGGTTTGGCTTAGGGGACCAGAAGCTGGATAGTCTACAGTGGCTATCTGCAGGCTGACAATTCAAACTAACCATTATAATATCTTTAGCCATCAAAGAAACCCAAACCAAAACTATAATGAGATTCCATCTTACCCCAGTCAGAACAACTGAATTAGTCTGGATTCTCTAGAGGAACAGAAACAACAGGATATATATGCCACAATAAACTGCAGGCATGATTAATCACATAAAGGGATTTCTTAGATTGGCTTAAACAAACAGAAGCGGATAGACCTACAATGGCTGTCTGCAGACTGAACAGCTTGAGGAACCAGTAGCTGCGCAGTCCAAGAAGCTGGAGCCTCAGAACAAGAGAGATTAATGACGCAACACCAGTCCTGAACTGAAGGTCTGGAAACTCTCTGGACAGTCCACTTTGGAAGAGTGAAGGACCTGGAGTCCAAGATCCTGCTGCAATGGCAGCAGCAATTGAAGCTCCTGCTCAAGAAGAATTGAGCTTGCAAGTGCTCTTGCTTCCTCAGCCTTCCAATTTTTGCTCCATCCAGACCCCAAACCGATTGGAGTGTGCTACCCACATGTAGGGTGGGTTTTCCCCTCAGTTTGTTGCCCCATGTGCAGTCATTCCTAGAAATATCCTCATTAGCATACCCAGAAGTCTCTTATTCTTGGGCATTTTTTAATCCAATCCAGTTGACAATTCATACGAACCATCACAATGAGTGTTATAAAAAATAATGACAAATGGTGGTGAAGATGTGGAGAAAAAGGAAAACATAGATACTGTTTGTGGGAATGTAAATTAATATAGCCATAAGCGAGAACAGTATGAAAATGGAGCTACCATACAGTCCAGCCGTCTCACTCCTGGATATATATCCAATGGAAATGAAGTCAGCATTTAAAAGAGGCACTGTGTATGCAGTTTATTGTGGCCCTATTCAAAATAATCAAGATATGGAATAAGCCTAGATGTTTGTGAACAGAACAGATAAAGAAAATATTATATATATATATATATATATACACACACACACACACACACACACACACACACACACACACAATGGAATATTACTTAGTAATATAGAAAAATGAAATTATGTGATTTTCAGGAAAATGAATGCAAAATGGAGCATTGTGTTAAGTGAAATAAGACAGATATAGACAAGTTTGGAGTGTTTTCTCTTATATGTGAAAATTAAAAACAAAAAAAAAAGGTAACCTAAAAATAGAAGAAACATTAGGGATTAGGAAAATAGCCAGGGGTCTGGAGAGAAGGGAACCTAGAGAGGGAAGAAGAGTGAAGGAACATGATCTAGGCACAATACATGGAAATATTACAATGCATCCCATTAATTTGTAAAATTAATATGTGCTAGTAATTATAATTTTAAAAAGAGAAAATTTTGTCTTTGCTGTTTTTACTTTTGAAATTTATTGAGGTTTTTTTTGTGGCTTACAATTTGCGCATTTTCTGACAATTTCATGAGTGTTTGGAAAGGAGGTTTATTTTGTGCTTACAGAATGAACCATTTATCACATAGCAATTACACCCACCTTATTAATTGTCTTGTTTAGATCTTCCATAATTATTTTGTTGTTGTTGTTCTACTTGAACTGCTATGGATTGAGAGAGACAAAATGCGTTCTTTATTCCTAATGTTTTTTCCTTTCTATTTCTATCTCCCATGGTTTCTGAGTTATGAATATTAATGAATGTTACTTGGTGCATGACTGTTAAATCTTCACTGTAGGTTGCATCTTTTAGCATATAAAGTGTTGCCTTTGTTTCATTTAAGTGTTCTTTTTAATTGCATGCAAGTTTTAAAAACATTAAAGTAAAAAAATTAAAACTACTCTGGCTTTCTTTTATTTGCCTTGTATACTTTCTCCCATTTATTTCGGTCCATACTTTCTCTTCTTCTCTTTTTTTTTCCAACTTTAGTTTTTATATCTATGTGTGCCCTACTTCTGGTAATTAAGAGGCTTGTATTTTGGTTGTAGTGATTTACTATATTTTTTACTTTAGAGACTATCCATAAGTTCTTTGTTTTTTGAATTGGAATAATTCTTAATATTTAAATACAAACGGTGAGCACTGACATTTTTTTGCACATGTCTAATAGTCAAAATGTGCAGAGGAAACTGAGCCTCTGTCCTTCACACTCATTATCCCCATTTGGTGGCAGAAGCTGACTGAAACCAGCCTCCCTTCTCTCCAGTATTCCTGGGGCTTCCTGGGGCTTTACAAGACAGCTACAGTGCAATTTGTCAGTTTTATAATATGTGCATGTCTTTCCCTAACATAGAAAAGGAAGGAAGGAAGGAAGGAAGGAAGGAAGGAAGGAAGGAAGGAAGGAAGGAAGGAAGGAAGGAAGGAAGGAGTCATTAAAATAGTCAGGGATCCTTCCTACCCCACAATAGGATAGTGAGGAGATCTTCTAGTTAGGAGCAATTTACTAGAGAGGGTAAGGTGGCCAGAGCTGGAACAACTATCTGCATAGCTGCACTCTGGTATCAGAGTGAGGACAGAAGAAACATTGAGGACAGCATGGAGGACACAGTTTAAAGTTGGGAGTCTCTCCATGAGAGGGTTTGGATCAATGTGCCACAGTTTCTTTAAAAAAGAAATTATATATATATTTATTTATTTCCCCCAATAATCAGCAGTTCAAACAAAATTAAACTTCAATTTTCTCCCATCAAGACATTTCAAATAGAGCAGCAACCATCTAGATCTTTCTAGGAAGTGAAGGCAGAGTCCCTGGCATTCCTCCTGACAGCCCTGTATTAGGCCCTAGAAGTATCTGCTGCTGCTGCAGTTGTTGCTGTTTCTCCATTTGCAGCTTCTCAGTCTCAAACACAACAGGAAGAACCAGCATCATAAAGGAAGTGCTCCCAATCCACAAGGCTGCCCTGGAAAACCTGTATACTTTTTGAATCACAAAGAGGGAGAGATCAAAAGTGGCTCTGGCCGCCGACCGGACCCTCTCAGGGAATATCTCCTTTGGATCCCGAGTCTCTCTGACGGGGTCTCATCTAGCTCCTCATGGTCTTCCAGCTCTTCCTCAGTTTTCTTTGCCTCGCCTTTTGGGAGCAATTCATGGGGGACAGAGGCTCCCCAGCACGGGCAGCAGAGGGCAGCAGCAGCGATGGTTGTTATGATCATAAGTTCTCCCTTGTCGAATCCAGTGTTTTAAAATGGGAAACCTACTAATTTTTATGGGAGGGAAAATCTGCCATTGTATAAGACTGTCACAGGTATTGGAGGGTATTTTTCATTTCTTGCCCCACCCAACAAATGCCAAAAATGAACCCCATTTATTGTGATTATTGAAAACCATGTACATACATTATCAAATGTCCTTCATATTCAATAGTATTCTTCTGGATTAAGAAATACTCCTTTAGAAATTATATATCAACTTTCACTTTCATAATTTGTTAGTTTTTAAAAATTGCTATTTTTGTACTCTTGACAGGAGTTAGCTTCTAATATGGATTGATCAGCTCTGGAATCCTTTCAACTGTGAGGAAGCCATTCTACTTAGACCATATCCCATTCTCTGGGCCCTTGCTCTCCCAAGTTTTGTTGGCTACCTCATTTCTTCCCTATCAGAGTTTAGAACTGCACCTTTTGCTCTACAACTACAATTGCTACATAGTCATGTGCCCCATAATGATGTTTTGGTCAAGACTGGACCACAAGTATGATGACAGTTCCATAAGATTGCATTGCCTAGTGACATCTTAGTGAAAGTATATACTGTGATGTTTGCAAAATGACACAGTGTCTGTCAGTGCATTTCTCAGGTCATAGCCCCATCATAAAGCAACATAGGATTGTGTTTGTTTTTATTTCAGTGCCAATGCCTTCTTTTCACCCTAATTTTTCAAGTTATTTCAAAAGTTATTTTAAAAGTGCCCCTGTTGATCTTTATATTTGAAAGGCAGTTTACTGGCTTTATGGGTTATGTTTTTTATGGGAATGCTTCTCTGTCTAGAGGATTCTTATTCATTCATTTATTTATTTTTGACATGATTTCTGGCTATGTTGCCAGTCTAGCTAAACTCCTGAGCTCAAGGGATCTTCTTTCCTCAGCCTCCCAAGAAGCTGAGGCTACAGGTAGGTTCCACCACACCTAGCTCAGGATTCTTATTTTTGAGTTCTAGCAGCCTTAATTTTAATTATGTTATGGTTGAGTCAGGTTATTATATATCCTGGACAAAGTATCCCCTTTAATTTGTGGAGGTATGTTTTACTTGTTTTGAATTATGTCTTTTAATTATTTGATCTGCATATTTTCTTCTGGGGTGATTCCACTTATGAACATATTTAATCTGAAACCTATCATACGGATTACATTTTCTAATAATTTAAAACAATTCATTTATACTTCATTGGCTTAATTTTTTGTTTCTGACCTATGATGGGAAAGTGTTGCAACTTTTTCTGTAAATGGTTCATATAAAGTAAATATTTCAGTCTTTGTAGACACACATGCTAGATTTCTGTTGCTTAAAAAAATACTTGAGATAATAAACTTAAAGAAGAAAGTTTTTTTCACCTCACAGTTATGGAGTTTTCTATCCATGATCAAGTGGACCCATTTCTTCTGGGTCTGTGACAAAAGTACATGGCAGGTCCAATCCCTTTCTCTGCCCTTACTTTTATCTCATGGTCAAAAAACAAGACAGAGGAAAAAGGGGACTGGGTCCAAGTTTCCCAGTTGAGGACATGGCCCCAGTGACCTAAGACGACCCAGTAGGCCCCACCTCCTCCTCACGGTGGCAAGCTGGGGACTATGCCTTAACACCTGGGCTTTGGGGGAACATTCTACAAACTACAGCAACACACTGTCTCTGTCTCATATTCTTCTGTGTTTTTGTTTTGTTTTTATCAACCACTTAAAACTATTGGCTGCAAGTGGGGGCCATATAAAGTTGAATGGGTTGGATTTGTACCTTGGGCTGTACTTTGATGAGCTCTATTCTATATTTTTATCATTGGCTCTTTTTTTTTTTTTTTTTGCAATTTCTAGTTTCATTTTCTTTTCTGGGATAAATTTAGTTTCTTTCTTGAATTACTTTAATGACTGCTGCCAACTTATACTCTCTTTCCATCTTACCATTTCTTCCATGCACTTTAAAAACAATTTTCGTGTTCTTGCAATATAGAGGTGATTAACTCATTCTTCTTTTAAAATTTAGAGGAGCTCATTTTTTGTAATTTTATCAACTCAGTGGAATCATTTTTCTAGTGAGATTTTTCTAGCTCCTCCTCCACTTTCCGGGTTCTCTCTACAGATTATTTTCTAGGTCACCTATGGTTGCTTATATATGGGGGATGACCATGTTTCTAGACCTGGCTACTCCCAGGCTACCCATGTAATTGGAAGTAGGGATGAAAGGGCAGTCTAACAAGGGATCCTTCCTTCCTTCCTTCTGTTTTTCTTTTTACATCGGTTCAGTTTCATGATAGACAATAAGAAAGAGTCAATTAGACAACTATGATATTAGTAATAAAGTTCTCTCTGTTGCTGCAAAGCCATGCTATAAAGAAGGTTCCTCCACACCTCACCATTTAGTTTTTCCTACTTTGCTTTCTACAAACAGGGCGCAGGGGAGTTCTTACACGCAGCCTCTGCCTCCAGCTGAGCAGGGTGTACATGGATTTAGATGTTTGACCTTCACCACTGAGTGCTCCTTAAACTTCCTTGGTGCTCTGCATCTTAGGCACAGGCTATGGCTTTTCCGCTTTTGCATAGTTTTTTCCTGCATTGAAAGTAGATGTTCTGATTTTGTATGTTGGTTGCTTTTAAGGAATTTCTAGAAAATCAAAAAGAATTCTTTTTATTTTTTCTGTTGCCCTTGATCCAACATACTCCTTAACTATTTTAATCTAACCAGTTTTTATGACTTTCTACAGATTACTCTTTCCTTCCATTTCCTGGAAATGTGAATTCTCCTGCTACTCTCCTTGAGAGTTTTTGTAGCTGCCTTGCATTGGATGGTAGAGCTTTTGTTTTTTTCTTGAATCATGGAAGTTTCCTTATAGAGTGGTTCTGATTTGATTTTGCCATATCTCTTGATGATCAGCTGGTTAAGCCCCAGCTTTTATGCCAATTTATCTCTTTTCAATTCTTGTGGTACATGAGTATTATAAATCTGGTCTCAATATCCCTTGTAGGCTTAGAATTAAATTTATTGCTTATGATTTTTTCCTCTAACCCACAGAAAGATGAAAAACTTCCATTGTATTTTATTCTGTTAGCAGATGGAATTTCTAGTTTCCATTTTATGAAAATGTTTAACCCTCTGAGATTGTTGGGTATAATATGCCTGATTATGGGCTGTTCTACTTGCAGTACTGAGGAAGGCCACAGAAGGGGAAAATTGTTTCTAAAACAGAACTGCAATTACACTGTTTCTAAAACAGATCTGCAATTAAATTTTCTTTCTGCTCCTTCTTTCTCTTCCTCAGCTCCTCCTGGGTGAGGACATGTTGATCACTCCCATCTCCCAAACTCCAGTCTATACTCAGCTGCTTAGGGCTCTATTAGCTAATGGTCATAATAAAGTATTTTATAGGTTTAATTTTGCTACTCCTAAGAAAGTAACATTGCAAATAAATCATGAATCAAAGCCAAGGCTAGTTACTTAGCTTTATTTTGAATTAGGATGTCTTAAAATAATTTTACAGCTATATGTTACTTAATGTCAGAAACTAGAGGAATTCTGCTCTGTGTCTTAAGGCAGTATGTGGAAATCCATAGGTAAACAATTTTATTGACGACATGGTGGAAGTGTTTGTTTCATCTTTATTTCAATTCATGCAGATGGGATTCTGCATCGACACTGAAAAAATTAGCATTTTTCTATACAGAAATGAAAGAAACAGAGTGGCATAGGAAGATAACTATACGTTAATGTGTTTATGGACCCTCTGGTTTAATAACTCTGCTTGTCTTAGTGACAATAGATTTATTCTCATTACTTTCACATTAAAAAGGTGATCCTGTTAGATTGAGGTTCATTTTTACTAGCTTAATGTTAATTTCTGCCTACCTTTTTGGACTTTTTTACAAGTGCAGCAGAAAATTGTGCATATTATGGAATGCAATCCCACCTACTAGGGAAGCTGGAGCAGGAGAATCACAAGGATAGTCTCAGAAACTTAGAGAGACCCTACCTCAAAATAATTTTTTTTAAGGGCTAGGGATGTGGCTCAGTGGTAGGGGCATTTATTTTGAATGCATAAGTCCCTGGGTTCAAGTCTTAGTATAAAAATAAACAAATAAACTAATAAATAAGCCAAGTAGGAGGTCTGTCCATTAAATTATATAATAAATGGCCTCTTTTTTCTCATTTGAGCCTTCTAAGTCATTCAATAGCTATTAATTCTCAAGTCTAGGCAATATTGAAGAGAATGGTAGTTGTTTTGTTTTTTATCTACCAGTTCTCTTTTTCTCCTGCCATTTTGGGGGTGGGGATGTGTGTACCAGGAATTGAACTCAGGTGCACTCAACCACTGAGCCACATCCCCAGCCCTATTTTGTATTTTATTAGAGACAGGATCTCACTGAGTTGCTTAGTGCCTCGCCACTGCTGAGGCTTTGAACTTGCAATCCTTCTGCCTCAGCCTCCTGAGACACTGGGATTACAGGCGTGTACCACTGTAGGACTTTTTATTTGTACATTAGCCACACTTTTGCTAATGTACAAATAGTTTTACTATACTCTTGCATCTGAAGGAATAGTAAAAAGAAAACCAAACCATTAAACCAAAAGGTAGGCAGAAATTAACATTAAACTAATAAAAATGAACCTCACTGCTTTTGTTTAAACATTTTTACAGAGAAATTGAGGGACATGGTATGTTAGGAAAACTGATTCCCAGTGATCTTCCTGGCCTTGGCCCTGAAGTAAGAGGAGGCATGCATGAACTAAGTATATCTTGGAAAGTACAGACCATTGCACAGCTTGAAAACATCTGGAGTTTCTGCTTCAGGAGGCTGGGGACATGGCAGCCATTGCAGTGGATTTCACATTCTATGAATCATGGCTCCTTTGTCTCCTCCCAACTGGATAACATGATTCTTGATTGAAAGAGGTGAAAATGAAGGGATCAAATTCCCTGAGCCATATTTTAAAAATTATTTCAAATAATCTTTGTTGACTTATTGAAAATGGCAACCAAAGCAATCTATTTGATGACAGAAGAGTCACACAGTGAGAGAACCCAAGACATTGAGTCGTGTGTTAGTCAGCTT